>NC_092646.1:7060513-7406244 GCF_039555335.1 Amphiura filiformis
CCAAATGTGGGAATGTGGAAACTTTGTTCTTAAATTCACATATTTTCGTTCATAATTCATGTCTCACTATGGATTTTCACTTTCACTTTGACTTCTATAGAGGCTTTAAGTGACAGAGTGGTTTTGAATACATAAACCTCTATATTAATCTTCTAGATATTGAAGTTTGTGCTTTTGAACTGCATTTCGCAAACTCTCTTGTGTGAATTGTAACCTTAAAGGATTTATTTCGTGATCCTAGCATCCTCTTTTTATGACATTTTCAGTAGATATCCACGAAAAAAGCTTATTCCCAAAATTCCAGTTGTTTCCGATTTTGCGTTTGCGAGTTATGAATGATTATGTGTATTATACTGCTCCATAGACAATGTGTTGTAATTTCGTTTTGGTGCACCAGAAGCGAAATTCAAATTCCACGAAATCTTTGCTAAGCGAAATAATCTGCAAGAAATTTTTTGTATATAAACATTATGTAGCCATAGGTTTCCAGTGATATAAAAATCTCAACTTTTTTGAGAAAAGTGGGGGATGAGGCTGTGGATCACGAAATGCCCTTTTAATCAGTCGCATTAATTCCCGAATAGTAATAGGGTCTTTTTATCTTTTTAGTTTGCGCTAGTCTGTTGCAAGGGATTAGGCCAAAGAAAAAAGAAGGTTCGTCTCAAAGCTCACAAGTATTTGAAAACAAATGCGAAAATCAATTTGTTATTTTTTTTATTCCTGACTTATGGCATTTTGAAGAAAAAAATGTTTGATTTTCAGCGAATTTTTCAGGAAAAAAAAATTCTGCATTTCTTTTTTTTCAAATCTCACAATTTTACAAATGCATGCGCTACTCCTCTTTTCGCCAAATGCCAAGAGTTTCTAGAATGCTGTTAAAATAAGAAAATATAAAATTGAAATAAAATTCTCTGCCTCATAAACAACATCAAATGTGCCACAATTGGGTATCATGAATCGTTACATATTCATATTTTCTTTTATACAGAGGATGCTTCAGTTTTGACAGGAAAAATATTTTATTGAAAACCCTCTCACTCGGTTATTCCAAAAACCACGCTTCGCTAGAATGTGCAATAAATTAGCATGAAAGATTTTCTTATTTGAACAGCATTCTAGAAACTCGTGGCGTTTGGCGAATAGAGGAGTAGTATTGTTCTATGGTATAAACACGCACAGTGTTTTGGTATCAGTATTGCTCTCACATTTAATACTTTGATATTTTAGCCTCCTATTCATTTAGAGGCTTCAAAAAATGAGTACAATTTAGATTGTATGAGATGAATTAGGCGAAAGTAAAATGACTACGAGCTACATATTTATATATATACATATATTCTGTGGTGTTTTTCTTGCATTGATCAGTGCGCAAAGCCAATAACAAGAAGGTTATAAACATAGAGTATCAAGAAAAAAGTGTTTGTTTGACCTCCCAATTTTGGTTTGAAAAAAAAAAAGGTGTTGGTGGGCCCCGGGGGTGGGCCAGAAAAGTCTTATTTTTTGTAAATTATAAAGTAAGATCTTTTAACTGACAAGGGAAGAGGCTTTCGCATCATACACAGGAACATTCAAACATTAACAAACTGGCGCACAAGATCAAATTAATGATGTTTCACCGAAGTGTGTGCTTAGTGGAAAAGAGAAAAAAAATTAATGATGTTTAATCGTTATTCTTAATATATCAATATACAGGGGAAAAAAGAATTGCGCATCGCACACTAGCAATTATCCAATGAAACATCTACAATGTGATACAAATTTTGCCATCTACTGCTTCTGTTGCTGATACTAGTCTTGACACTATAGAGCGAATCCAACGAGCCAAGTCATGGTCAGGATTTGGTCGGACATCTTTGGGTAGCCGCTAGCACCAACATGGTGTTTTGGCGTCAATTGTGCAAATAAAAGCCGCCTAACACCTAGAGAAGATGCAAGGACGAGGAGGGTTAATAGAATAATAGCTTATAATATTTATAATGGAGATAATTCCGCAGGTAATCCCGTCGCATCTATTCATACATAGTCCCTTTTGTTTGCAAGTACATCAATGCATAGAAACCGCATGTAGTTAATCCGATTATTATGTCACTTCAACAGCGAATAGACCAGCTTTGTGTTTTGTCGAAGGGAACTGTATTGTGTTGTAAACTTTAATCTTTCTTTTGTCTACCTGTGTTTTCGCGGAAGGTGTAAAACGGGTGATGGAATGCAGTTTAAAATTTCCGCCAAGGCCAAATCATTTCACATTTTGAGTGCATTGTAGCCGACGGCTACCCAACTAAAGGCTGCTAGTCAGGTGTAGGAATGTGTGAATTTGGATTCCTCTATAGGCTTACTTTGTATAATACTTATGAAGGATGCACCTCCCGAGGTAAACTTGCTATGGGTTCTTTCTGATACAAACAGAATATGCAGGCCCCTCCCTAGCTACACTATGTTAACCAATCATACGGCCTGATTGAGTTTGATTGGCAGGGATTTCTTCATTTTTTAATAAATCAAATTTCATTTCATTTCATTTCATTTCATTTTATTTTAATTTGCAAAAAAAAAAAAGTCAGGGTTGGGCCTGATGATTTTTAGGATAGGTCAGGTTAATATGCAAATCAAATATTTTTTTTTTTCGGGGCTTGGGTGACTTCATGTGTATGTGTGTGTGGGAGATTATGGTTATGTCTTCCATAGGGGTGTAATGTGTATGGATTTCAACTGAATAGCCCAATGCAGCCTAGTCTATGCATGGGCAATGCCCATTGGGCATACTCATTGCTTTATATCTTCCAAGGTTCTTGTCTGAATAATACAACTTAAGCATCTTTGAAGCATTTCAAATAATCTCCGGCATCTTGATACAACCTTATTTTGCACGGAGTAAACATATTGTGTTCAGTACCTAAGTTGACGGTAGCACATGCAAACTGAATGGCCCAATGATACATAAACATTACATGCAGAATGTGCCACCATAGCAATGTGTCTAAGGCATGAGTTTGACACCTTTAGAGTAGAAGGCAAGCTATTTTTTACCCGTTTGGTGTGTTGACTGGTTTCAAATGTTTTGATGACATACAGTGGAGAGGGTGTTAATGTTGAATGCCAAGGAATTGGTGTGAGTTTTGAGAAACGATTAGAATGATTTTATAGGTTCTCAACAAGTGGGTTTACTTTCTAGTATGCACAACCTGTCTTATTTTTTGGAAATTTGCACAAAAAATGGGACCATTTGAAATCGCCCACTGTGCAAATTTATATTTAGTTAAAGTCTACCACAAAGGGAGGGAGTGTGGGTTTGAAACATACAAATGGGAAAACTTCCATTTAAAATACTCACTCCAATTGTGGAAGATACAGGTATACAATGGGAAGTATGAATTTCAAAATAATTAAACTAGCCAATTCCATTTCAAAACCATACTCCCTCTGTGTAAATCTTAAATCTTCCACAGGTGTATATACAAGCAGTGGTTTAAAAACTCTGAAAAGTGCTCAAAGTTACCCCATTTTACGGTACCAGAACGTAATTCAAATTTGATGATAGTTTTGCTAAACAAATTAATCTGCAAGAGATTTTGTGTACATTAACCCTAACCCTACCCGTGGTTTTTGTGCTATCGGAAGGGAAAGAAGGAACGAAAAAGGAGAGAAGATGAAGAAGAAAGTCACTTGGCTTTTGAGATTGAACCTGAGACCCCTCGCATGCCACGCAGAAGATCCCCAGCATGTAGCTACACAGATGAAGTTGGACAGGCCGATGGTTCACGAGGTATATAAGACTTGGTCTGATTGCGTCATCAAGTCCCGTGGAATGCATGCACGCAGAGCGTTTTTAATAGTGAGCTTTAGTGAGTCCTAGTTCTGTTAGGGTTAAATATTATGTAGCCAGAGGCTTCCAGTGGTATTAAAATCTCAACTTTTTTTGAGAAAAGTGGGGGATGATGCTGTGGCTCACGAAATGCCCTTATAAAGACCTTGTTCTTAAAAAATAAATGTCTTATAAGTTATACCTGAATACTGAAAAATATGTCTTACTGATGAAAAATGGATTGGCATTTGAAAATTCCACGCAAGATCTACAATTTCAGTTTTAAAAGTTCAATTTCAATTACATATTTATTGACACAAATTTGGTTTCATGATCATCTTAAGTTACATTTGATTTCATCATAAAATCCTAAGCAGCTTTTAAACTTTGGGGTTTTATTTTCCCCAGTAAGAGATATAATATCTCCTTCAGAAACATAAAATTGCCACCAAAGCTTTTATAATCGGTAAAGATCATTTTCAGGGGTACACTTAAACTGTTTATTTGTTCCCTTTTGCTCACACGATATCTCAGATTGTTTCATAATTTTTCTCAACTCTCCTGATAACAGTATAAAAAATGTTTGAATAATGTCTTGCAATATTAAGTCAAAAGTAACAAATATGATATATCTTAATGCTCTGCGTGCTATCCATAGGCTTCAACATAAAAAGTATATACAAGTTTTGAGACATTTTCCCAACATATCATGAACTATCTTAGAACCACAGTGAACCAACACTAGGCTTGTTTGTACTCATTTTAATGCATTTTTCATGCTGATTCCAAATATGGTCATGAAAATTTACAATTCAGAAATGGTTAGAAAAAATTGAAAATTTGTCGTCTGCAGTCGACACCCGTGCGGAGAGGATTAAACTGTTCAAATTAAGGTGTAAATTAAATAACAGTTATTAGGTTTAGAGGCAGGTGATGACATCCAGTATAATTAACTCTCTCCATGCGGGTGTCAACTGCAGACGACAAATTTAATTTTTTTTTTAATACAAAAATTTCAGAATTGTAAATTTTCATACCCATATTTGGAATTAGAATGAAAAATACATTACAATGAGTAAAGCCTAGAATTGGTTCAGTGCTTCTTAAGATAGCTATTGATATTTTGAGAAAATATCTCAAAACTTTTTATGTTGATGCCTATGGCTAGCATTCAGAGCATTAACCCGAACTCCCTCGCTGCTTTTTGGCAAGGGGGAAGGAAAGGGGGAAGGAAAGGAGGAAGGAAGGAAGAAGAAAAGAAAACTTTTTTCTCGGGTGTGGTTTTGAACCCAAGCCCCCTCGGGTGCCAGACACGTGCAAGGGCCTACCTTGTCATGGGGGCATAGCTTGCCCGGCCAAGCTTTCCGCGACCATATGACTGTAAGCATGATGAAGCAATCGCACCACGTGGGATACTTGCCTGTGCCTATGCTTTGTGAATTGTGGTTTTGTGTTGTTTGGTACCGGGTACAGTTAGGGTTAATATAACATATTCAATATCATAAACTATAACTTTAGGACTGAATTAAATATTGAAAGTTCCCTAGCTATGTTCAGAATCTTTCCACCATTTAAATAATTTGCTGGTTTTGGGTTTTCAAATTTTCAAAGAATAAAGAATATTGAATAGCCAAATTTTCACATTCATTTATACAATATTGGGATTAGTGAATAACATGTCAGAATGTGACACACTTCACTTAGTTAGATACTCTTTGTTCTATCATTTCTAGCACTTAATACATAATAATGTGAAAAGTTACATCAAACTTGCATTAAACTTGAGTAATAAAGATGTGTGAAATAATATTAACAAATGACCAGTATAACTTTATAAAGGAGTGAATTGTGCATACCAGCGGCTTCTTTTTTAATTAGCATAAGCCATACTGGTATAATGGCCTCTTCTTGATTTGCTCCTCCAGAAGATTGTAAACATCACCTTTGTAAGTTTTATATGCTAACATACCCTACTACTGCTAGTGGCTAAGCCAAAAGCTGTGTATTAAAGAATATAGACAAAATGACACATTTTACATGAATCTGTAATTTCTATATTTATGAGAAATTAGATAGGCCTACATGTATTTGAAGTGGGGCTTCAACTTTGTCAATACTGCTGTTTTCCTCATTTTTTTACCAAATTGTTCATAGCAAAAATGATAATTTTAATGACATCCTACACTCTTATGCAATTTATAAACATGTCACTGGATCATTGAGTAGGCCTCGTTGGAAATAGGTTCTGCATATTTGGCCGACTTTATGGATTATTCTGATTCTATTAGCTTTTCATGTTTTTGTGTTGTCAATTTTGCAAAATAAAGAATGAATGAATAAAATTTCCTAATTATATAGCATTATCCAAATGCAGAAATGTGTTACTTGATATTCTTTGTCCTCGCCAATGGCTTCAACATAAAAAGTACCATGTTTTGAGATATTTTCTCAAAATATCAAGAGCTATCTTAAGAACCACTGAACCAATACCATGCTTGTTTGTACTCATTTTAGTGCATTTTTCATGCTAATTCTAAATATGGTCATGAAAATATACAATTCTGGAATTTTTGAATATTTGAAAACAATTTATAACTTGTCGTCTGCAGTCGACACCAGCATGGAGAGGGCTAACATGAGTGTAGGCAAAAAGTGTAGGCAATATAATGTGTGTTATAAAAGCAATGCTATTTATAGGTGGATTATTAAAACATAATGATTAGTAGACCTTTTCAAAGAGATATAATGTGCAAAAAAAGGTCTCAACATTTTGAAATTTCAACATAAACATATTTCTGGTGCCATTTCCAAATGGCATAATTATCTGTAACATTTGTGTAAAACATTCATGATTCATTTTATGTTTTGCACATAATTACAGACGTCATCATGAGACTTTGGAGAGTCATCAGGGAAAACGCTCTTTATAATCCACATCATTTATTTTGCCCTTTAGATTAAAAAAGTTATACAATAAAATTTAACTTTCAGTAGAAAAAAACAGAAACCCTTTGGATATATCACATTGTGTCACTCACTATATGTGACTCACACAGTATGGAGCGATCCGCTTCAATCTGGTCTTGGCGCAAAGCAATGTGGGTGGACTTTTCTTGTGCCCGCAAAAGACATCGCAACCCATGAGTTGTAACATATTTACAGTAAATGTGTACACTATACAATCGTGTCCCAGCTACGGGATCACAGTGCTTGTGTAGACAGTAAGTATACTTGTCATATTTTAATATTTCTATAAAAAACGGATTAGTATTTCTTTTCCATAAAATGTTTGTTTTTACTGTCAGATATGCCCCCTTCTAATTTTGAGCCAAACAAGTGAGGTCAAGCAAAGAAAATAGGAATTTACTACCAGCGCCAATGCATGTTACTCTGGCAGTTTTAAAATGGTACGATCCTTTGATGTGTGTTTATGATGAACCTTCATGCTGTGTATGTACCATGTTTATGAACATCGCATACGTGTTCGACTTTTCAAAATCTCGGATTTTGACAAAACAAGTCTTGATTTTTGCAGGGTATCTTTGTTTACTAATAAGTACATTACAATTGTGTAAAAACTAGAATTTAAACAATACTGAGGGCATCAGCTAATGTTACAATATGGCTTTAATGCAGATCACACATAAATTCACATCAATTTGCATTAGTTCGCATCAATGCAGATCTCACGTCCCGTGTGGAGTAAGCCAATCAGTAATTCTAACAAATGTATGTTTCCAAAACATCATCCGGCTATGACTATGTTACATCATCAGTTTTTAACAACACTCATTTGCAAGTCAAATTCACACCGTTGGTTGGTGCCAGTCACAACCAGATAAGCTGTCTACCTTTTGTGCCAAATTTCACTCTTGTTTGTGATTACTGATATGCCTTCCAGATATGCTATTTATTTTGAAAGGAATGAAATTTTTCAGATGATATTACTATTTTATACAACCATCTTTGTATAATTTTTATGCTAAGAATTCCAAAATTCTTCTGCTATGGGATAACTTGTTATGGATGGAAGGATTTCAGCAGGCCCATCCCCAATGGGTGTGTGTAAGGAGGGTGTGTATATATATGAAGGGGTGTGGGGGTGGACGGGGGGGGGGGGCGTGCGTATATGTGTTTGCCGTCAAACACATACATTTTTATGAAACATGACATTTCAACTGTGGACGTTCCTGCAACCACAACCAGGGACCGTCCCTGTTTAGCTATAAAGATGTGAAATTGACTGCAAACAGTCTAAAATGTATTGAAGAGTGTGCCCCCCTTCTTGATGTGTCTCACAAATCGAAAATTCAAGGTTAGTTGTGCTGAAGTCAGCTTTAAAAAAGTTTTACAAATTATTTATATCACCAGCATTTATAAACTTACATTGGAGTATCCCCTATGGCAGACATGAACTTGTCTTCCACACAGGAGTGTGAATTTCAAACGGGGTTGCCTGAATGGGTGATTCTATTTGAAATCTTCACCCCCTGTGTAGAAGATTATTACAGTCATGTCTTCCATAGGGTGTATGGATTTCAACTTGAATAGCCAAATATACCTCCTAGCAGAGTACGGTATGTGCCAGAAAGTGTTAAAAGTTAATTATAGCGAATTTTATTATCATCACATTATTGCTCAGGCTTGATTTCCTTGGGCATTGGAATTTCTACACAACTTGTTGCACCTAGCTACATTTGGCAGCATCACTGGAGTCTGCTGTGGGTGTCATTTCTCATATATATATGTGCATGTGCTGAAAAATTCAACGAGAGTGTTAAATTCACCTAACTTACTGAAGACACAAGGTGATGTATTAAAAATTCATGTTGAGTTGCACAAGACAAGACTATACTACCAATGCATAGTGATCCAAGTACATGTGCATGTGATATCTTTTGCTTGTAATACAAAGACAATAAACAGCCAACAAACCAAGCTGCACTCAGTTGAACCCCTGGGGTTTCAACCAGGCCCGTACGCAGGATTTCATTTGGGGGTGCTGATTTTGAAAAAGTGGACTTTTTTTCCAAGGTGGAGGGCAATTTTGTGAAAAGTGGACTTTCTTCTTAAAATTTGGACCTTTTTTGTCAAAAAAAGCGTAAAAACCTGATTTTTTTGCTCGCTATGCTCGCAAAATCCTGAAATTTTGTGACTTTTTGTATACTTGTCCAAATTTGAACACCCCCCCTGCGTACGGGTCTGGTTTCAACCATAAATTTGCCCAATGAATGAAACCTTTCATTTATAATCAACACTGTTAACAGCTTTCAACATATCACAGTTAAACTATTGAGGGCAGTATTTCACACTGTACATACCCAATCATGGTAAATCCTCAAAAGGTGGTAGATGCTGTGTATGGATGATTAGAGTAAATTGGGGTCTGAAGACTGGAAATGAAGATTATAGGGCACTTTTCTGCACTGAACATTATATACGGTTCATCAGTAGTAGTGTCACAAACCGCTCACGGAAGTATCCTCGCCTCCTCGAGCCACTTCCGGTCCTGCTGGGACTCAACCCCACGACCCTGGGATTAAGAGGCGAGCGCCTTACTTCCTGGACTCACTGCCAGCCACTATATGAACGCCTAACCCTTTTGGATGGGTGGATCCGCCTGGTGTTAAGAAACAAAAGGGACCACCGCTGCCACCATTTTTGTCACAAACCGCTCACGGAATTATCCTGCGCCTCCTCGAGCCACTTCCGGTCCTGCCGGGACTCGAACCCAAGACCCTGGGATTAAGAGGCGAGCGCGCTAGTGTATAGACCAAAAGAGGACTCCCCCGTCAGGTCTACATGTATAACACTAACACACTTATACCTCCATTACAGTAGAACCAGAGGGAGGGGCTGGAAGCATAGGGTGTTAGCACATGTTCAGTTAAAATCGGGATGGAAAAAATGAAACATGTTAAATCAGCCCTTTTTGGATAGTTTACCCTAGGGCTTTTTCCCACGTGACCCAAATATCATAAGAAAAATTTCGTGCAACCGGAACCCACAGCAAAATACAACTGTTACTTTTTGAAATTTACCAGTGGTGTACCGAACAAAATTTCCAAAGGGTGCACAATATCTAAGTCGCCTCGCTGCCCGGCTGCCAGAATCACTTAACCTGGACAAACGCGAAGCGCGCAAATATTTGCAATTTTTAATGCTAAAAAATGGATCAAAATGGTGTAACATGACCAATACGATGGTACACTGCACTTTAATTTTTTCTGGCAAGTCTAGCGATCCCTTTTGGTAGAGGCTACAAACAACAAAAGGATAACAACCCGCAGTTTTGGGAAACAATGCTCTTTCCCATTTAAATAGGACCAAATTCTCAGTGGCCAGGCTTTTGCCCCCTTGAAACATGGAGGCTGGTAAGGCGGTTATTAGGCGTACAAAGCATAATTTGTTGTTAAGGTATGCAGATTGTCAGCGACTTCCCCTGTGTACGTGTAATTTGAGCAATTACATAAGTGGTAATTTTCGCGAGGGTTTTATTTTCACGGTTTACACGAATGGTGTTCCATCCGCGAAATTAACATCTTGTGAATATATGTAATAATGTATTGCAACTTTAGTGCAAGACTAGGCAATCGCGAAAATAACAATTGAAAAATGTCTCTGTAACTCCAAATCATAAAAATAACTGTACACCTAAAATATATACAGTATTAAACCTAGTTATCAGGCTTACCTTGTCTGAATATGGCACATCAGTCAAATCGATCCCCTCCTGCTCCAGTTTCTTCTCAATCATAATATCAAACGAGGGCGATTGTGCATGATCTCGTTGCGCGCCTCGTAGAGGCAAAGTTGGTATACAATGTACATTTGGCATAACAGTAGCCACCTCACGATGATGATGGTGGTGGCGCTTGTGTGGTGACACACTGCGCGATTTTCTGTGACGTCTTTGAGCTGCTCCCCTTGCATGCGCTGGACATAGTGTTTTTTGCTGTGGAGGCGTTTGTGGAATCGCATCGCAGCTTTTACCCCCGTACACATCCGTAAGCGAACTCCTCCTCCAGTAATCAATATCATCACTGATTCCACTGGGCAGCGGTTCTGAAGGTCTCCTTTGCTGACAGATCATCACGTCGTGAGTGAAATACCTTCGTTGTGGAGGCACAGGAGGCGGTATAAGGGTAACTGCGAAACAACCTCAATCCCAGGATCACTATGTACTCCTGACTCTGTTTCATCAAAACTGTAATTCCGTCTTGCAGGCGGAGGGCGGAACATCCCGTTGACAGTTCCGCTATGAGCGGACAACATATCAACTGCTCCAATGTCTCTGTGGTGATTATGTGGATACGGACAACTCGGATAACTCGTCCAATTTAAGGCCTGCACTATATCGCGTCCTTCGTGCCTGTGATAAATAGGCTGATATGAAATTGGCTGTTGTGGCTGTTGTCTTTGTTCCGTTGGCACAGGACTACCCCGTCTATCACCAGGCAATTCTGGGACAGGACTACTCCTCAACTGTCCTGGACACGGACTGCCCCGTCCTGGTATGGGACTTGCTCGTCGTGTCCCTTGGTCCACTGGGACGGGGCTACCACGCATATTTGGGTGGTAGTGACCGTTTCTTAGGAGTCCATTGGAATTATTATAATTTTCATTGTTCTGTTCTTGTTCTTCTGTTATTGCCTCCTGGCTACTTCTTGATGACGACATGGCTTCATCACCTGAATGGAAAAAAACATAAAATTCTGTCAAATATGATTAAAATTCAAAGTTACTATTATATTCTACTTCTTCTTATTCCTATATAAGTGCTGTACCTCAATTTGTGTGTATTATCGAATGTGCTTTACGTGCACAGTTTACTAATGCACGATCCTGGAACCTAGGATTGATTGCAGATATCAGAACCGGGGATGGTACTCCTTTTCTTTTCAAATAGCTCTGATGCTTAACATGCACAAGGTTTGACTCTTCCTGTACACAGGACCAACAGCTTCATGTGACTTCCAAACAATGAGACATCGCACATACATATACCTATAATTGCATGTGCTAAACAGTGTATGGGGGTGAGAAGAAATTCTACAATTTTATGATTCTGTGAAGTAACTGACCACAATTGCAGGATTTAGGAACATTCTGGGAGAGGAAAAGAATGCCTCTTTAATTACTGTGTACACTTTAAAAACCCTTCTGGTGCATTACTACAAAAGGGTGTAAACATTCCTTTTGTGAACACATTTGCAGGGAGACCCTCATCTTCGCAATACATCAATCTCTTGCATAGGCCATAGGCCATACCCAACGCTTGACCGTGTTTTTTCACACAGATTTGTGTTCAGATGTAATATTTGCGTTTGCGTTAGCGTTGATGACCCGGAATTGTAAACGGGGTCATCCATAACAAATTTTGGAAAACTTTGGTTTGAAAAGGTCTATAACTACATACCTTCTAAAGGCTTTCGGTGAGCACTGTTACCCTCTGCATTATAGAACCCTGAGTCACGCTCAACAGAGAGCCTACTGAGGAGAAGGTGCTCGGCAACAACGGTTGAGGTCGAGGAGTTTCGGGAAGCTTGCGATAGACGAGTGGCGGTCACTTCATCTGTGAAGACAAAGAAGTTATACAACATATTAGCAGTTTTGATTTACATTTACAACTCTCCAATATCAGGTAGTTCATTATCATGCAGCTTGTTTTGAACAGGAGTGCAAACCAGGAAAGTTTACTGTCTACACTGTTTAAGGTCAGAGCAGAAAACAATAGGCAGTGACAAAGCCATATGGAGCATGATGGGGGGAGTAAATTCTCTCCAGTTACAACTCTTGCTCCCTGAAACACCCAAAGATTTTCACTTTTTGTAGCAATTTTACACAAAATTGGTTGATTTTTGCCTTCCCTAAAATTCACTTTCCCCACCCCCACCCCATGTTTTCTTTCTGGTCCTGCCACTGACAATATGCCCAATATCAATAATAGATAAATATATTATGTGTCACCCGCTTATCAAGAAACTTCAAGAGGTAAAATTTGTCTTCAATTTACACCTCAAAAAGCTTCATCACTGTGCATCACTCTGTGTCATTTTACCCCTCGCCTCCCACTCTTCTATGTGCATCATCTTTATTGTCCCAATACTAACCTGATTTAGGATCTCTGAGTACCTTAGCAGCTGTCGTGTATCATTTTTATTGGCCCAATACTAATCTGATTTAGGATCTCTGAGGACCTTAGCAGCCGTCAGTAGTTCTATTCTATGTGCATCACCTCTATTGGCCCAATACTAACCTGATTTAGGATCTCTGAGGACCTTAGCAGCCGTCAGTAGTTCTATTCTATGTGCATCACCTCTATTGGCCCAATACTAACCTGATTTAGGATCTCTGAGGACCTTAGCAGCCGTCAGTAGTTCTATTCTATGTGCATCACCTCTATTGGCCCAATACTAACCTGATTTAGGATCTCTGAGGACCTTAGCAGCCGTCAGTAGTTCTATTCTATGTGCATCACCTCTATTGGCCCAATACTAACCTGATTTAGGATCTCTGAGGACCTTAGCAGCCGTCAGTAGTTCTATTCTATGTGCATCACCTCTATTGGCCCAATACTAACCTGATTTAGGATCTCTGAGGACCTTAGCAGCCATCAGTAATTCTATTCTATGTGTATCACCTCTATTGGCCCAATACTAACCTGATTTAGGATCTCTGAGGACCTTAGCAGCCGTCAGTAGTTCTATTCTATGTGCATCACCTCTATTGGCCCAATACTAACCTGATTTAGGATCTCTGAGGACCTTAGCAGCCGTCAGTAGTTCTATTCTATGTGCATCACCTCTATTGGCCCAATACTAACCTGATTTAGGATCTCTGAGGACCTTAGCAGCCGTCAGTAGTTCTATTCTATGTGCATCACCTCTATTGGCCCAATACTAACCTGATTTAGGATCTCTGAGGACCTTAGCAGCCGTCAGTAATTCTATTCTATGCGTATCATCTCTATTGGCCCAATACTAACCTGATTTAGGATCTCTGAGGACCTTAGCAGCTGTCAGTAATTCTATTCTATGTGTATCATCTCTATTGGCCCAATACTAACCTGATTTAGGATCTCTGAGGACCTTAGCAGCCGTCAGTAATTCTATTCTATGCGTATCATCTCTATTGGCCCAATACTAACCTGATTTAGGATCTCTGAGGACCCTAGCAGCCGTCAGTAGTTCTATTCTATGTGTATCACCTCTATTGTCCCAATACTAACCTGATTTAGGATCTCTGAGGACCTTAGCAGCCATCAGTAATTCTATTCTATGTGTATCACCTCTATTGGCCCACTACTAACCTGATTTAGGATCTCTGAGGACCTTAGCAGCCGTCAGTAATTCTATTCTATGTGTATCACCTCTATTGGCCCACTACTAACCTGATTTAGGATCTCTGAGGACCTTAGCAGCCGTCAGTAATTCTATTCTATGTGTATCATCTCTATTGGCCCAATACTAACCTGATTTAGGATCTCTGAGGACCTTAGCAGCCGTCAGTAATTCTATTCTATGTGTATCATCTCTATTGGCCCAATACTAACCTGATTTAGGATCTCTGAGGACCTTAGCAGCCGTCAGTAATTCTATTCTATGTGTATCACCTCTATTGGCCCAATACTAACCTGATTTAGGATCTCTGAGGACCTTAGCAGCCGTCAGTAATTCTATTCTATGTGTATCATCTCTATTGGCCCAATACTAACCTGATTTAGGATCTCTGAGGACCTTAGCAGCCGTCAGTAATTCTATTCTATGTGTATCATCTCTATTGGCCCAATACTAACCTGATTTAGGATCTCTGAGGACCTTAGCAGCCGTCAGTAATTCTATTCTATGTGTATCACCTCTATTGGCCCAATACTAACCTGATTTAGGATCTCTGAGGACCTTAGCAGCCGTCAGTAATTCTATTCTATGTCTATCATCTCTATTGTCCCAATACTAACCTGATTTAGGATCTCTGAGGACCTTAGCAGCCGTCAGTAGGCCTAATTCTATTCTATGTGTATCATCTCTATTGTCCCAATACTAACCTGATTTAGGATCTCTGAGGACCTTAGCAGCCGTCAGTAGTTCTATTCTATGTGTATCATCTCTATTGTCCCAATACTAACCTGATTTAGGATCTCTGAGGACCTTAGCAGCCGTCAGTAATTCTATTCTATGTGTATCATCTCTATTGGCCCAATACTAACCTGATTTAGGATCTCTGAGGACCTTAGCAGCCGTCAGTAATTCTATTCTATGTGTATCACCTCTATTGGCCCAATACTAACCTGATTTAGGATCTCTGAGGACCTTAGCAGCCGTCAGTAATTCTATTCTATGTGTATCATCTCTATTGGCCCAATACTAACCTGATTTAGGATCTCTGAGGACCTTAGCAGCCGTCAGTAATTCTATTCTATGTGTATCATCTCTATTAGCCCAATACTAATCTGATTTAGGATCTCTGAGGACCTTAGCAGCCATCAGTAATTCTATTCTATGTGTATCATTGGCCCAATACTAACCTGATTTAGGATCTCTGAGGACCTTAGCAGCCGTCAGTAGTTCTATTCTATGTGTATCATCTCTATTGTCCCAATACTAACCTGATTTAGGATCTCTGAGGACCTTAGCAGCCGTCAGTAATTCTATTCTATGTGTATCACCTCTATTGACCCAATACTAACCTGATTTAGGATCTCTGAGGACCTTAGCAGCCGTCAGTAATTCTATTCTATGTGTATCATCTCTATTGGCCCAATACTAACCTGATTTAGGATCTCTGAGGACCTTAGCAGCCGTCAGTAATTCTATTCTATGTGTATCATCTCTATTAGCCCAATACTAATCTGATTTAGGATCTCTGAGGACCTTAGCAGCCATCAGTAATTCTATTCTATGTGTATCATTGGCCCAATACTAACCTGATTTAGGATCTCTGAGGACCTTAGCAGCCGTCAGTAGTTCTATTCTATGTGTATCATCTATATTGTCCCAATACTAACCTGATTTAGGATCTCTGAGGACCTTAGCAGCCGTCAGTAGTTCTATTCTATGTATATCATCTCTATTGTCCCAATACTAACCTGATTTAGGATCTCTGAGGACCTTAGCAGCTGTCAGTAATTCTATTCTATGTGTATCATCTCTATTGGCCCAATACTAACCTGATTTAGGATCTCTGAGGACCTTAGCAGCCGTCAGTAATTCTATTCTATGTGTATCATCTCTATCGGCCCAATACTAACCTGATTTAGGATCTCTGAGGACCTTAGCAGCCGTCAGTAATTCTATTCTATGTGTATCACCTCTATTGACCCAATACTAACCTGATTTAGGATCTCTGAGGACCTTAGCAGCCGTCAGTAATTCTATTCTATGTGTATCATCTCTATTGGCCCAATACTAACCTGATTTAGGATCTCTGAGGACCTTAGCAGCCGTCAGTAATTCTATTCTATGTGTATCATCTCTATTGGCCCAATACTAACCTGATTTAGGATCTCTGAGGACCTTAGCAGCCGTCAGTAATTCTATTCTATGTGTATCATCTCTATTGGCCCAATACTAACCTGATTTAGGATCTCTGAGGACCTTAGCAGCCGTCAGTAGTTCTATTCTATGTGTATCATCTCTATTGTCCCAATACTAACCTGATTTAGGATCTCTGAGGACCTTAGCAGCCGTCAGTAGTTCTATTCTATGTGTATCATCTCTATTGTCCCAATACTAACCTGATTTAGGATCTCTGAGGACCTTAGCAGCTGTCAGTAATTCTATTCTATGTGTATCATCTCTATTGGCCCAATACTAACCTGATTTAGGATCTCTGAGGACCTTAGCAGCCGTCAGTAATTCTATTCTATGTGTATCACCTCTATTGTCCCAATACTAACCTGATTTAGGATCTCTGAGGACCTTAGCAGCCGTCAGTAATTCTATTCTATGTGTATCATCTCTATCGGCCCAATACTAACCTGATTTAGGATCTCTGAGGACCTTAGCAGCCGTCAGTAATTCTATTCTATGTGTATCACCTCTATTGGCCCAATACTAACCTGATTTAGGATCTCTGAGGACCTTAGCAGCCATCAGTAATTCTATTCTATGTGTATCACCTCTATTGACCCAATACTAACCTGATTTAGGATCTCTGAGGACCTTAGCAGCCGTCAGTAATTCTATTCTATGTGTATCATCTCTATTGGCCCAATACTAACCTGATTTAGGATCTCTGAGGACCTTAGCAGCCGTCAGTAATTCTATTCTATGTGTATCATCTCTATTGGCCCAATACTAACCTGATTTAGGATCTCTGAGGACCTTATAGCAGCCGTCAGTAATTCTATTCTATGTGTATCATCTCTATTGGCCCAATACTAACCTGATTTAGGATCTCTGAGGACCTTAGCAGCCGTCAGTAATTCTATTCTATGTGTATCATCTCTATTGTCCCAATACTAACCTGATTTAGGATCTCTGAGGACCTTAGCAGCCGTCAGTAGTTCTATTCTATGTGTATCATCTCTATTGGCCCAATACTAACCTGATTTAGGATCTCTGAGGACCTTAGCAGCCGTCAGTAATTCTATTCTATGTGTATCATCTCTAATTTGTAAATCATCTAACTGTTGTTTTTCTAAGTGTTTGAAGTCATCTAGAGTTGTGATTTGATGAAGTTGAAGAATGGACCAATATTGCTGAAAAGGAAATTTGAAAGACAGAAGCAAAATAATGAGTATTTTCATAGCAAAATGTCAAGTTTCCAGGCACGCATATACAGAACTCCAGCAACCGGGTGGAGGGGGGCACAAATTTCTTGGTGAGCTAAGAAAGGATCATGTGCAAGTATATGAGAGCCGCCATCACACCGTGCTTGCGTGATGCGGGTGTCTGAAGGGTATCAATCAATCAACAACAACAACAACAAAACACCTTGGATTACGGGTCACTTTCTGTAGTAATTTAATCTTAGTGTGGTGCTCATTTTTGTGGGCAAGTTACAAGTTGGGCAGCTTTGGGTAAATGGACTGGTTGAATTTACTACACACCCAGTTAACACATTATTTACTGCACCACAAACAGGCATGAGACTGCACTTTCCTAAAAAAAACTGAAAAAACTGAAAATGCGCGTGAAATTGGGCAAAAAGTACCAAAAACAGGCTGAAATTAAATAAAGTTGCGGAAATTTTGACTATAAAAAAAACTGAATTCAGTTTTTAAACTGAAAATTCTCATGCCTGCACAAAGCTGAATTGTGCTATTCCAGGTGAAATCCATACACCCCCTGTGGAAGACATGACCTTAACATTCCATACACGGAGTGTGAGTTTCAAATGGGGTAACCTTTAAATGGGTAATTCCATTTGAAATCTACACCCATTGTGTGGGAGATTAATGTCATGTCTTCCATTTAGGGGTGTATAGACTTCAACTAGAATAGCACAAGGCCCCCCCCAAAAAAAACCATGTTTGGTTGCCCTCAGGGACTGACCCAAAAAATCAGAAATCTTGGGTCAGGTTTTTGGTTTTTTTAATCACTTTTTTAGAAGAAACCTTAAATTTGGACACTATCATGGACATTTTGTATTTCCATTTAAATTTTTACCATAAAATGATCAAGCATTTGTCAATACTAGCCTTAGTTTTCAAAATGGAAAAAAAATTGAGGAAGAGCCCATGAAAAAAAAAAAAAAGGACCAACCTACTGACCCTCCAAATTTTTGTCTTGGAAGGGCAACCAAACAATTTATTTTATTTATTTTGGCCTAAAGTTTAAACTATCTTTGATATTTAAGGTCTGCTGCTCTAACAATCTTTTTATTCAGGTCTTCCAGGGGATCCAGTACATTTGTATTGTTGGATTTCCTGAATAAACAATGAATAAATAAAATAAAAAGTAACAAATGAAAATGTTCATATGCTTACTTCGCATCCTATTCTTTGCAGTAGCTCTTTTAAACTTGACAACTTGAGAAGCGCCTCCACGCCCTCTATCGTTAGCGAGGCAGGACGCATCTTCTTCTGTAACCTTGCTATATCGGATTTGTTGAGCACATCGAGGTAGACAAATTTGATTTTTCCTATGTAACCATTGCAAACTCCTTCCCATCTGCCATCTTCTGAATTCCTGTTTGTAATGTACACTATATCTCCTTTCTGTGGTTTGAAATCAAAGAAAATGGGAGGGGAATATGAAAGCATTACTTGAGAAAAGTTCTTAGTGACTATATCGTTTGGCAGATGGCCGAATCCGGAATTAGTCTTTTTCATAAATTCATGTATTATTTTGAATTAGAAAACAAGGGATTTAGCTCCAAATGGCAGCATATCATTTTTTATCGTTGATCAGTGTCAGCCATGCCATGCTACACTGTTAGCTAACCCTGTATGATGAGTCAAAGAGTCCCTCCTTATGTCTAACTTCCATATTTAGATTAATTTGGCACACTTGTACTAAATAATTGAAATGTGTGCCCTATCAAAATTGGAGAGGCGAGTGAAACATGCATGCAATATACTTGAAGCATAGACTCCACCCTGTATCTCACCCTTTCCCCACTCTCCATCTTTCAATGTTGGAGGGTCTCCAGACCTGATGACAACATGGCTTTGTCCAACATTGAATTGGGGAGCGAGGGCAGAGATAATACCAAAAGACAGACAAAGAATGCCAACATTTTTCCAGGATAACAGGTGTCCTCATTTACCACACACACCCTACTCACCTTCAATTGCAGTTCTTCCTTATTGTATAATGACATTTGGTCTTTATTGGCAATGGCTATATTACAAAAATGTCCTGTGTATTCTCCAAATTCGTTGAACATTTCTGTTGGGACTGGACGGGCAACATCGCACACAGGTTCTGAAAGAGTAAATAAGCACTATGAATTAGTTAGTGCAAAAGGTTAATAAAAATGAAATTACACTTGTTGGCTTAACATTAACATGTACATGAACACTGCATTTCAAACATTTGGGTTGAAAAAAATGCTTTGGGCATTTATTAGGGTGGGGCAACTATTAGAGATTCTTAGTCAGTAGGAGTGGTCTGGTTCATAGACACATAATCTGATTGGACAATCACATGATTTTGGGTGCTGTCTATCAGACCGTAGACAACGCCACATCATCATGAGTGTTGATAACACATAACACGCTTGTAGAGGTTTATTCATAGACTAGTGCGGAATATGTGCACGTGCTAGCAGTACGCGCAACAGAATATGTGAAGTTGTAAACAAATTTTATAATAAGGAGAGTTTTTATGACTGTAACTTAATTTTTGCTTTAAAAAATAGTTTACAGTTATTGAAATAATATTTAACTGACTAAGAATGTGAATAAAAGATAGGAATTTTTGTTTTTACTACCCTCTACCTATGATAGACGACAGGCAGGTCCAATATTTTTATCGTATGTGCCGGTATCCACTACATTGGTCGATAGTCAAGAAATAAATATAATTTGCAAGATCGGGATGTTCTGTTCATTGAGGGACTTTTTGTCACTATCGATCCATGTTGCAATCGATAGCAAATCAGTACAGAAAATTGAAATGGAAGAAATGCATTATGGGAAGTTTAAGATATCTTCTCAGGGTACTCATCATTTTGATACAGACAGCCTGTATGAAGATGAAAATGTAGATAATATTTACATGTATATGTCTGCTATCATGTCATCGCTACCATCACTTGATTCCAATATCGTATCCTTATAATCAACTTTTCTCCATCAAATTTCTTTGACTGATTTCTATGGCTGACAATGCAACCCACACTTGCTGCATAACCCAGTATGGTGATGGTTATTTATACCAAACCGAGTCTCCCATCCTTGCAGGAAGTGAGTGCACCAACTGACACCAATTTTCCCATCTTCAATGCGATTACATTGAGAAGGTTAACAACAGGCCCATAGCCAGGATTTTTTTTGTGGGCGCAGGGGTGCTGATTTTGAAAAACTGGGCTTTTTTCCAAGGGGAGGGGGGCAATTTTGTGAAAAAAGGACTTTCTTTCCCAAATTCTGACCTTTTTTAACCAAAAAAGCTTTAAAAATCCAATTTTTTGGCTCGCTACTCTCGCAAATTCTTAAATTTTGGGACTTTTTGTATACTTTTGTAATGGCTACGGCCAGCCATAGATACATGCTATTGACATTACATACTGGTACATCACAATATCAGTACGATATTGAAGTTCAATGTCCAAAATCTTTAATCTTAAATAGTTCATAGATGATAGACTGGTCCAATATTTATCGTAATCCCTCAAAACATTGGACCTGATTATCGTCTATCACATATTAGAAAATAGTAGAAAAAAAAAATCCATATTGTTTATTCTCTAAGTGACTGTTTGTGAATGTCCCAGAAACTAGAAATTGGGTTCATTTTGCCATCTTTAGTTCCAACATAGAGTCGCATTCATCATTTGTTAATGTTCTCTTGGCACTAAGCACTAGCATGGGAACCAACCAAGATGTAAGAACCCCAAGAACTTATATATCAGCTGCTCAGTGCCAGAAGTGGGTAAGTGCAATAGCTGCCATGTGTAGATGAGTACAATACACTCTGTGTAAATTACCAAATGTTCACACGGCAGCTATTGCAACCCACTTCTGGCACTGAGCAGTCGATATGACTGAATTAAGTGTGTTTGTTTTGGGCAATCTTTGTACAAATGGACTTTACATTATGAAAATGTAAACTCATCCGTCTCTACACGTCTAACCAAAAATCGCTTTATCAACTAAAAGCAAATAATTCGTAAAACTTTAACCATTCCTTCATTAACTAACAGAGGCAACTTATTTCAGCTACATATCACCGACGCTGACAGACACCTATCATCAGATTCAGAGCAGGTGTGTATGTACTGTTTTAGCTGTTTGTTTAATGGTGAGCTTATTTTACAGTATTGGTTTTAAATCTGATACAGAAGTAAATATGTATTTTTTCCATTGTTTTCTAGTTACCAGGAACAAGATTGTCACCAGGATACCAACACTTGTCCACACTATATATGTTTGTATGTTTGTGCGTTTGCAGTGGTTACCCACTAATAAACCATGAATTAAATACAACTATCAAAATATATTTGCAGATTTAGAAATGAGTATAATCAATTTTTTGGTGGTGTGAATTCATTAATTATTAAGTTCAATGGAAGGAACTACTACTGCCGCTGCACATCAATCCTAAGCAGAATTAAACATGGAATATTTTGAGCTACCCATTACGGGAACCCAACGTCACATAGCTATTATTGCTCAAAGTTAACAACTAGCTGGAATTTCATATTCTGCTGAAATTCTCTTTTCTGATTCAAGGCAGGACATAGGAGGACATGAAGTTGCCAGGGCAGTCTGCTTCTTAGAGACTGCCGAAAATCATGGAAAGTATACTTGCTTGACTTCTGGTAATTCTACCAGGGATAAAAATACATTGATTTCTGCGATGAAACAGATCGATAGAGATGGTAAACAGTCAGTGAAAATCACTGATTCACCGTCAGTCATCTCCATGGATACCATCATTGAAGCACTGCAAGAATTTGCTGGTGAATATATACCAATGAATGTCAACTCCATTTTGGTGAATCACAACTTCGTTGAAAGATTGAGAGCTGTGTATTATCAGTCGTTTATAAATGATGTGAGACCCAGAGGAGTCTCAGATCAATGTACACTTGTGTGACCAAAGAAAGAAGGCAACTGAACAGGGTGACATTTTTTGGCAACCAAGCAAGTAACTAATATTTCATGTAAACTCCAAGTATTATATATTTCCTTTTACTCTCGGCTAAACTGCCACCCCAATGTAGTTTTAGGATTGTCGAGTGCCACCCCTGCCAACCCATCTAATTTGCATTCTTAAACACTTGAGATTATTCTTGCAATCTTATTGGTTCTTACCCGTGTGATATGACACAATATCACACACCTAATCGCGTACGTGTCGATGCGATACTCGTACACGCTATTTGAACCAATCGAAGGTGCATGGCAACAACGGGACTGATCGATTATCGCCTAATAACTACCGGTAATAGTATCACCTTCATTGCAGTGGCGTAACCAGTGGGGTGGCCGGGGGGGCAAGCTGCCCCGGGCACAAAAAAACTGGGAAGAAGAGCAAAAAATTGGGAAGGGGAAAAGGGAGAAGGAGAGAAAAGAGGGAAGAGAAAGGGAAAGAAGAGAAAAAGAGGGAAGAAAAGGGAAAGAAGAAAAGAAAAAGAGGGAAGAAAAAAGGAAGGAGAAGAGAAAGGGAAGGGAAGAGAAAAGGAAAGAAAGAGGGAAGAAGATCTATAGGGTCCTACTACTTTCATTGTGAAATTGTTCTCTGAAACACTGATTTTTTAGCTTCTAATATGCCAAAAACCAGGAGCTTCAGGGGGCTCTGCCCCCTTGACACCCGCCGGGGCTTTGCAACTGGACCCCACCAGTTTAATACTACGATTTTTTTTCAGAAATTGGGAAATTTTACAATCTTGCCCCCCCGGAAGGTCAGGTCTGGTTACACCCCTGCTTCATTGCCTGGTCTATGAGTATATACACGCCCTAAAGTTGGATCCAACACAGTTTGCTCCAGTCACTTGTATCCTAAAACCAGAACTAAATGTGCCTTACTATAATATTTCAGCTATCAATGGAAGGAACCACTTACTGCCACTGCACATCCTACATGTATAAGCAAAACTGAACATGGCCTATTTTGAGCTACCGATTACGGGAACACATCGCCACTTAGCAATTAGCACTCAAGGTTTACCACCAGCTGGAACTTCAAATTCTGCTGAAATTCTTTTTTCTCACTCCAGACAGGACATAGGAGGACATGAAGTCGCCAGGGGAGTCTACTTCTTGGGGAATGTGGGAAACCATGGAAAATACACTTGCTTGACTTCTGGTAATTCTACCAGGGATAAGCATACATTGATTTCTGCGATGAAACAGATCGATAGAGATGGTAAACAATTAGTGAAAATCACTGATCCACCTTCAGTCATTTCCATGGATACCATCATTGAAGCACTGCAAGAATTTGCTGGTGAATATATATCAATGAATGTAAACTGCATATTGGTGAATCATAACTTTGCTGAAAGATTGAGACTCATACTCCATGAGCAGGCTCTTCATCAGGCTTATGAGCAAGACAGAATTGAAAGGCTATCGTATTTGGAAGCCAGGATATCACGTCCCAGAGAAGTCATTCCAGAAGATCAGTGTACACTTGTGTGACCAAAGAAAGGGAAAACAAGTGAACAGGGTGGTTTTTTTTGGCAACCAAGCAAGTAACTAGTATTCCATGTAAATTCCAAGTATTATATATTTCCTTTTACTCTTGGCTAAACTGCCACCCAAACATATTTTTAGGATTAGTGAGCACCATCCCTGCCAACCCAGATCTACTGCCTGTACAAGACAAAAAGGGTTGTGTATTCATACCCCCTGTGTGGGAGATTAAGGTCATGTTTTATAAGGGGTGTATGGATTCCAGTTGATATAACCCATTTAGATAATGTTGTGGTGATTTTTAGCACAAAAAAATCTCATTTTAACACAAAGAAAAAATCTCATTTTGGGGCGCCAGCTATACAGCTGGGCCCCTATATTGGCATGACTTTGCAAAAAGCTTCTAATTTCGGTCTTTTTAGATTTATCTTTCATCTGTTTTGTTTAAAGTATGTGTTTTGAATAAATAACACAACTAATTTGATTTTGATTTTATTACTGTTTACTAATATGCCTTTAATACAAGTTAACTATTTCTTTATACAGCGGGAATTAACGCTTGAAATACAAAATGAATGCAAATGCCTTTTAGGTTTTCTAAACACGTGAGACGCCATTACATGCAATTAAGAGATTTCAAGAGATGGCGCTATACTAACACAGAGTACGTTCCAGGTGACGTGCGACATCCAAGCGGTTACATTGCAGCACATTACATCAAAGCTCTATTGGGCACCCCATTCCTTTTTAACGGAATTTTTATTTAATAATATGAAAATTAACAAAACTTTGCTGAATGACGTAAGGCAGCTTTAATATGTACTATAGTCTGCATGCCTTACTCGACTCAGTAATTTAGATATTGTTGTTTTATTGTATCTCTAAACATAATGATGATAAGTATAAAAAAATTCTAAACATAATGATGATTAGTATAAAAAATTATAGATTTTCTGAAAGAAAATGATACAAGGAATCATACCATAATAGATTCCTGCAAAAATGAGCAGTTTTTAAGAAAATCACAAAATTTGATTTTACTTTACTGCCTAGAGGAAGGCAAATGGACTATAGAACACTTCTTCACCTTAACCCCATGAGAACTACCTGCCGATTGGCCAAAAAGAAGTTTTCATTATCAATTGGACCAATCAGCAACATTGTTAGAATAATTTCCCCACACAAAAAAATTGGGGTAAATTATTTGCAAAGCTCCATTCTGATTGGTGATTAAAGTAATGTAATTGACCAATCAGAGGCAATGTTAAATCGGGGTTAAGTATTCATATACTTACCACAGGATTCTGAGGGAGTGCTTATAGTAGTGCTAAAATCACTATTGGTTGAACTAATTGTGCTCTTGCCATCAGAACTTGGCTAGAATGAAAAGGGAAAACACTGAAAAGTTAATACTTGTTGAATAGTATTTTATGGTTAATGGTAATTATGTCAGCAATGAGCTATTCCAGTTGAAATCCATACACCCTGTGGAAGACATGACCTTAATCTCCTTCACAGAGGGTGTAGACTTCAAATGGATCATCCATGCAGGTATCCATTCAAAATTCACACTCTCCATGTTTGAGATTAAGGTAATGTCTTCCATAGGAGAGGGTGTATGGATTTCAGCTGGAATTTCCCCCATTGCTTGGTGTACTTGAGATGTATTTCAAACTATTTTTATTAACATATAGGTATATCCTCATACAGGCCCATAGCCAGAGTGTGTGGTGGGGCAATGCACACCCAAAAATATCAGCAAAAAGGGGCCAAAAATGTCAAAAATTTTGATAAGAAATCTTCATTCTGGCTATATAAAAGCCACTTTGTTGTTGTTGATAAAATTTCTATGAAATTTGTTTAAAAATAGGACAACAATCAATTGCAGAGGGGATAAATGTCTATACTTTTGGCCAGAATTAACATATCTCTTGAAAAGGTATGCATTTGGAAAATCCGTATCCCTGGCTACGGGCCTGTCTTCATAGTAAAGCTATATCAGTATCATACATATGTGACCATCCTCCATAACTGAGCCCGGATGTCGCCAGTGCCACTATTGAGATATGCTCCATTGAACTTAACAATAAACAATAGGAAACAAAGGATTTATTGACTGTTTTATTGATTTTTCACTACTTAAATGTCAAGTACTATAGACATGATATACATCATTTTAAAGCTAATTTCAAGCAGAATATTTTGGTTGAATATCTCAAAAATGATGATTGGCGACTTCAGGGCTCAGTTGTGCTGAGGGTCACATATTAGAAAGAGGGGGGGTGGGACTATACTCGAACGTGGGACTATACTCGGACGAATACGGTAATCAATTTTGATTGTTTTGCATTGTAAAAACAGGTAATGAGGACAAATTTTTGAAATTTTAATAATAAAATCTCTTCATAAATGAGGTATGTATATAGATGGTATGTGGGAAAAGAGTTCCGTTTTTAAATATTCACAATTTGCATTTTTAAAAAGCCAAATTATTTGAAAAACAAAAACAACAAAAAACATTGCATATTAAGGCATATTTTAATGTACTTTTATCATGCAGAAATCAAACAGTCATGCAAATATATGTGATGCAGGCTAATGATTGGAGGGAAAAAACTAGGAGTTCTCATGTATGTGCATATCATTTTATATACAAAATGATTTTGATTCAATTTCTATAAATATCATGCAACATGTACAGGCATGAGATTTCTATATGTTTAATAATAAATGCATGTATATATAATGGGCTATTTGATTTGAAATCCACACTCCCCATATGGGAGATTTAGCGGAAGTCTTCTGCAGAGGGAGTATGAGTCTGAAATAGAATAGAGAATTGTGTAACTTCCACTTGAAATGCTCACTCCAATTGTGGAGGAAATAGGTAACGTCGTACAGTTTTAAAAGTCATACATTTAAAAAACATACTCCCTCTGTGGAAGATAGCTACATCTTTCACAGTGGGAATGTGGATTTCAACTAGAATAGCCCAACATGTGACATAATCTGATCTTATCAGGTCAATGGCGGCCATTTTGAAATTGAGATATCGTCATCAACCAACATACACAGGAAGTAATTGTTCTATTTGCTGATATCCATACATTGGGCTGTTCCATTAAAATCCACACTCCCCCATGGAAGATTTTGGAAATATCTTCCACAGGGGAGTATGAATTTCAAATAGAATGGACACATTATAGCGGCTCCATTTGAAACTTACCCTCTCTTAGTGGAAGATTTAGGTTGAATATTTCTCAGAGGGTGTATTAAATTCAAATGGAGCTGCCTAATGTGTTCATTCCATTTGAAATTTATACTCCCCTGTGAAAGATATTTCCCAAATCTTCCACAGGGGGAGTGTGGATTTTACATAGAATAGCCCATTCCTAGCTCACTGATTACTTGGTTATGCATGATTTTGCTGGTATCTATCTCAATTTCAGATTTTCCTTCTTTGGTTTGGTTTGATCAGATTGGATCACAAATGTGATTTCAGGTTGCGTTAAATGGTGTGCTATATAACGTATAAATATATCATCATCATCATCATCATGAACACCATCATGAACACCATCATAAACATCATCATCTATAAATTGTAAATATGAAATGTTTAGATTTACTGCAATTTGGCGTGCAGAATATGACTAATTGCAGTGGTGTAACTAAACTTTTGCAATTGTGGGGGAAAGCAGGGGGGAATTTGCTAGTGGGGAAATGGTAACTCATGGAGGAGGCAAGCAGGGGGTTAGAGTCATGCAGAATAAGACGGAAAACAAATACAGTGGTGTAACTAGACTTATGCAATAGAGGGGGCAGCCAGGGACAAATTTGCTACCGGGGTGCCAATTGGAGGGAGGGGGTGTCAAAATACTGTTCCTCCATTGAAGCATGTACAAGGGATAACTCATTTGGTGGGGGCAAGCAGGGAGTAAGGGTTCCAAGCAGGTGGCTTCTGAAGGCATGCAAACAACATTTTGTAATATAATTCTTGTGTATATAAAACAATTGACTCTGTATTTTGTGGTGTGATCCTTTGTCTGCTTTGTATTTAAACTAATTGCTGGTAATCAAACTCAATGTTGTTTCACTTGTATGCAACAGGTATTAGAAAATTGTATTAAAATGTTTAAAATTGCACGCATAAAGTCTCATTTGATCCATTATTGTTGATTTGTAATGTTTGAATTCACTGCATTAAGTTGAGGATTAAGATTCATGAAGCAAAGGTGTGCTTTATACATTTAGCTAAGGGATGAAATCAAAACTCGACCGGCGGTTTCCATTGTTTAGAACAATAGAAACTGCACGCTTGTTGCTTGAGCTCTTATGAATGTGTAATGTGAGTAAAGAATATTCAACTCCAAAAACCAACATCACAATTCAGTAATGGATTGGCTCAATGCTCCTAGAAGAGAGAGAGAGAGAGAGAGGTTTGTTCTGCTGCATAAATTCAGCTTGAGGTACATTAAAAATATGGATTAGAGATAGCAACCCTATTTAATGTAATTGTGATAAATTTTCAGAAAAATTTGGGGAACTTTTTAAGTTTCAGAACATATTAGGGAATGGGCAAGTGGGTGGTTTCAGAAAACGTTAAGGAATAGGCATAGGCTATAGTGGGCTGTTTCAGAAAAGGCTCGGGAATGGGTTAGTGGGCGGTTTCAGAAAAGGTTTGGGAATGGGCAAGAGGGCAGTTTCAGAAAAGGTTGCCAAATAGGCTAGTGGACGGTTTCAGAAAAGGTTAAGGAATGAGCATAGGCTAGTTTCAGAAAACGCTCGGGGATGGGTTAGTGGGCGGTTTCAGAAAAGGTTCTGGAATGGGCTAGTGGGCAGTTTCAGAAAACGTTGGGGAATATGCATAGGCTAGTGGCGGTTTCAGAAAAGGCTCGGGAATGGGTTAATGCACAGTTTAAGAAAAGGTTTGGGAATGGCTTAATGCACAGTTTAAGAAAAGGTTTGGGAATGGGCAAGTGGGCTGTTTCAGAAAAGGTTCAGGAATGGTCAAGTGGGCTGTTTCAGGAAAGGTTGGGCAATGAGCTTTGCATGGTGAGGAGTCTGTTCATGATGAAACACACATAATGATCTACAATGGTGATGAAGCAGGCAAGCTAACTGAGATAACAAAATTCTGTGTGGCACCTTATCTGGGATTGGGGCTAAATAGCGTGTGAAATCCCAGCCCTGGCCCCATAGCATAAAACCTGTGTTACCATATCTTGGTTCCTGTAGAAATAAGCGCACACATGCAGGGAGAGGGAAAACAAAACAAAATTATAAAACGATGCTGGATTTGAATAATATTTGTGAAACAAAACTTTCTAAAGTGGAGCCATTTGTTTCAAGCCATACTGTGTGGGCATATGCCTGATGCATCAACACCCACATACACCCCCCACACTCCCTGAAAGTAACATACCCATTCATGCATACACCATCCTCATATTACAAAGCAACTGGAAGCTAAAAGTGAAAGCCTAAACATGCAAAGAAATTGCCTTTTTTAAGCAATAAACAGCAGTGCATTTTGCCCCAGGCTTGCTACTTTCATTCAAAATTTAAAAAAAAAGCTTTTTAGTAAAAAAAAAATTAACCTGTAACTTATCAATATAAACAAAATTATTTTAATAATTTGAATTATTCTTAAAAGAACTGATTGCCAGGCCCGTGCACGGGGGGTGCCCCCCCATTTCGAAAAGTATACAAAAAGTCACAAAATTTCAGAATTTTTGAGCGTAGCAAGCAAAAAATATGTTTTTTATGCTTTTTTGGACAAAAAATCACCCCCCCCCCATGGACAAAAAGTCCACTATTTCAAAATCAGCACCTCGCCAAATTAATTTCCTGCGTACGGCCTGCTGATTGCAACTGTCATCAAAGAGCACACATTCTGATAATTATCATCAGAAGTTATTACTAGGCCAGGAGAATCCAAAATCTGCCATGATTGGCTATAACATTCCAAAATATTATTCCAAAACATGCACCCCTATGGAAGCCATAACCTTATTCTTCCTCACAGGGAGTGTGAATTTCAAATGGGATTACTTGAATGGGTAACTCCATTTGAAATCTACACTCCCTGTGTGGGAGATTAAGGTCATGTCTTCCATAAGGGATATATGGATTCAATATGGAAGGGCCCATTAATGGTGCTCATTGATTGATCACGTTTTAACAAGAATTTAAGAGGTCAATTCCATTTAATATCCACATTCCCCCAGTGGAAGATTTTAGAAATATCATCCAAGGGGTAGTATGAATTTGAAATGAAATGGGACACATCAGGCAGCTCCATTTGAAACTCACCCTCCACCTGTGGAAGATTCAGGTTGAATCTTTTACTCAGAGGGTGTATGAAATAGAGCTGCCTAATATGTTCCTTCCACTTGAAATTCATACTCCCCCTGTGGAAGATAATTATATCCAAAATCTTCCGCAGAGGTTAAGTATGGATTTTAAATGTAATACGATGTTCGAGGTGAATAAATAATATTATTTTTTTAAACAAAATGCAAACTATAAAAGCAAAGAAACTCATGCTCAAGCCATGCATAAATTACCTCATAAGCATACTGATACGAATGGTGTTCAGGCGAAGCAAGACATGATGAAGGGACAGGCTCAGTGGGGGCGCTTTCTAAAATTTCGGGATTTGGCGCAATGGGCGTGGACTGTGAACGTGACACTTTGAAGTTCTTTCGTTTTGCAGCGGGACTCATCTTGGTGAAATTGCTGCGTAACGAGATGCCAATTCTCTGTATGCGACCCTAGATAAAGAGATAGGAAGCAAAGATAGAGAAGCATGCTATATAGTGAAATGGTGCTATACATACAAAGGCATCACAACTGATACACATACATAATTAAGCTAACAAAGATTGCTACATACAAAGGCATTACAATTGTTACACATACAGATTGCTACATACAAAGGCATCACAAATGATACACATACACAATTAAGGTAACGAAGATAAGACGGAAAGCAACAATTAGGTACTTTCAAGCTGGATACTACAGAATACAAAGATAATCAGCCGTACTCAACAATACGAACAGAAGCAGATGACAAAACAAGCCTAAAATTGTGCAAATTTATTTAAGCTGCCCATGCAAAGTTGTTTTTCAGCAATCAAGAAATATTAATATTTGTCTGTGAAGTGCACAGCCAGTCTTTTTCAATCATGGGCCCTCATACAATCAGGGAAAAGACAACAAAAACATCTATGATTGATGTCGATACATTTTGTTGCTACAAAATGTCTGACTAGATGGTTTGAATAAAACTTTTTGAAGTGATTTATGATTACTACTTTTAGACATATGCACCTTGAGAAATGAAATGTAGTGGTTCCCTCTTCATGATTTTTTTCAGGAAAATTTTTTTTCTCAGGAAAAATCACATAAACTCAATACATACCAAAGGAGAGCTTGATGGTGCGCTACCTAGATCAGACCTATCGTCACTAAGCGAGGCACTGAGCGAGGGTGTTAATGATGTCTCGTCTGATACTGCCCTAACGAGACCAGGTGGAGAGGATGGAGCGCCCCCATCGACTAGCGACTGGCCATTTGTAACTTCATCTATACTCGTTGCGTAGTTTTCAGGTGGCTCATCATATTCGTGGTGTGATGGACCTGGTCTTACTTCTAGAAAAGGGAAAAAGTCAAATAATTGATTATATTCATTTTCACAACTGAAATTTACTAAAAAAAATCATTTGGACCCTTTTGGAATTTTTGAACTCCTGCCATCCCTGATGGGATTTGAATGTACCAAAGTGCAACTTTCAAAACTGCATAACTGTTTTACGTATTAAGCATTGTTCTAGAAATTCTTCAGGGGAATATTTTCAGTTTTCTGTATATTTTCATAAAAAAATACTTAATCTTTACTAACCTGACCGTCCGTCTTCATTCTTGGCCTTTTGCTTTGATAAGAAAACAAAAAAACAAACAAACAAATAAGTAGGTAGGCTTTCATGATGGGAATTTATATAAAAGATAATGTGTTAATACGAATGCCATCGGTAATCATAATACCAGTATGGCCGGTCCATGGTCCTGATGAAATCAGAGTCACTTCTAACAAAAGTTCAACCACACTGTGACAGGCTGCACCAGTACTGTGATCATTAACCGACAGTGTACTTGTTAAGGCATGGACCGGTATAGCAACGAGAGCACATCAGACATATCGAATAGCGTTCTGAATACGAGGACATTTAACAGTCCATTATGAGGTAAAATTTATAAATCTAATGATATGTACTTAACGTGTATGTAGCTTGGGAGAACATACAGATTTTAAGGTTTTTTTGGGAAAAATGTGTATCTTCAATCAGAAGGTCACAATTTTAAAAAAATGGTCTGCTTTTCGTCCCAGCTACATACGCTTCAAGTACATATCATTAGATTTATAAAGTTTACTTCGAGGGAAGACTGTCAAATATCAGAAATTAAAAAAATATCAATTTTTAATGATTTGCGATAAAATTTGCATTATATTGTGGATTTCAAAAAATCAAAATTATTTGATATCATCAGGACATTCCTCGCATTCAGAATGCTATTCGATGATGTCTAACATGCTCTCATATGGAGAAATGCATGATGGGAAGTGTTTGATGACTTACCGGTGATTGTATTCTACTTTCTACTTCTTTTTTTGCAGCTTTCACTTCTTCTTCCCTCATTGCCACCTGTACAATGATGAAATAAAGAAAAAATACATTCAATTAGAGAGAAGAATTAAAGCCATATGCTGGTATGATTTTATTCAAATTTAAATTTTGTTATATTTTGCCAAATAATTATGAAATAATCTTTTAAAAACATGAAATGTTATTATTAACGAGTGGCGTATCGTGGTCGCTTTTACCCCAAAGGGCTAAAGAAAATGTAAATTTTGCTGCCCCCTGCAACAACAATCCGAAAAGGTTGATTTTTTTTCCAGCCAGGATGGCTCTCGAAAATCTAAAAAGTGAGGGGTCAACAAATTTTTAAAAAGAATTAGAGGTGTTACACCCCCAATTACCCCACCACCTCAAGCTGTGGCCCTGTTGGCAACCAAAAATGTAGTTGCATTAGTTTTCCATAATTTTCTGCCCTTTTTCATTAATATTTCTTGCCATTCCTTCATCTTCTGCCGCCCTTTGCTTTTACCCCGGGGGCTCGCGCCCCAAAGCCACCCCAAAATACACGCATGTTAAATCTCAGAAATGTATTATAAAATCATAATAAAATTTATTGAAACAAAATCCAGGCGGCGGATGACATGATCGAGCTGGCAACTTGTGAAACCGCCCGGCCGTATGGCATTTTCCAATATAGTCGGTTAGTTTTGTGGGGCTCATTATCGAACCCCAACGGTTTTAGCTTGTATTTATATTATTTATCAACATAGGCCTATTTGTTTGTGATATTTCAAGCGTTTTAAAATTTCAAAATAATCCCATTCAATTACACGGTTGACGATGAAAATTTACTGAATTTAGAGACAGTGGCGTAAGTTTGGGTCAGGGTGCCCGGGGGCGAAAGTAGTTCGGGTGCCCCTGACCAACATGGTGCAGAGCTAATCAATTTTAGTATCGAAATAACTTACCTACCGAATAACTTACGAAGTGTTTCAGTTTAAATTTATATCATGTTTCAATGCAGTTCATGTTAATAAAACAAAATGTTTTCATATTCTCTAATGTCTTTACTTTGGAGACTCGTCACTAGCTGCAGTGACGTAGCATATGGCACCCAGGGGCAAGAATACAAAATGCCCCCCTCTTCCTAAAACAATTGCGTATGGGTAGCTGAAAATGCATAAATACCACTAATTTGGTATTTAATAAAGTTGAATTTAGGTCTTTAAAATGACAATTTATATGTTGCAATGCGCACGAAGCGCGAGAAAACTTTTGTGTTGAAGGGGCACCCAAATGAAGAGTAATTCAATGCATGGTGGATAAAGGTTTCCACTTCTTTCCTATAACAAAGTACTATCGTGTCAAAGGCTATCCAGGCTTGGGTGCCCCTTAGCCGGGTGCCCGGGGGCACGCCCCCCCAGAGCCCATAGGAGTTACGCCACTGTTTAGAGAATGCAATGCGGCCACCACCTGACAAAATCAAATCCATCAAAACAAAATAATACTTGGCCTCTCTCAGCTGTTTGTACAAATACCAACACCATAACAGCACCCTCTATAATGAGGATAACATGAAACCAACTATAGATGGCAGTTTTTATTGTATCAAATTCCAGAGGGCAGTATTTTTAATCTTGCTTACCATTTCCAGAGGGCAGTATCTACATAATTAGTAAAGTTATGGGCGCAGAACACCAAAAAAGAAAACACACAAAAATGTAAATTTTTATGTGCTATTTTCTACCCCACCTGACAATTTCACGTTAATATTAAGAACTTATTTTTCATTCAAGCTTCAATTTGGTTAACTTAATTAACAAATGTATTAACAACATTTATTTTTTTATTATTTTTTAAAAATTTAATGTTGAAAAGCGATACCGCTATAAGGCGCTATTTCAACACCAAAACAACATTTAAACTTGTTCTGTTAGCAGGGCCTACTTTTCTTGTGAAATCGGTTTGTGTAATTTTGTTTAAATCAGAACATGACAACCTCCCAAAGAACATACTTCCCCGAGGACAGAGGGGGGTATGTGCCCTGGGCGTCACCCTTACAGGGTGCTGAGTTGCCCAATTCAGCATCGATTCTGTGCCCTCTCCTAGCGATGAAATTCAAAATTTTCACGCGCGAACAGCACATCATTAGAAGATTTAAATCCATATTATAACATTTGCTGAGGAAGACGCCCTCACTGAATTTGTAAAATTCCTTTTTTACACAATTAAATTGTACTTTATTAAATCAATATACCCTGCAAAAATCAAGACTCTAGGTGCTGTAGTTTAGTCAAAATCCGAGATTTTGAATAAAACGACAGAATCGACGCTTTATTATTTCGATGGAATTATTAGTCGAACGCATACACGATGTTCATAACACACAGTACGTACATGGCGTGCGGGACAGTGATATACACAACAAAGGGTCGTACCACAACATGACTGAAGGGTAGTACGTATTGGTGACACGTCAGCGCTGGTAGTAAATTCCAATTTTCTTTGCTTTGCCGTAGTTGTTCGGCTCAAAAATAAAAGGGATATATCTGACAGTAAAAGCTAATATTTTATGGCAAAGAAATGCTACTTATTTTGTTTGAAAATGTTATAATATGGCTTTAAGACCGATATTCAACTTTATCATAACCAAAATTATTGAGGGATAGGCCCTATTCGGCTACCTATTTGTGCAAATTTGTGCACACTCCGAACACACTTGTTTCAAGTTTTGGGGAGGGGCGCCATTATGTATCCTTAGCCCTGGGCGCTACAACCCCTAGCTTTGCCACTGACCACCTTGTCTCCAGTAGACATTATACTTTTAAAGAATTCCTCACCATTGTACCTTTCAGAGTAGTGATTTATTGTACTGCGCCCTTAATCTTGCCATTTCTAGAGGGCAGTATCAGCATAAAATTAGTCAAGTTATTATAGGTGGCAGTATTTCCAAGCAAATTTATAGAGGACAGTATTTTCTGTGACCGGTGTTTCCTACCAGGTGGGTTCGCGTCTTGATAACATTCTCATCATAATCACTTCATGGTCTGTTCTATGTATTGTTGATTTGATAAAATAATCTGTTGATATGAATTCATTCAATTATTGCACAGCAAATGAAAATCAACACAAAGCATTGATTATTTTGTGGCAATTAGCGGTCTCCAAATTCTATTATGTTTTTGTCGTAAAATATGCTAATTTGTTAGCTTCTTTGCATAAATGTCCCTAAGTGCAATTTCTCGGAACTGGTATGTAACTGATATGACTTGGTAGAGGGGTGGCAATTGGTGGTCTTCAAAGTCCACTAGGTTTTTGTCGCAAAATATCCTAATTTGGTAGCTCATTTGCATAAATTAATTTTCTTAATTTATTCAGTTTTTATAGGCTACTAATAATAACTGTCAGTCAAGGGCATAGCCAGGACTTTGTCAGAGAGGTGGGTAAAGGGGGAAAGGCAACTTTCAAGGGGGTATAATTTGACAAAAATTGTCAAAAATGGATACAAAAGTACAAAAAAAGGTATACAAATCTTAAATACCACAGCGGCAAGAATCCCACAGGGGGCGGGGAGACTTTGCAAAGGAAGTTTCACCCTTTACCCCCCCCCACCCCACCAATGCTTCAACAGTCAGAATAAGATCTGTATTTACCAAAGGTATTTACCTTTTTCTCATGTGACAAGAATAAGTGATTAAGAGGCAGTTTTCAAAGAGATGCACTGTTCAATTTGATTAAAAATGATGCCATACTACTCTCAAATTTATTGCCATGTGCCACTTTTGCATCTTATCCACACATTATGCAGTGCCATTCACAAAAACCAAACTACCCTAAGGCTACCATCATGCATCTAAGATATGAACGCATCTTCAAAATGCAATTTTTAATCAATAGTATCTATTGCAGTCAAAACTAACACTGTGGCATTATTTCTGTCTCCTTTAGCAAACTGATCTCCAGTGAACTTGTACGTATCTCGTAAATGTTTTTTGTGTGCGTTGACGGGGAAATGTCAGTCAAACTAGCTGAATCATCACGCGAATCAATCGCTGACTTCCCTGTTATCTGCTAAATCCCTGGGGGTTTGATATGGGTAGGGATGTGCGCTTTTGAGAATCTGAAAGTGCACCCATAGTAGTCAAATTTTCAAAAATAAAAGGAACCCATTTTTATACCGGGAGTCCACATTTATGGTCAAATGTATAAATTTGAATGTTGAAATGATTTTTATTTAGCTTAGACCACATAAAATTAACAATTGTTTCGCATCCCCACCTTTTTGTGTGTGCTAAATTGACCAAATACAGCAATTGTACTTTAAAAAAACAAAGTTCAGCAACTGCCAGGAAAATGACGAGGCCCTTTTTTATTTAAGATTTAGGGGTCAGACCACTTAGAGTTCTACAAAACACTTGCATTCATGTCAACTTTTAAACTTGTTTATTACTAAAGTATTGAAACTTCAAATTTAATATGAAAATTAAAAAAAAAAATAATGGACTGATCACAAAAAATGAGGAGGGAGGCGGACACCAAAAAAAAATTTATATAGTTCATAATAGCAACAGTTTTGTTTTCTTTGGTGGTCTATTTTCCCATAATTTCAATTTATGGAACAGGTTTGCTAAATATCTTTTAGTATTTTAGTATTTTAGTATTTCAATTCAATTCAAAATTATAAATCTATCTATCAATCAAAGTAAAAATTTCAAACAAATTATTTACTAGGACACACAATAATAATTGTTAATCATCACTTTCAAACGAAATGCTATTCCAGTTAAAAACAATACTCCCTCATTGAAAGACATTACCTTAATTTCAACACAGGAAGTGTGAATTTCAAATGGAGTTACCTGAAAGGTCACTACATTTGATATTTACACTCCCTATGTTGTAGATTAAGGTCATGTCTGCCATAGGGAGTATGGATTTCAACTGGAATAGCCAAATATCTACCAAGCACTGATTGTCAATCATTCTAGGAGACTACCATACCTTTTATCGGGGGAGGGGGAGACGGGTTCTCAATAGTGGAAAGATGGGTACAGGGATGTGCAGCAGATTTTGGGTGCATTTTCAGGCTCTTAGGTTTAGATTTGGGGTGTGGTTTAGAGAAGAGGTACTTTTACCAAACTTTCTCTGAAAAGGCTTAAAAAAAGATAGATTTGTCATTATATTTCAACAAAATTTGCAAACATTATCCAGAACTTTTCCAATCTACAAAAACAATTTTAAAAAACCCAGGAAATTAGCTTCATTTTGGGTTTCTTTTTTTCTTTTTTTCTTTTTGAGAAAGTTTTCAGAGTCTCATCAGCCGCACATCCTAACCCAATCAAATATCAAAAACTCTTGGGCTTTCATCATCTATATTAAGCTAAAGGATGTTAGTTCAACAACATACATTGCCCTTACCTTCCTCCGTCCCTAAGAATGTCAATAGAAAAAATACAATAATTATCTTAGTAGAGTTCAAAATGATACATATTGATGTCCAACTAGAATTATGCGATTCGTAATTAAGGTGGCCCCCACAACAAAGGTTGGTAATAAAGGATACTATCACAAGACCAAGTTTGAAGTTGATTGGTGATTGCGTTGATGTCAATAAATACTCAAATACCTCAACAAAGGTTGGTAAATATAAAGGATACTATCACAAGACCAAGTTTGATATAATATTGGATGGCTGAGCATGATACCATAACATATCGGATGAGTCATAAAAATATCGGACGAGCCAACGGGGAGTTCGATATTTGTCTGACGAATCCGATATGTTATGGTATCATTCGAAATAAGCCATCCAATATTATCATTATTAGGTTTTCTTAACTCCTAATAACCCTGAAAACATAATAATAACAGATCACGGATGTAATTTTGCTGCCATGGTGAATCATCACAATCAGATCACATCAAGTAGGCATTGTGCAGCTGGAATAGCGCAAACCTATCCACACTTAGATTGTAACATCCACCATTTATCTGTGCAGATCCCCAAATTCCATTGGGTGAAGGAAGTTTTTGATAACAACTAATCACCGATTTTTTGAAAGCAGGAGGAAACCGGAGATCCCGGAGAAAACCTGTGAGAGCGAGCATGGAATCGGGATAAACCAACTGCACATGAGTCCTTGGGCCGCGCCGGGGCTTGAACCCGGGACCTCTGAATGTGGATCAAAGCGAGGGAACTACCACTGCGCTTAAACTCGCCCTCCCATTATTAGTTTAAGCAAGATTATTAGTAAACCTTGGTCTCTACAGTGGTTTTAAAGCATTAACCTGTGAAGCTACTGGTATTTGATTTACACATTTAATACATAGGCCTACATACATATTAAATTGAAGAGCAGCCCTCAGACATGCTCAGTACAACAATTTAATATCAAAACATAGGACACAGCTAATAGTGCTGTCAGGGGGTACGTGACACCATATTCATATGGTTTTTCTATTAATACCCAAATCTATGACAAATTATATACATATAAAATAAAAATTACAATGATCAAGGTTTGTGGGTTCGAGCCCACTCACTGGACTATTTTCTTTCCTTCATTGATTCCAAAATCTCACAATCGATTCCAAAATCTCACAATCGTTTCCAACTCATGAAACGAATCATCCAATAGAATTTGATAAATCTAAATTCTAAGGAAATCCGCCACCTGGATATTTAAGTCTCATTCAGACTCCACATCACAACATCGCTCTATGAAATTTAAATGTTTGAAAACCAAGCCCGTATGCAGGATTTCATTTGGGGGTACTGATTTTGAAAAAGTGGACTTTTTTTCCAAGCGGGGAGGGGGGCTATATTGTGGACTTTCTTCCCAAAAATTTGACCTTTTTTGTCTAAATTTTTGCGACTTTTTGTATACTTGTATACCAATTTTGGGGGGTGCGTCGATATATCGCGATCATGATGTTGCCGGCCTGTTTTCATTCTTCTGTAGTGAATTCTGAACTTGATTTTCCAGCAGCCAATCACAAGCATCCTCCATGCTGCGAGATCGATCGCAAGAGAGAGCAAAAAAGTTAACAAAATTCAACATTCATCACTGATAATACTAGTAATCCTCTGATGTGACAAAAAATTTTCACTGTAACCATGATGTGGGATCTGAATCAATGTTCAGGCGGTGGTGGATGCGATATCATCAATTTTGATGTCGCCATTGGACTAACACATAATCATGAAATCTTCACAAACAATTCTAAATTTGTTATGTGGTGTCTTAGCAAAATTATCTTACTCTAAAACCGTTGGGGTACGACAATGTACCACACTGTAAGTATGTTGTTTTTCAATTTATAACTGCTAACCGTGTATTTTGAATGGGGCTGTCAGCCTTGTATTTTCGCCAGCCTTGAACGTCACATGTTGCGTGTCCTATGCCGCCTGCAATGTTTATGAGCATTGCTGGGCTGATAATAATATGTGATGCGATCAAGCAAAATCAGTCGGAACTTGGACATATTGATTTTGAGATATAGCCAAACAAAGGAAATATTTCCTTTTGTTTCCTATTGTTCTGGACACTTTGATTGCTCATATCTTTGGGACTGGTTGGTCAATCAGAGATTCTTTAATAATGAGATAAGACACTCTCTGCAAACTGCCTATACCATGCTATACGGTCGCGTGTCTTGAGCTCGCCACCAAAAAAAGGTGGCGACGTTACATTTTGCCAAAGTCGACTCAAAACAAATGATGATATCTCTGTCAAGCAAGAAGGTATTGTCATGCTTGTGGTATGATTTTATTGCTAAATAAAATGCACTTTCAACCCTGTAAAAAGAAATACTTGAACTTTTTTAATACTGACACTGTGCTTCATAGAATTCAGAATGGGCAGGGTGGCGGTGGTGGGGGATGTGGTGGTGGGGGATGTGGTACACACAAACTCTATGGGATTGGCATTTTTAGTGCGTAATCTGCTTCTGTAAAGCCTGTAAATTGGATTTGGACTCTATTTAGCATCTAAAACACTCATGGCCTTACAGCTAAACAATTCTACTAATTGTTTTTAATAATTTATGATTGGTTTAGTCTAGAAAATACAAACTTTTCCATACAAAACTATCCGTTGTCGTATTAAACACTGTAGTGAGTAATGCAGATGTTTTTAAAAACTAAAAGTTACTGTAAAATTTTAATTACTTATCCTATCATAGTCAAAGTATAGATTTTCTGAAGGGAAATTTGACGAGGAATCTAAATATGGACATGTTTTTTCTGTATGGGTTAGGGGGAAAATTTGTAGGTTCAAAATATGTTGAATTGTAAACAAATCTAACATACTTTGGGACACCCTACATTCCGAGATTACCAAACAGCTGTGATTTTGGTTTCTTCCAAAGTCAGTTGGCTCTCCATATCCTCTACCCAAATGAAAGTTGTTTACTTCCAGTTTATTACTGTAAGTTGGTAATAAGCAATACATTGAGTGACCCTTTTTTTATCAAAATCTTTTTTATTCCACCCTGTATATCTTGCAGGTCACCCTGTATAATGAGTTGAAATGTATATATTTGAATTGCTTATGCCTTCAGCTTTCCAAAAATGTATACTTTTGCTAGTTTAGGGTTGATGATTGTCGAGATACTCTAATTAGAAACCCGGTTGGTGTAAAAATTCATAATATTTGTCATGTAACGCTAAGGGTGGCGAGTTCAGGACACACGGCCATACCGCAGTTGAAGACAGGCAATTCGCAAGCGTCGTCGCTGGCCAAGTCTTACTACGAACGTGTAATGAGAAGATACCATAGAGTCCTACATAGAGGTCTGGGGAAGAGACGGTCCGAATTGACCTACCTTGACCTATAATTAATTAGAGAATCACATTTTTGTACCGCTCACAAAAACAAAGAGTATAAGTCATTGTACATGTACTGTCTGCTGTACTTAATGTCTTCCAACAAGTGCCGGAGTGTCGCGGTCCTGGTTCAATTTCAAAGAGGTTTTCAGCAAAATTCAGATATGTAAATGCTTTTTACTATCCTATAATAAGAAACTGAAAATTCAATATCTCCAAGTTTCAACCAGGTGGATGTCAGTTCATAAGAGCAATGTCGGGGATTATAGATCACAATTTTTCAATCGATGGGGAGAGATGAGGTACCACCAGGTCCGACCGAAGTCTCCTACACAGGTTACGCTCCCTGTGGAGGGGCGGAACCAAACTGGCTGATGTGGAGACTAAGCCAGTTTGCGTCGGTCTGATACTCGTCTATCCTCGTCTTTGACCATGCGCAGATCTGGCTGGTCAGGAAGATATTGAATATCCCGAATTTATAATATGCCTACCAGTTCCACCGTATAACCGATTTGCTAGAGAATATTTGTTACCATGTTTAATAAATTCGTATAATAAAATGTGGCCAAATGTATATTTGTGTACATAGTGTGTGGATCCACTCTTCCATGGACTTGGCTACTAAGCATGTCGGGAAGGATATGGCGGTATGCTGACCTGGGTCAATATGTTCTGGACAGATGAGGTCCCACCAACGACCTACGACCTTGTGTGCGATCATGTGTGACAGGCAATTCCCGATATCATAGTAGATTCCCTGTTTCAACTTGATTGCATCACATACTGCTTTTGAAAACATATGGCCTCTTCATTGAATCTTGAATCTTGGTCAGAACAAAATTCTGTAAACATGGTAACGAGACTTCAAAGATTCTGATTATCAATACTAAAACTGCATTTTAGCAGAACTCTCACTGCCTTAAAATATACATGTATATAAATTCTGTGGTGTTTTTCTGGAATAAGGTCACGCAAGGACTGCAGCATTTATTCATCTGTTGTTTCTGATTAAAGCACTGACATATTAGAATATGTTGCTATCAATATTCATGGCAGCAAATTATTCTAGCTAGGAAGTGAACATTCAACATCCAGTTTTCTAAATTAGGTGAATTGCAGGGCCATAGCAAGCGGGGCAGCCGGGGATGCCATGGCCGCCCCACTTTTTAAGAAATTTGCTATGTTTTTCTTTATATCTTTATTTCAATTTGGTCATATATTTGTATTTTGGCCGCCCCACATTTTACAACTTTGCTACGGCCCTGGTGAATTGTGTTTGGTAGGTGTGAAATAATGTCTAACTGGGTGTTTTAAAAGGGCATTTCGTGATCCACAGCCTCATCCCTCCGCTTTTCTCAAAAAAAGTTGAGATTTTTATATCACTGGAAACCTCTGGCTACATAATGTTTATGTACAAAATATTTCTTGCAGATTAATAATTTGTTTAGTCAAGATATCGTGAAATTTGAATTTCGTTCTGGTGCACCAGAACGAAATTACAACGTATTGTCTATGGAGGAGTGTAATACACATAATCATGCATAACTCAAAACGCATAATATCGGAATCAACTGAAATTTTGGGAATATGCTTTTTTCGTGGATATGTACTGAAAATGTCATAAAAAGAGGATGCTAGGATCACGAAATACTCCTTTAATTATGTAATGCACAAAGGCTTTGAATGGCTGTCTCAGGTGCTGTTATTTCAATAAATTTCTCCATTTTTTTTTCAGATTAGATTTGGTTTCATATAAGTGATCATATCCTGTAAAATTTACCTCAAATGGTTGCCAAATTTATAGAAAATCAAGAAAATTAAAATCAGTGGTTTAGAAACTTGCTTCGCTTCATTGCGCAAAACTCCTGTCACACAAAATCCTGTATAACTATTCTAAGGGTCTGTGCAATAATTATGAGCCCTGGGGTAGGGTAAAAATGGGGGTGCAAGAAATCTTTGAGCGAAGGGGGGGAAACAAGAATTTTTTGGCCAGCCGAGAGGGGGGCAAGCGATTTTTGGCTCACATTCATGGGGCGCGTTTTAAATAAAACGCTGTAAAAAGGCTTCGGAAAACAGTACGGAAACGCTTTAATATACATACCGTATGTCTAGGACCATATAAGGTTTGCAAATTGGGATCCCAAAATTTGGCAAAAAGGGGGGGGAAAGACTTTTTGGTGGGCCGAGAGGGGGGAAAGCGACTTTTAGCAGGCCAAGAGGGGGGGGGGCAAGCGATTTTTGGCGAGCCATTCGGAAAGTTTACACCCGGGGCGGGGGGCTCATAATTATTGCACAGCCTCTATAGAAAGGGTTCATACCATATTTGGGATTTTGTATGCAGTAAATAAAGGCACTATTCCCCATATTTATCAAAAAGCAATAATAAATCTTGGTATTGGCCCTAATTTTCAACTCAAAACCCAGAGAAGATATCATACCCTTCCCAGAATCCTTTGCAACATAATACATCGCCCTCATTTCAACAAATGACGTAGCCTTGATCAAGTCTTTCTCCTTACTTTTTCTCTATTCATGCTATTCTTTAAATAGGACCCATGGTCGAAGTATCATATACTGCCATACTGGGCTCCCTCAGATTTTTAGTCAGGTCAGAATTTTTGTGTAGGACGAAACATGAACTAGGGAGAAAGTATGCCTTTTGGGCATGGTGCACAGTGGCATCGCCCCGATATCTCCATGGTAGAAATCGCCATGGTAGGCTGAATCCACAGCCACGAAAGGTCATTTTATTCCGACCTTATGAGACGCATATAATTAGCCAAGTGACCTGACTAAGGCTACTGACAACAGGCGGGGTAATTGATTTCTTGTATACTTGTATACGACATTGCGGTCAATGGTCATACTGCCTACACTGTTGTGAGTGCAGATTATAGGTTGCGCGCTGTAGTCCATACAGGACCAACGCAATATAAAATTAGAATTTTGGTCAGATTTTGAGTTCAAGATGCATGGCCGTTTGTCAAAGCGCAAACTAACGACTTTCATATCTGTTCAACACGTATTTTCAAGTGTATGAGACCACATCTGGTTTCTTGAGAAAAAATCATTTACGGGAGATATTCATCATTTTCTAACCCGGTATCCGAAGATTTTCGTCTGATATCAAAATCGTGCATAGCAATTCACGTGTATCGATCCCGTGTATTCATTTTAGTGTCTCTGCTGCACCAAATAATTATTAGCCAGGCGATGTCGGTGTGTGGTGTGCATTTTGCTCAAACACTACCCCTGCAGTGCACAGTATGCCTGGGGTAAAGTACTGTATGATATTAAAGTCCACTATCTAGCAATTCAAATGTCAAATAGATTTTCACAAAGTCATGATGGTAAATAATTATTTTGAAAGAATAGATAACTTCAAAACTTTGGAAAGAAATAGAAATTTTTGGAAGATGTGGCAAAGCTTCCATGAATTTTACATTCACTAACTAATAATGGACGCCAAAGGACTTGAAACAAGTCTACAAATGACGCTCCCATTACTTTCTACAGGTTTCCTTTATTTTCATTCGAATACACATTCCTTCACATTTGCAGCCTCCTCTCACATATTGTGATTTTGAGGAGTCGTTCAAAGATTTGTCATTGCAGAAGCAACGAACAAACATAATTATTATTTAACCATTTTAGGAGGATTGCTCAACCTAGATGAAATTCACCACATATATTCTGTGGTGTTTCTAAGAAACATTAAAAAATATTTTACACACAATATGCCCAGCATGAATCTTTTAAAAATCTGTATGAACTTTTGAAAACATAATAATTCTGACAATTTTATGCGCATTTTACACAAGCGGTAATTTTTCTGAAATTTGTTTTTACATGCAAAAAGTGGATTTAGCCCCACTAAATGTTGACTTTTCATGCTAAGTTTGAACATAAACTTTTTGGATATTCAGCACCTCCCGCAAAAAATCCTGACTTTAAATGTCCCTTGGGTAGGACCGGGGCACTCAACATAAATGACCATACAGGTATACTCCCGGAAAGACCCCTTTTGGATTTCGAGCTCGAAAGACCCCCTATATTCAGGGGTGTGAGAGGCCACAGACCAAAAATGAGGAAAATCACTAAAAACAGCATAAAATCAGGGTAAAAACGCCAAATATGGGCTGAAAATAAAATAAAAACGCATACATTTTGGCAACAAAAAAAGAGGAAATCAGCTGAAATGATGAACTCTCACATCCTTGTATATTAGACCAAAATAGAGCTCCAAAAGATCCTTTATTTTGATAATTTCATCTCTGAAAGACCCTCTTTTATCGGTACGCCGTTAGCTCCCAAAGACTCACCACCTCAAAATTTTGGGGAGCATACCCACCAAAATTTTTCAATGTGCCCCCCCCCCCCCTCGGGTAGGACCAAGGTATCACAAACACGTCTTGATATCACTGGCTATAATGCTTGCACATTTACTAGGGGTGTACCAAGGACTATGGGACCAACCAGGGGGCACTCACATTGGTGTTGTCATCTTATAAAGCAGCCCCTCAGATTCCTAACCCTACTGCCCTTCATTGAGTGAAAAAATGAACCCTTATCACTGATTTTCGAGCAAGGAACCCTTTTCACTTATCAACACAAAATATAGGCCTACACCCTTTTCACTGATACAATAATAATATTTATTCGAATTACTTGCAAAATACAAAAGTAACAAAATAACACATTTATACACACTCTACATTTCTTACACAAGACAAAAGCAAGTAATTCAGGATGAGTGAATGGGCTGAAAAGTCCAAACACAGAAGTGCCCACTCGTACTCATCCTGCACATGAAAGAATATTTTAAAATTAAAAGTACATAAAATATAGAAAAGCAACATTTTGGAAAATAATATAACCATTATCTTGAAACAATATCATAAATAAGTAAAATACAGGCATTTGAAAATACATAAGCCAAAACGTGTAACACCGCAAAATCATTTAAGCATATTCAAGTAAAATGATTTACATTCAGACCTAAATACGACAAGGCTGTTAACATGATGTAATTCAGAGGGAATTCCATTCCAAAGACGTCGAAGTGAAACAAACATAGAATTAAAGAAAGAAGAAGATTTGGCAGTTTGGTGCAATAGCCTAGAATTATCCAAAATACTTCTTTGAACCAGAGAACTAAAGGAAGCAGGCCCAAATTCATTGATTATTTTAAATCCAAAGACTAATCTTTGACACTTGTAAACATCCTCAAGCTTAATCAATTTAAGGTCTACAAGCCTCTCAGAATAAGAAGGACGATCTTCAAAATCAACTTCAGGAAAATCTTTGTAGAACAAAGTACGAGTGATTTTCCTCTGGATATTTTCTAACCTATCAATATGATTCCTTTGAAATGGAGACCAGACACAGACACAATAAACAATGTGAGGCAAAATAAGAGATTTGTAAAGATTGAGTAAAGCATCAGAAGTCATATTTCTGGTACATCTAACTATGAAACCAGAGAGTTTAGAAATCTTATTAGCGACATTACTAATATGAGAGTCAAAAGAAAGGTCACTGAAAGTAACTCCAAGCAGTTTGAATTCATCAACTTCTTTAAGCTCATCACTGCCCATAGTATAAGAACTACAGAATTTGGGAGACTTAGATCTAGTCATGTGCATGGTGGAACACTTTGAAAGATTTAAAGGAAGTTTGTTACAAACTGACCACTGAAAAATGTTTTCAATGTCCTGCTGAAGAATCTTATGGTCTAAATCATCATAAATAGGACGGACAATTGAATTATCATCAGCGAACTGGAAAAGAGAAGAAGAAACCACATCATTTAAGTCATTAACAAACAGAAGAAATACAATTAGTAGGTCTAATACTCTGGATCCCCATTGCTGTGTATGGTTGTGCGTCTTGAACACGCCACCCAAAAAAGGTGGCGATGTTACATTTTCCCAAATTTGACTCAAATTAAATGATGATATCTCTGCCAAGCAAGACGTTATTGTCATGCTTGTGGTCTCATTTTATTGCTAAATAAAATGCACTTTCATAGAATTCAGTACTTTCAGTATAGGCATGGTGGCAGAGGTGGGGGACGTGGTACACACAAACTCTATGGGATTGATATTTTAGTGCATAAGGCTGTAAATTGGAGTTTGACTCTATTTAGAATCTAAAAGACTCATGACCTTACAGCTAAACAATTCTACTAATTCTTTTTAATCATTTATGATTGGTTTAGTCTAGAAAATACAAACTTTTCCATACAAAACTACCTGTTTTCATTACTCCCCACTGGGGACAGGTAAATGGCGAGTTAAGAATGGGCGAGTTAGATGAAAAGCGAGTTAGATTGGCGAGTTACCCCCTGCAGAGATTAATGAGTGACCCCTGCTGAGAATACAAGTCCCATTGGCGAGTTAAGATTTACAACAAGTCCTGCTGGCGAGTTACGACAAGTCCCATAAGCGAGTTAAGATTTTTACGGCAAGTCCCGCCGGCGAGTTAAGATTTTTACGGCAAGTCCCGCCGGCGAGTTAGGATTTTTACGACAAGTCCCGCCGGCGAGTTACGATAAGTCCCATTGGCGAGTTATGATTTCAAATACCAAATGCTTTATAAATATTTAATTCTCACCATCTGTTGTCTGCCATTTTTCAAGAAGGCTAATTATCACATGCTGGGTAATTAATGATGGTTCAGGGCACCTATGTTCAGGGTAATGTATTGGGTAACCTTTGAGCAAATAATAATTTAAAGCAGGAACCACTTGTCAGAGAGGCCCAGCAATGAGAGGTGGGGGACGTGGTACACACAAACTCTATGGGATTGATATTTTAGTGCATAAGGCTGTAAATTGGAGTTTGACTCTATTTAGAATCTAAAAGACTCATGACCTTACAGCTAAACAATTCTACTAATTCTTTTTAATCATTTATGATTGGTTTAGTCTAGAAAATACAAACTTTTCCATACAAAACTACCTGTTTTCATTACTCCCCACTGGGGACAGGTAAATGGCGAGTTAAGAATGGGTGAGTTAGATGAAAAGCGAGTTAGATTGGCGAGTTACCCCTGCAGAGATTAATGAGTGACCCCTGCTGAGAATACAAGTCCCATTGGCGAGTTAAGATTTACAACAAGTCCTGCTGGCGAGTTACGACAAGTCCCATAAGCGAGTTAAGATTTTTACGGCAAGTCCCGCCGGCGAGTTAAGATTTTTACGGCAAGTCCCGCCGGCGAGTTAGGATTTTTACGACAAGTCCCGCCGGCGAGTTACGATAAGTCCCATTGACGAGTTATGATTTCAAATACCAAATGCTTTATAAATATTTAATTCTCACCATCTGTTGTCTGCCATTTTTCAAGAAGGCTAATTATCACATGCTGGGTAATTAATGATGGTTCAGGGCACCTATGTTCAGGGTAATGTATTGGGTAACCTTTGAGCAAATAATAATTTAAAGCAGGAACCACTTGTCAGAGAGGCCCAGCAATGAAATATATCAATTAACAGATCTGCAAGTATGGTGAGAGTACATGGATATCTATTATAATATTACAAGATAAAACATTACTTTCTGAATTGAAGACCTCACAGGTCCTACATGTAACTCGCCAATGGGACTTGATGGTGTTGCTGTAACTCGCCGGTGGGACTTGACGGCATTGCTGTAACTCGCTTACAGGACTTGATGGTGTTGTCGTAACTCGCTTGCAGGACTTGACGGTGTTGTCGTAACTCGCTTGCAGGACTTGATGGTGTTGTCCATTCTGCGTATGCGTGCATCCCAGGGTCTGCGATGACGCAATCACCCTAAGTGTGATATGCTCACGGAATTGCAGCAATAACCCGTGCAGATACCGGTCCACGATCGTGTGCTTGGCATGCGGGGTGTCAAAGGTTCAAATTCGGGGTGCCAAGTGTTGTTTCTGGATGCTGGACCATAATGCAATTCACAGTGCTAGTGACCACCTAGTAGAGCTATCCTTGGCACTCGAGGGCTTGGCGAATACCTACAGAATGCCAAATAGGCATTCATGTTTGGTAAGGGATATGCTCACGGAATTGCTGGCCGGGCAGCAATAACCCGTGCAGCTACCGGTCCGCGATCGTGTGTTTGGCATGCGGGGGTCAAAGGTTCGAATCGCGGGGGTGCCAAGTGTTGTTTCTGGATGCTGGACCATAATGCAATTCACATGTACCAACGTATTGGCTTGCAAATTGCACTCAGGCCTTGCCATCTAGATTTTAAAGGCAAGTGGTCAATCGCTCGCTAGCATGATGCTAGGCGAGTGGTCGAATCACTCTCTAATTGTATGTAGTGGTCGAACCACTCTCTAAGTCTGCACGATCATTCATACCAATATGAAATACTTACGGGGTGCTGAATAACCTCTCGTTTTCAGGAATTAAGGCTAATTCATTACAATATACCGAATGGATAAATTGAAGTTCTGAAACTTGAATGCAAATTGGGTAAAAAGGCAATTCGCAGCGAGCGATATTTAGTATCTATGGCGAGTGTAAAAACGCTCGCTAGAAATTGAGTTTGGGCGAGCGAGAGCGATCGCTCGCCTCAAACGGCAAGGCCTGAAATTGTGCTAATTATTCTCTTTTACGCTGAAAATGTTCTCGTTTTCACACATAGATGCATAAGGGGGACAATATTTAAAATTGTATGTAAGTTTGAAGACAATCCATATCCTAAACTGATAGGGTTTCCCCCAGGCCCGTATGCAGGATTTCATTGGGGGGAGCTGATTTTGAAAAAGTGGACCTTTTTTCCAGGGGGGGGGGCAATTTTGTGAAAAGTGGACAAAATTTGGACCTTTTTGTCGCCCCCCCCCCCCCCCCGCCCCCCTCCCCTGCGTACGGGCCTGGTTTCCCCCCTTTAAATGTACTTCAACGATATATTGCGATCATGATGAAAGTGTTGCCGGCCTGTTTTCATTCTTCCGTAGTGAATTCTGAACTTTATTTTCCAGCAGCCAATCACAAGCATCCACCATGCTGCGAGATCGATCGCAAGAGAGAGCGAAAAAGTTAACAAAATTCAACATTCATCACTGATAATACGGTACTATTCTCTGATGTGACAAAAAATCTTCACTGTAGCCATGATGTGGGGTCTGAATCAATGCTTATGAGCATTGCTGGGCTGATAATAATATGTGATGCGATCAAGCAAAATCAGTCGGATTTACATATTGATTTTGAGATATAGCCAAACAAAGGAAATATTTCCTATTGTTCTGGACACTCTTTGATTGCTCATATCTTTGGGACTGGTTGTTCAATTTCAAAGTAGTTTTCAGCAAAATTCAGATTTGTAAATGCTTTTTTACTACCCTATGATAAGAAACTGAAAATTCAACATTTCCGAGTTGCGACTGATTTTGCTTCTTTGCATCACATATTGCTTTTGAAAACATTTGGCCTCTTCATTGAATCTCGAATCTTGGTCAGAACAAGATTCTGTAAAGAGACTTCAAAGATTCTGATTATCAATACTAAAACTGCACAATAGAAGAACTCTCACTGCCTTACAAATATACATGTATATAAATTCTGTGGTGTTTTTCTGGAATAAGGTCACGCAAGGACTGCAGCATCTATTCATCTCCTGTTTCTGATTACAGCGCTGACATATGTGACCATCCATCTCAAACCGCTCGTAAAGTCGGCAAATTGCAAAATGTGCATAAAGCTTGTATTCAAAATGTACCTAATAATTGTCCTACAAGTTTCTCATTTCAGTCCAGTCAAATACCAATCTTTAATCCTATTGTTGAAGAGGATAATAAGCTTATACTTATAGTAAATAGCTTTAGTCTTTGTTTGCTTTGGCTAAATCCTGTTCAAGTGGTGGGTTAACCAATGAGAGGACATTCCTGAACCTCTTTGACTTGGGGATGATTTGAAGTCAATTATGACCATTTGATATTTAATACCACTAATATAGAAAAAGAGATATATTGAAGCACCAAAATAATGTACCTTTTTACTGAAGGAGCAAAGTTTAACAAGCCATAACTCCGCTTCTGGATATCGTTTGAAGTCAAATGATATATCATTGTAAAGCTTATGATATATATATTCTAAACACGGAAGAAAACAAAATTGACCAGGGGCCGACTTTACGAGCGTTTCGATGTGGATGGTCACATATGTGATGCGATCAAACAAAATCAGTCGGAACTCGGTAATAATAAATTTTTCTATAGGATAGTAAAAAGCATTTACAAAGCTAGATTTGGCAGAAAACCCCATTGAAATTGAACAACCAGTTCCAAAGATATGAGCAATTAAAGAGTTTCCAAAACAAGAGGAAACAAAAGGAAAAGTTTCCTTTGTTTGGCTGTATCTCAAAATCAATATTTCCGAGTTCCGACTGATTTGGCTTGATCGCATCACATATTAGAATATGTTGCTATCAATATTCATGGCAGCAAAGTATTCTAGCTAGGGAGTGAATATTCAACATCCAGTTTTCTAAATTAGGTGAATTGCAGGGCCGTAGCAAGCGGGGCAGCCGGGGATGCCATGGCCGCCCCACTTTTTGAGAAATTTGCTAATGTTTTTCTTTAAATCTTTATTTCAATTTGGTCATATATTTGTATTTTGGCCACCCCACATTTGCCATGGCCGCCCCACATTTTACAACTTTGCTACGGCCCTGGTAAATTGTGTTTGGTAGGTGTGAAATAATGTCTAACTGGGTGTTTTAAAAGGGCATTTCGTGATCCACAGCCTCATCCCTCCGCTTTTCTCAAAAAAAGTTGAGATTTTTATATCACTGGAAAGTGGAAACCTCTGGCTACATAATGTTTATGTAGGCCTACAAAATATTTCTTGCAGATTAATAATTCGTTTAGTCAAGATATTGTGAAATTTGAATTTCGTTCTGGTGCACCAGAACGAAATTCCAACGTATTGTCTATGCAGCAGTGTAATACACATAATCATGCATAACTTCATAAGCGCAAATCGGAATCAACTGAAATTTTGGGAATAAGCTTTTTTTCGTGGATATGTACTGAAAAATGTCATAAAAAGAGGATGCTAGGATCACAAAATACTCCTTTAATTATGTAATGCACAAAGGCTTAGAATGGCTGTCTCAGGTGCTGTTATTTCAATAAATTTCTCCAGTTTTTTTTTTCAGATTAGATTTGATTTGGTTTCATATAAGTGATAATATCCTGTAAAATTTACCTCAAATGGTGGCCAAATTTTAAAGAAAATCAAGAAAATTAAAATCTGACAGTGGTTTAGAAACTTGCTTCGCTTCATTGTGCAAAACTCCTGTCACATAAAATCCTGTATAACTATTCTAAGGGGCTGCAATAATTATGAGCCCTGGGGGAGGGTAAAATTGGGGGGCAAGACATTTTTGGTGAGCGAAGGGGGGGACAAGCAATTTTTGGCCAGCCGAGAGGGGGGGCAAGCCAATTTAGAGAATGCAATGAGACCACCACCTGACAATTACAAACACCCCTTTTCAATGACACTAAATATTGACATAAAATTACCGGATTTTCTCAAGTACCCCTTTAATCCAAATTTCACGGAAGTGCAAATTAAATACCCCCTATTTTGCTGTTTTCACAGAAAAATTTCGGGGACAGTCCAAATTAAATACCCCCTATTTTGCCAATTTCGCGGTCCTTGCTACTGGTAAAAAAATGACCTCTTTTCCATGCTATTTGCCAATTTTGGGTTGAGTTGGAGGTCGGGTATGTTCGCTATTCGTTTCCACAGGTGATATACTGTATATCAGTGTTGTGAAATTAATTGTAAATTTACTTTGTGCATTGGATATTACTGGGTCTAGATATTCCATAATGATAAAAGTTAAAAGTGCTTCTATATGGCTCACAAATACCAATTGTCGTGCAATTTTCTGTGAATTTCTAGAAAACATATCTTAATCTAAATCTGGAGAGGCATTTTTCAAGAAGAATTTTGAGGTTAGTTTTCGCCACTGTTTCTGTGCCGAATTTAACTGGTTTGTGAACAAAACATATTTGCATGCATTTTGGCGTTGTGTGGCCAATAGCGATGAATCAAGGGTTCAAGTTTATGTTGAAAATAATCAAACAGTGGCGGTGCTACTGGGGGGGCAAGGGGCATTTGCCCTCCAAATATTTTTCTTGCCCCCCCCCCCACTTTTCAGGCAAAACGTTGAAATGTTGAATCTGAACTTTGGTAGTATTGGCTTCGTGTCACCAAAGTTCACGAGGGTCGAGACTTGTGGCACAGATTTGGCTGGTTTCAAAATCGGGGTACCATTACAGCGTAATAAAAAAATACATCGGGTATCAATATGGCATCCACCATGGATTGCAAACTGACCGCTGATGGTAGTAAGGAATTAAGAATTTCTCCTTTATTTGGACATATATAAGCCTGGGACACAATTTCAAAACTGAACAATATTTGGGTAAATTTTTATTTTTAATAAATGCACTATCTAATCCTGCACATTATGACACCACATTGAATCTAATGTGACCTCAAGAAGTAAATTTACAAGCAATTGAATAGACGAAGGTCCAGTTTTTAAAGTGACAAACTGGCCTATATTAATACAAGGCGAAAAAGGATTCCAACAAAGCGCAACAAAGAGACAACACAGTTTCTTCAATGAAGCGTTATTTAAAGCAGTTTTTATTTCAGTTTTACTTCTCTGTACTTTTCATAACTTTCATTTTATTTGTCAGTTCTTTTGTTTCAGTTTTCTTTTGTTCCTTTTGTATTAAATTAAAGCCAAACGCATAAATTAGCCATTCATCACTCTCAAACCATATATGTGGTCTGTGGCGTTTTGAATAGGCCAGTTTGTCACTTATCGAAACTGGACCTTCGTCTAATCAAATGCTTGTAACTTTTCTTCTTGAAGTCACATTGGATTCAATGTGGTGTCATAATGTGCAGGATTAGATAATGCATCTATTAAAAAAACAAATTTACTCCAATATTGTTCAGTTTGGAAATTGTGATTATTTTTCCAAGTGTAAGGATACTTTATTGGCGCAGTATAATTATATAGCCATTGATTAGTTTATGGTACAGATTTCCTTTAAACATCAGGGGATGAAAGGCCTTCGCCACCAGCCACACCACTCCATGCCATACATAAATTCTCCCAGTTACATTTCCCCAATATGAAATTTAAAAACAGTAAAATTAAGTTTGGCAGAGGTGTGGTTCGAACTCACTGCGAGCCGCTTTGGATACTCTAAGCGCCTTTGACCGCTTGGCCACTTGTCTTGTTGGTATCCATTTGAAACTTATTTGAACATATAATCACTTAACTTCAACATAGGCCTACCACGTGACAAGCAAAGGCAGAAAACATACCATATTTTGGAATTTTGCCTAAAAACATAAATGTGTATTAATAGCGCTTAATTGTTGTTAACTGTGTGTTCTACATACAGAAATCCAACAATAAATGGGCCTCTACATGGACAATACATTATATCGATTTTGACTTGCTGGACATGTGTGCTTGTATATCGTATATACATGTGTGTCAGTATAATACTATAGTGGAGCCTACCGTTTTTTCTTGTATACACGTTCGATGTTTTTATCATTTATATAAAAATTCCATGTTAGACCTCAAATTTTTTTTCAGGAAAAAAAAGATTAGATTGCCATAAAAACGAAACAGTAATCTTTGGCGGGGTCTAATGTAATTTTTACATAGAATTTTCAACGTTTTTCCTATCCTTATTCTTGCTCAATTAAAAAAACATTTTGGCGTATATAAAATTGAAATAAAATTCTCTGCCTCTGAAACGACATCAAATGTGCCACAATTGGGTATCACGAATCGTTTTATATATGATGTGCAGCAAATATTCATATATTCTTTTATACATAGGATGCTTCAATTTTGACACAAAAATATTTCATTGAAAACCCTCTCACTCTGCTATTTAAAAAAGGTAACCACGCTTCCCTGCAATAAACTAGCATTAAAAGTTTTATTTTAGCAGCATTCCAGAAACACTTGTCGTTTGGCGAAAAGAGGAGTAGCCACCAACAGCAGGGATCGATACAAAGGGATAGGCATCCTAGTATTACATAACAAACCGGAAGATGTAGTCTAAGTCTAGACAATAGGCGGATTAGCGGCCATTTTGTCTTCTACATGATTTTATTCACGTGTCCTTATACTTTAGTACACAAATATACGGTACATGTAAGTTAACAGGTTTACAATTTGAAAATTATATTTTGTGTATACAATATATTCTGTAGTAAATCGATCAAATGACGGTGATTGTTCAGGTATTATATACTTGATAAAATTAAATTGTCTGACCAGCTAGTATTCTCCTTCACCATCAGTGTGATTCCAGTCACTCCACGTACCGTGTTGCCAAGGTGGAGGAGACTAAAGCTGTATTGACGAACACGCATGCGTTAAAAATGATGTAGCCTTTAGTCGAACAATAGCGTGGCGTAATTCCCGGCATTGTTCCTATGCACTTTCACCCTCCTGCCAACAGACTGTTTCTTAAGGTCTTCACAGCCTCCTCTCACAAATTGTGAATTAGAGGAGTCCTTCAAATATTGCCGTTGCAAAAGCAACGATCAGATAAAAATTCAACTAACGAAACGTACGGTAGCTCAACCCATACGAAATTCACCATATATATTCTGTGGTGTTTTTTAGCTGCCTCCTGTTAAACACAATATGCCAAACAACAAATCTTTAAAAAATATGTATGAATTTTGAAAACATATTCTGACAATTTTCTGTGAATTTTACACAAGAGGCAATTTTTCTGAAATTTTGTTTTTTAACATGCAAAAAGTGAATCTAGCCCCACTAAATGCTGACTTTTTAGGCTAATTTTTTTTTCCTTTTGGGTTGGTAGGGAAAGTTTTGCTCATGTACAATATAGTAGTGGGGGAAGTTTTTTTTTCAAAACTTCCTAACCCCCCCTTGAAGTCTAATGGTGCGTCCCTAAGGCTGCGATCACATAGAAGTATACGGTATACGGTATTTGCTATACGCTATTCGATCGGGCAGCAGGGTCTTAGCTAGCCACCCGTCTGGCTGTCATTTTAGACGGCCAGTTTGCTGGGCCAGTTTGCTCCTGGGACAGGCAAAATTAATGCCTTTGTATGGCTTGAGAAGCTAATTGCCCTTTTTAGTAGACCCAATTTGTAGAACAAGGTTATATCAGCACATATTTGAACTCTTTGAACCCCCAATGGGCTATAGCACAGGTGTTGGCCCTGATCATTTATTCGTATATCCGCCATTTTGGATTTTTGCCATTTTGTGCATTTTGAAACCAAAGACCAAATTTTTTTCTTCATTTTTAAAGTCCCCAATTAATCTGTATGCAATTACCTATCATGTAAGACATGTTAATGGCTTGGCTTCGATTTAGTTTTCTTCTTAAAACGCACCATATTTTGGGAATTTGATTTGCCTAAAAACATTAATGCGTATTAATAGCACTTGATTGTTGTTAACTGTGTGTTCTACATACAGAAATCTGACAATACATTATATCGATTTTGACTTGCTGGACATGTGCGCTTGTATATCGTATATACATGTGTGTCAGTATAATACTATAGTGGAGCCTACCGTTTTTCTTGTATACACGTTCAATGTTTTTATCATTTATATAAAAATTCCACATTAGACCTAAAAATTTTTTTCAGGAAAAAAAAAATTAGATTACCATAAAAACAAAACAGTAATCTTTGGCGGGGTCTAATGTAATTTTTACATAGAATTTTCAACGTTTTTCCTATCCTTATTCTTGCTCAATTAAAAAAACATTTTGGCGTATATAAAATTGAAATAAAATTCTCTGCTTCTTAAACGACATCAAATGTGCCACAATTGGGTATCACAAATCGTTATATATCATGTGCAGTAAATATTCATATATTCTTTGATACATAGGATGCTTCAATTCTGACACAAAAAATATTTCATTGAAAACCCTCTCGGCTATTTAAAAAAGATAACCACGCTTCCCTAGAATGTGCAATAAACTAGCATTAAAAGTTTTCTTATTTTAGCAGCATTCCAGAAACACTTGCCGTTTGGCGAAAAGAGGAGTAGCCACCAGCAGACCACAGAGAACCTATTCTTGAGAGGGCACTCTATTCACGTGATTTCTTTTCCAACGCTAAAAGATCACGAATTTTGGTGGTTTGCAAATGAAAAGTGTCCGCACTATCGATCGATTACGTAACTGTTATGAATAATTTATTAGGTTTTTCAATGCAATCGCCTCGACCCATTAATACATATTATCTGTATTATCAAAGTACTTGGAATAGCAATCTGGTGAGTTCACTGAACTACGCCCTAATCCTCTCCATACACAGATGAACAAATACAATAGGAGAAGGTCAACACATATGACCTCCTACATGACATGTTATATGAGATGTACAACAACCTGAATATCATAAAGATCAGTGTTCGTTTGTGCATATGAACTGCATATTTACAATACTAAATATTACTCGTTATATATTATGACAAATATTGGTATTATGACAACACGGTATACATTGTATATAAAACGACTAATAGATCCTACTATCATGGCGTCAGGTCAATGTTCATCATATCCCGTATGTTTCTTAAAATTCATTCATATTTGAGACAAATTGCTGTGCCCATTTTATAGGTGCACAGGTAGATCCGTGTTTTTTTTAAATTTAAATTTTCTTTTAATGAAAGAATTAAGGTTTCCACTGCATGGGGGCCACAAGGGTGATACTAATTTTAATGCTATATTTTCAAAACGAATACGTGTTCCCGGTTGGCTCTATAGCGATTTCACAGAAAAGGTATTTCTAGTGCAATGCAGCGTCGGACTCTAGCTGAGAGCGTAGCCTAAGTCCAAACGGACTCCAAGAAGGGCTCTCCATACACAAATGAACAAACACAAGGAGGGTAGTCTCCTCCGTGACCAGCTTGATTTCGATGGAGCGAAACCAAATTGGCTGCAGAGGAGACGGGTCATTTTGCTATGCAAATGAGCTGAGTAGCATATAATGTTAATTCAATGCATTGAAATCGAATTGAATTGAAATGAATTTTGGGCGATTTTCATTTCAATGCATTGGAATTGAATTGGAATCGAAATGAGTGGGCTTGGGTATGAATTGAATTGGATTGGAATTGAAATCATCATGAGCAATGAAGAATTGAATTGGATTGGAATTGAAATCATGTTGAGTGATGAAGAATGAAGTGGAATTGAAATGAAATTCAGCTTTGATTTCAATTCAGCATTTCAATTCACAAGCAGATGTCTGTGATTCCAGATCATTCCACGTGTAAAAAGTGCCCTTCCCCCGTTCTGAATTCTGATACACTTCCAGGTCTATTCACTCAAGAGACACACATTAAAAACTTTTGCCACTAATCTTAAAGCCCCTATTTTTCTCAAGCTCCTAATTTTTATGCTAAAAAGTCATTATACATTTGAACAAATTGTGAGAAAACCATGACAGGAAATGACAGCTTTTTTCACACTTTTTCCAAAGTACAAGGATTTTGGGTGTAAAATCTTAGGAGGAGCAGGAGACAAGTAGGTAAGGGCTATCTAATAGTATCACAACCTTGTGTTGCTGACTCAAGTGTTATAAAATTCATAGGTGTAGATCCCGGGAGGATGGGGGGATAAATCCCCCCAATATTTTGCCTGTCTTTATACAGGGGTGGTCCATAGAATCATCCCCCAATGTTGACGCCTAGCACATGAATATAGGTTTCTGGCCAAATTAACCTTATATTTGCCCATTTTAGCCCCCAAAGCGGGCGTTTATTCCACTTTTGCACCATATTTCATCAGTTACGCTTCAAAATAGCAAAATTTTTCTCGCGCATTTGTAACATAAACCTATTATGTCGCCAAAAGGTGCATACTTCAAGACTTTTTTCCAACCCCCAGCCCCCCATGTAAAAAAGAAATCTATGCCACTGATAAAATTGGTAGTAAAATTTAAAACATGCACTGCAAAAACAGTGTCTAAATATTAAACACCATTCTAGACACCATCTTGTCCTCGATTTGTAAACATGTCTAAATGCTAAACATGTTTAGTAATTTGATGCCTTGTGTTTAATAGATATTAAACACTTGATGTTTTGAAATTTGATATTTGAGTTTAGATTTTACATGGGTTTCCAAATCAAGGACATAAAGTGTTCAATCTCTAGACACAGTTTTTGCAGTGTGCCTTTAACACAAACTGCAACTGTATTGGAATTGGAATTGAAATGAATGCTCAGAATTGAATTGAAATTGATTAGCTGTTAATTTCATTGAATTGAAATGATTTTGAAATTGAAAAATTGAATTGAAATCGAATTGAATTAATTCTAAAGCAAGGTGGATTGAATTGGAATTGAATAGCAAGACTCCCGGTATAGAAAGAATTGAATTGGAATAGAATTGAAATCAATTTTCTGGAGTGAAATAACAATAGTAGCATAGCCCTGAGCAGACTCTTTCCAAAATGTCTTCACAGCCTCCTCTCACAACTTGTGAATTGGAGGAGTCCTTCAAATATTGCCGTTGCACAAGCAACGATCAGATAAAAATCATCAAAATTCATCTGAATTATAGTACAGTCCCTCAAACCATATAAAATTCACCATATATATTCTGTGGTGTTTTTAGCTGCCTCCTGTTACAGCCACACAATATGCCAAGCAACAAATCTATATGTATGAATTTCCCGGGGGGCCACTTGTATTTCAAGGTGGACACCATGCTCATGTATAAAAACAAGTAAAAGGGTTGTTTTTCAGCACTGGGCAAGTACAGCGCTGTACCTGTTTAGGGTGTCAAAAACGCCAAAAATCAGGAAAAAGGGTATACTTTTCAAGCAAAATACTTGCTTAGGGTACCAAAGTTTAATGGCAAAATAAAAAAAGGGTGAAATAGGCTATGTTTGGCTTCTATCAGAACATATCTTAGAGTAAAACATTAAGAAACATCAAACTACTAATATTTAACAAGAACCTGAACATGAATTTTACTTTCTTAGTGTTAAAAAATGGCAAAATACTTGTTTAGGGTATGTTTTGCACACGCTGAGTAATACTCGTTTAGGGTGCGTTTCAAGAGTCCATACATGAGCATGGTGTCCATCACGTAATGTAAGTGGCCCCCCGGGATGAATTTTGAAAACATATTCTGACAATTTTCTGTGAATTTTACACAAGAGGCAATTTTTCTGAAATTTTGTTTTTTAACATGCAAAAAGTGGATCTAGCCCCACTAAATGCTGACTTTTTAGGATAATTTTTTTTTCCTTTTGGGTTGGTAGGGAAAGTTTTGCTCATGTACAGTATAGTAGTGGGGGAAGTTGTTTTTTCAAAACTTCCTAACCCCCCCCCCCCCTTGAAGTCTAATGGTGCGTCCCTAAGGCTGCGATCAGGATCACATAGAAGTATAGTATTTATGCTGATGACGTTCAGATTTATACGATCTTTGATCCGAATTGTCACGGTGATGCTGCTTGCGCATTATTTAAGTTGAGTCAGTGTGTTAATGATCTGCAGGCTTGGATGCTTAGAAATAGATTGAAACTCAATCAATCTAAGACTGAGTTTTTTATTGCTTCATCTGCTCACCACTATAAGACCCTGCAATATCTCACCCTTCATCTTGGTAATCAGGAAATTCCTTCTTCCCCTAGCATCCGTAACCTGGGTGTTATTTTTGATTACTCCATGACAATGGCTGATCACACTACCAATTTGTCTCGTACCATTAACTAGCAGCTGCGAAATCTAAATCGTATCCGTAAATACTTAGATACCGACACTTGTCATAACATTGTCCGCACTCTCATTTTATCCAAACTGGACTATTGTAACTTACTCTTCAATGGTATAGATAAAAAACACCTAAACCGTCTTCAAGTCCTCCAAAATAAGTCTGCCCGTCTTATCTTCAGGCAACCAAGTCGCAGTCATGCCTCTCCTCTTCTCCAATCTCTCCACTGGTTGCCTGTTGCCCAAAGAATACAGTTCAAGAGTCTTCTCCAGACATTCAAAGCATTTCACACCCAATCACCTGATTACATCTCTTCTTATTTTCAACCTCGGACCCACAAAACATCTTATGCGCTTCGATCTGACGCTGCTGTCACATTTGAAGTGCCTCGTTCCAAGAAACAAGCTGGCGATCGCGCCTTTTCTACAGTGGGGCAGCGCCTTTGGAACGAGTTGCCCACCACTGTCCGAGGTCAAGAAAATATTACCACATTCAAGAATCTCCTTAAAACCCACCTCTTTCCCACTCATTAGCTCTTTTTCCTTTCTTGTCTTTCTCTCTTTTAGCGATTTGCCTACTTTTGTAAAAGGCGCTTTATAAATCACATTGTTTATGTTTATACGGTATAACGGTATTAAGCTATACGCTATTCGATCGTTAAATATGATGTGCAGTAAATATTCATATATTCTTTGATACATAGGATGCTTCAATTTTGACACAAAAAATATTTCATTGAAAACCCTCTCGGCTATTTAAAAAAGATAACCACGCTTCCCTAGAATGTGCAATAACCTAGCATTAAAAGTTTTCTTATTTTAGCAGCATTCCAGAAACACTTGCCGTTTGGCAAAAAGTCAAAGAGGAGTAGCCACCAGCAGACTCTTTCCAAAATGTCTTCACAGCCTCCTCTCACAACTTGTGAATTGGAGGAGTCCTTCAAATATTGCCGTTACAAAAGCAACGATCAGATAAAAATCATCAAAATTCATCTGAATTATAGTACAGTCGCTCAACCCATATAAAATTCACCATATATATTCTGTGGTGTTTTTAGCTGCCTCCTGTTACAGCCACACAATATGCCAAGCAACAAATCTATATGTATGAATTTTGAAAACATATTCTGACAATTTTCTGTGAATTTTACACAAGAGGCAATTTTTCTGAATTTTTGTTTTTTAACATGCAAAAAGTGGATCTAGCCCCACTAAATGCTGACTTTTTAGGATAATTTTTTTTTTTTCCTTTTGGGTTGGTAGGGAAAGTTTTGCTCATGTACAGTATAGTAGTGGGGAAGTTGTTTTTCAAAACTTCCTAACCCCCCTTGAAGTCTAATGGTGCGTCCCTAAGGCTGCGATCAGGATCACATAGAAGTATAGTATTTATGCTGATGACGTTCAGATTTATACGATCTTTGATCCGAATTGTCACGGTGATGCTGCTTGCGCATTATTTAAGTTGAGTCAGTGTGTTAATGATCTGCAGGCTTGGATGCTTAGAAATAGATTGAAACTCAATCAATCTAAGACTGAGTTTTTATTGCTTCATCTGCTCACCACTATAAGACCCTGCAATATCTCACCCTTCATCTTGGTAATCAGGAAATTCCTTCTTCCCCTAGCATCCGTAACCTGGGTGTTATTTTTGATTACTCCATGACAATGGCTGATCACACTACCAATTTGTCTCGTACCATTAACTAGCAGCTGCGAAATCTAAATCGTATCCGTAAATACTTAGATACCGACACTTGTCATAACATTGTCCGCACTCTCATTTTATCCAAACTGGACTATTGTAACTTACTCTTCAATGGTATAGATAAAAAACACCTAAACCGTCTTCAAGTCCTCCAAAATAAGTCTGCCGTCTTATCTTCAGGCAACCAAGTCGCAGTCATGCCTCTCCTCTTCTCCAATCTCTCCACTGGTTGCCTGTTGCCCAAAGAATACAGTTCAAGAGTCTTCTCCAGACATTCAAAGCATTTCACACCCAATCACCTGATTACATCTCTTCTTATTTTCAACCTCGGACCCACAAAACATCTTATGCGCTTCGATCTGACGCTGCTGTCACATTTGAAGTGCCTCGTTCCAAGAAACAAGCTGGCGATCGCGCCTTTTCTACAGTGGGGCGCGCCTTTGGAACGAGTTGCCCACCACTGTCCGAGGTCAAGAAAATATTACCACATTCAAGAATCTCCTTAAAACCCACCTCTTTCCCACTCATTAGCTCTTTTTCCTTTCTTGTCTTTCTCTCTTTTAGCGATTTGCCTACTTTTGTAAAAGGCGCTTTATAAATCACATTGTTTATGTTTATACGGTATACGGTATTCGCTATACGCTATTCGATCGTTAAATATGATGTGCAGTAAATATTCATATATTCTTTGATACATAGGATGCTTCAATTTTGACACAAAAAATATTTCATTGAAAACCCTCTCGGCTATTTAAAAAAGATAACCACGCTTCCCTAGACTGTGCAATAACCTAGCATTAAAAGTTTTCTTATTTTAGCAGCATTCCAGAAACACTTGCCGTTTGGCAAAAAGTCAAAGAGGAGTAGCCACCAGCAGACTCTTTCCAAAATGTCTTCACAGCCTCCTCTCACAACTTGTGAATTGGAGGAGTCCTTCAAATATTGCCGTTACAAAAGCAACGATCAGATAAAAATCATCAAAATTCCAGATGATGGTGGATGCGATATCGCTATTTTATACGCCGCCATTGGATTAACACATAATCATGAAATCTTCACAAACAATTCTAAATTTGTTATGTGGTGTCAAAGCAAAATTATCTTACTCTAAAACCGCTGGGGTTCTGCAAAGTACCCCACTGCAAATATGTTAATTGTCCATTTATAATCGCTAACCATGTATTGTGAATGGGGCTGTCAGCCCTGTATCTTCGCCAGCCTCGTACGTCCGTGTTGCGTGTCCTATGCCGCCTGCAAAATTCATCTGAATTATAGTACAGTCGCTCAACCCATATAAAATTCACCATATATATTCTGTGGTGTTTTTAGCTGCCTCCTGTTACAGCCACACAATATGCCAAGCAACAAATCTATATGTATGAATTTTGAAAACATATTCTGACAATTTTCTGTGAATTTTACACAAGAGGCAATTTTTCTGAAATTTTGTTTTTTAACATGCAAAAAGTGGATCTAGCCCCACTAAATGCTGACTTTTTAGGATAATTTTTTTTCCTTTTGGGTTGGTAGGGAAAGTTTTGCTCATGTACAGTATAGTAGTGGGGGAAGTTGTTTTTTCAAAACTTCCTAACCCCCCCCCCCTTGAAGTCTAATGGTGCACCCCTAAGGCTGCGATCAGGATCACATAGAAGTATAGTATTTATGCTGATGACGTTCAGATTTATACGATCTTTGATCCGAATTGTCACGGTGATGCTGCTTGCGCATTATTTAAGTTGAGTCAGTGTGATAATGATCTGCAGGCTTGGATGCTTAGAAATAGATTGAAACTCAATCAATCTAAGACTGAGTTTTTATTGCTTCATCTGCTCACCACTATAAGACCCTGCAATATCTCACCCTTCATCTTGGTAATCAGGAAATTCCTTCTTCCCCTAGCATCCGTAACCTGGGTGTTATTTTTGATTACTCCATGACAATGGCTGATCACACTACCAATTTGTCTCGTACCATTAACTAGCAGCTGCGAAATCTAAATCGTATCCGTAAATACTTAGATACCGACACTTGTCATAACATTGTCCGCATTCTCATTTTATCCAAACTGGACTATTGTAACTTACTCTTCAATGGTATAGATAAAAAACACCTAAACCGTCTTCAAGTCCTCCAAAATAAGTCTGCCCGTCTTATCTTCAGGCAACCAAGTCGCAGTCATGCCTCTCCTCTTCTCCAATCTCTCCACTGGTTGCCTGTTGCCCAAAGAATACAGTTCAAGAGTCTTCTCCAGACATTCAAAGCATTTCACACCCAATCACCTGATTACATCTCTTCTTATTTTCAACCTCGGACCCACAAAACATCTTCTTGCGCTTCGATCTGACGCTGCTGTCACATTTGAAGTGCCTCGTTCAAGAAACAAGCTGGCGATTGCGCCTTTTCTACAGTGGGGCAGCGCTTTGGAACGAAAGTTGCCCACCACTGTCCGAGGTCAAGAAAATATTACCACATTCAAGAATCTCCTTAAAACCCACCTCTTTCCCACTCATTAGCTCTTTTTCCTTTCTTGTCTTTCTCTCTTTTAGCGATTTGCCTACTTTTGTAAAAGGCGCTTTATAAATCACATTGTTTATGTTTATACGGTATACGGTATTCGCTATCCGCTATTCGATCGTTAAATATGATGTGCAGTAAATATTCATATATTCTTTGATACATAGGATGCTTCAATTTTGACACAAAAAATATTTCATTGAAAACCCTCTCGGCTATTTAAAAAAGATAACCACGCTTCCCTAGAATGTGCAATAACCTAGCATTAAAAGTTTTCTTATTTTAGCAGCATTCCAGAAACACTTGCCGTTTGGCAAAAAGTCAAAGAGGAGTAGCCACCAGCAGACTCTTTCCAAAATGTCTTCACAGCCTCCTCTCACAACTTGTGAATTGGAGGAGTCCTTCAAATATTGCCGTTGCACAAGCAACGATCAGATAAAAATCATCAAAATTCATCTGAATTATAGTACAGTCGCTCAACCCATATAAAATTCAACATATATATTCTGTGGTGTTTTTAGCTGCCTCCTGTTACAGCCACAAAATATGCCAAGCAAAAAATCTATATGTATGAATTTTGAAAACATATTCTGACAATTTTCTGTGAATTTTACACAAGAGGCAATTTTTCTGAAATTTTGTTTTTTAACATGCAAAAAGTGGATCTAGCCCCACTAAATGCTGACTTTTTAGGATAATTTTTTTTTCCTTTTGGGTTGGTAGGGAAAGTTTTGCTCATGTACAGTATAGTAGTGGGGAAGTTTTTTTCAAAACTTCCTAACCCCCCCTTGAAGTCTAATGGTGCGTCCCTAAGGCTGCGATCAGGATCACATAGAAGTATACGGTATCACGGTATTCGCTATACTCTATTCGATCGGGCAGCAGGGTCTTAGCTAGCCACCCGTCTGGCTGCCATTTTAGACGGCCAGTTTGCTGGGCCAGTTTGCTCCTGGGACAGGCAAAATTAATGCCTTTGTTAGGCATGTTCATAAAATTTTGAAATTTAATAAATTCATCTAAAATTGCTTTCATTAAAAAGAGAATCATTTAACTAAAAAATGAGGGGTCAATCATGTATGTAGGCTTCCTATGTCTTAACATGTGTGTATGTATTTTAGGGCCAACTTTTTGAGCACGCAGGGCCATTTTACAAAAATGTGCTAATGTTTCATGAAATGTGGCTTTCACTACTTGATAGTAAGTAGTATTCCACAGATGCATTTTTTCTAAAAATCATGCTAGGTTGGAGTTTTGAGGGTCAAAATCCAAATTTTCTAGAGCAATGACGTCCTAATAAGTCAATGAAGCCTGACGACATTTGAGCACATATAACCGTGGACGTCACTGCTCTAGAAAATTTTTATGGAATTTTGAATATTGCGTGTTGAGAGATGACTGTTTTTATTCGTTTTTATGGTTAATATGAGTTTGTTTTAAATAAAACCACGTGATCATATAAGACACAATGTTGTGATTGCCGGACACTTCCTTTAACAAAGTTCTTATCCTTTCATTTTACACTTTATACAGCCTCCTCTCACATATTGTGATTCTGAGGAGTCTTTCAAACATTTTCGTTGTACACAACAGGCGGCTGACACTGAAAAATTTGCATGGAAAAATGACCCGTCTCCTCCGCAGCCAATTTGGTTCCGCTCCATCGAAATCAAGCCGGTCACGGAGGAGACTACCCTCCTTTGTGTTTGTTCATTTGTGCATGGAGAGCCCTTTTTGGAGTCCGGAATGACTTAGGCTACGCTCTCAGCTAGAGTCCGACGCTGCATTGCACTAGAAATACCTTTTCTGTGAAATCGCTATAGAGCCAACCGAGCACGATTCGTTTTGAAAATATAGCATTAAAATTAGTATCACCCTTGTGGCCACCGTGCAGTGGAAAACCTTAATTCTTTCATTAAAAGGAAATGAAAATTTAAAAAACACGGATCTACTTGTGCACCAATAAAATTGGCACAGCAATTTGTCTCAAATATGAATGAATTTTAAGAAACATACGGGTATGATGAACATTGACCTGACGCCATGATAGTAGGATCTATTAGTCGTTTTATATACAATGTATATACCGTATTGTCATAATACCAATATTTGTCATTATATATAATGAGTAATATCTAGCAACGTAAATGTGCAGTTCATATGCACAAACGAATACTGATCTTTATGATATTCAGGTTTTGTACATCACATATAACATGTTACATAGGAGGTCATACGTGTTGACCTTCATCTATTTTATTTGTTCATCTGTGTATGGAGAGGATTAGCGCCATTAAACGCCATTAAAACGCCATCAGTATTAGGGCGTAGTTCAGTGAACTCACCGGATTGCTATTCCAAGTACTTTGATAATACAGATAATATGTATTAATGGGTCGAGGCGATTGCATTGAAAAACCTAATAAATTATTCATAACAGTTAATTCAGCCCCTCCCACAAAAAATCCTGGCTTACCTTTGCAACAAAATGCTCAAGCCAGGCTAAAAAACAAGCCTGTGTATGTAACATTTCCATAAAAAAGATGGTAGCCTTTACTGGCAGGTTAAGGATATAGGTTGCCAGTTCATTTACCAGTATAGCGAACACTACAATGTTAGCCGTAGTCAGTGGCCCTCACGGACTTAGCGAGCGCGTAGCACGAGAATCCGAGCGCGTAGCGCGAGGCGTTCAACTTGAAGCGCTTTGATGCAACCTCTCTGGATAGTAAATAAAAAGCAACAGAGCCCAAAAGTAGTGCTAGGGTGAAATGAGAGATTCTGGGTTTTTACTAATTGCTCACTGCATGAGAGCTATTAAAGAGAGTGTCAAGAAAGTAATAAAAATTCAGGCGAATTTGGTAGGGCTCGGTTGCTGAAGCAACCTCTCTGGATCAGGGCCGTAGCAAGGTTGGAAAATGTGGGGTGGCCATCACAAATGTGGGGCAGCCAAATTACAAATATATGCCCAAATTGAAATAAAGATATAAAGAAAAACATAACAAATTTCTCAAAAAGTGGGGCGGCCATGGCATCCCCGGCCACCCGCTTGCTACGGCCATGCTCTGGATAGTAAATAAAAAGCAACAGAGCACGAAAGTAGTGCTATAAACTACAGTGTAGATGTTCATGTGTCGTTATACTTTGGTACACAAATATATATATGGTCAATTACAGCCAAAGCGGGCCAAAATTCTCTCTGGGGGCCATTTTGAAAATGTTTTCCTTTTCAATTCTAGACTTATCAAATGAGACGATCATGTCTAGTGAATCATCAGGTGGAAGTGCCATCGGATTGAAAAATAACTTTTCTTGCTAGACCAAATAAAATGTTAAATGTGCATATGCATGTTACCCACGAATTCAAGCATTTTTTCACCTGTTGTACGCCATAAAATTTCACTTTATTTAATATCTTTCAATATTTTATGTGTGACTCATATACACTAGAAATCGGTGAAGACTTTGAACGTAAAATAGAATTTTATTACATATATCTACAAAGAGATATTTTGGTTATTACAAATTTTAAGAAAGAACCAGGTGTACAGTTAAGTTTGTGTCAATTCTTCGAACTCTTTCCAAAGTGGCTGTCATTTAACATTACTGTATTATTTCGAAAGATTAGAATAAATGCTTCATATAAATATAAAGTTAGATTTTGTATCTCGTCGCAGGATGAGGATCTCGGATGGATTCGTGGGTAACAGCGTCTGGAAAATAGCAATTCTGATTAATTTTTTTAAATAAAAATAAAAAATACTTTTCCGTATGTCAATAATTCAGGCTGCAATGGCACTAAAATGAATTTTAATCAAAATACAGACTACATGGAATATTTAGAATGGATCATTATGGCATTTTGGGTATAAAAATTTTGAGAATAATGAAGTTGCCAAATTCAAATAGACAGAGCAAACAGTTTTATATTATTATTTTAGTAAAATCATTCCATATTTTCATGCAGCAATATTCTATTAACTCGTGTTTGACACTTCCTATGAACTAAAACACTATCAATACATTGTTAACTATAATGTAAGTAGGGATTCGTGGGTAACCAAAATGTTCGTGGGTAACACATATTTGAAGGTATGTATTGGTAAGCGGCAAAATAGAAAATATTACAGAAGGTTGGAAACCACCATGCGGTTATTCCTCCATTGTGTTTCAATGATTCCTGTTTCTCTAACCAATTGCATTTACCCAAAAAATGGTAATTTAGGATAATCAATCAAAACTTCATGATGCAGCTTCAGCATACCTTCAAGAGGACGCTATTAAACAGGACTGTTTTGGAACCTATTTCGCATGTTTTCAAAATGTTAAGATGCATAAGAAACATATAATTTACCAGTAAATCCTTGGATTCGTGGGTAACGCCTAATTGTGGGTAAAGCTATAAGTACTATAGTACCATTTGGGGTTTGCGTTTCTTAGGTGTATAAACTGTAAGTACTGTCAAAATTATAGCATACCCATGGCTTGAATATGTGCTGATTTAAACTTAAAATAAACAATCTCTTTATTTTTCAAGGTTAGCATCTATTCGGGATTCGTGGGTAACACAAGTTTATACCGTCGTAGATTCTTTTTTTAAGCTGTGACCGTATTTTTACGATTTACAATTTTAAGCGCTTGTCAAACTAAATTCAGTGTCCAAAGTCATTAAATGTTAATTTAAGTTATGGCAATTATATTTGCTGGACTCGTGGGTAACAGTTGACACGTGGGTAACATCAAATTTGATTTTATGGAACTTTATGGGTAAAACATATTTGCATAAAATAATCACTTGGACCTCAGAATTATAGAACGAAACTTCGTTTCATGATATAGTCATTTATGGCATATTCACTTAACATTATTCAGAACGATCATTTTATTTTTGATACGCGGGTAACAAAATTATTAGCCAAATTGACTTAATGGCCTCTAGAGTCCACAAACTTTGGTGGAATTCAATCGTTTTACATATGATGAGAGATCATGCAAACGTCTTTCTAACGGTAATAATTTCATTTTGATTGAAGGACATTCAATGACATATATGGTGCTTTATCTTTGAATTCGTGGGTAACGCCAATTCATTTAAGCTATCATAACTTGTCCCCTGGTATGACTTGCTAGTAAAGGCCTATATGCACAAAGAGAGCACATTGGACGTGACATGATATGCTCCATCAATAACGTGATTTCCTTTATTAATGACATTTTAAAGTGGAAAGTTAACATAGAGAGAATTTTGTCCGCTGACGCTGGAATTGACCATATAAGTTTACAGGTTTACAATTTTTAAATTATATCTTGAGTATACAATATATTTTGTAGTAAATCGATCAAATGACAGTGATTGTTCAGGTATTATATGCTTGATAGAATTAAATTGTCTGACCAGCTAGTATTCTCCTCCCCGTCGGTGTCAGTGTGATTCCAGTCACTCCACGTACCGTGTTGCGAAGGTGGAGGAGACTAAAGCTGTATTGAAGAACATGCATGCATTAAAAATAATGTAGCCTAGGTCGAACAATATAGCGTGACCAGTGGGTTCCCGTCATTGCCCCTCTGACTCTCACCCTCCTGGGTAGGTCTGGTTACGCCAATCGAACAATATTTTTAGGCTTTATTTGCAAACCACCAGGTTTCATTATATAGGTTTGCATTGTAAATGAACACAATTGAAAGTGTCAAGGGGTTCGCGGAGGAGAGTAAATGTACAGGTAATTCTGCCAGCTTTCACCCTCCTGTCTCAATGCACCAAACTTATAACTTTGCATTGAAGACACAAAATGTTTTTGGGGGCTTTTTTTTATTTTCAACCATGAAAGATATTAGCATTTAGCTCTAGCTAGGTCCAGAGATATTCCAAAATCTGAAGAAGAAAAAATTGAATTTGACTAATATATATCAGTCCCTTGCCTCTATTGATAAACACATAGGTGTCAACTCACCCCAACACATTCCTTTCACATTTGCAGCCTCATTATGATTTCGAGGCGTTCAAAGATTTGTTGTTGCATACGCAACGATCAAACCAAAATTTTAACACACTTAGCTTGAGTTGCTTAACCTATATGAAATTCACCACATATATTCTGTGGTGTTTCTGTAAAACAATAAACATTTTTTACACACAATATATGGCAAGCATAAATACATGTAAACATCTCAAAAAAAGTAACTAACCCCCTTTAAATAATAGCCATTACTCAAAAACGGGCATTCGTATTACAAATCTGTCAAATGCGTTGGAAGCAGAATTTATTTCTGCACATTTTGACACCTCATTTGAAGCAAATGTCTAAATATTAACGCAGCAGCACATTTAAATCAATGTAAACCCAAGATTTGAAAGTTGCAGTAAATTCTATTGATACGTATTCATTAAATGAAAGGAAATCTGCTCAGGCTCTCATGGGAATGTTCGTTTTGTTTCATGCATTTGGGGGTCAAAATGTCGGGAAAATCAATAACAATTGTCATTATGCTTATCGTTGGTCAATATTCACTTAATCCCTAGTTGAAGAGTTCACACATTTTTAAATGCTGCGCCGAGTTGTAATTTCAACGGTTAAGTCAGATCAGGTTAGGCTGGTCATCTTCGTAGCATCTCACCTTTTGAACATACCAAGGTTACAAGAGACTTCATCTTGATGGACAATAATGCAACTCCACATAGGGCTAGGATAACCAACCAAAAACGGCTTGATCAATTCTCTTGTTTTAAAGTTCGGAACATAGACTGATTAGTTATGCATCAATAGAATGGGGTTTTGTTGTTATCTTTTATCATCTTCAAATAAAACAACTGGTCCTAGATATTTATATTTACTTTTTTTAAATAAATTGAAATTAGATTTTAGCCTATGAGATTAGATTTTTTTTATAGATTAGTTATGCATCAAGTGAATGGGGTTTTTGTCTTATCTTTTATCATTTTCAAATAAAATAACTGGTCCTAGATATTTATATTTATTTTTTTTAAATAAATTTAAACATAATTTTTACTCAATTTTGTTGTTGTTACGTTGCCCAAAAAAATTGGGTCAAAAAGCAGGTTTTTTTTGTTGTATTTCCTCCTAAACTGAGCAACTGTCAATCAACTAGGAAACCATTTGTTTACAAAATGTCATAAAAGAGTGAGCCTGCCTTATGGTATATTTTGCACCTTCAAACAAACTGTCTCAAAAGTTAGGTCTTAAAACTATAGGAAACGTTCTTTCCAAAGTCACTATGTCAACAATGCCTAGAAGTTGCTTATTACTTGTAAAAGTACCATCATTTTTTGCCCTTTTCTGCAATTTCTTTTCTATGATATGGGCCAGAGATGAATCAACCTTCCTTTTACTACCACCTCTAACCAATCAAAGGATGTGGGAAGTTACATTGCCGTCAGACGCAAACCATGAGAACTACCTGCCGATTGGCCAAAAAGAAGTTTTCATTATCAATTGGACCAATCAGCAACATTGTTAGAATAATTTCACCACGCAAAAAAAATGGGGTGAATTATTTGCAAAGCTCCATTCTGATTGGTGATTAAAGTGAAGATATCATGTAATTGACCAATCAGAGGCAATGTTAGATCGGCAGGTAGTGCTCAGGGGTTGAAATCAGTCTTAGATTATGCACTAACCTTCTTGAAGACGTCTTCTTGCGTGCCTCCTGAATCTTTGAAGTCATTGAGGATCTTCAGGAGATCATCATTGGAAAGATTGCTATCACCTGCCCGCCAACCTCCACCTGCAGAAATAGAAAAGAACAAAGCAGACAATATATTGGTAGTTAGTTAATGTTTGAGTCAAATTATTATAGCTGATTCAACTTCACACGCAGACAGATAAGTCTTTATACCATCGAAACTCCATCTCTAACATGCATGGTGTTAAAGCAATATTATAACATTTTCAAACAAAATAGATTAGCATTTCTTTGCCATAAAATGTTAGCTTTTACTGTCAGATATATCCCTTTTATTTTTGAGCCGAACAACCACGGCAAAGCAAAGAAAATTGGAATTTACTACCAGCGCACATAAAGCGATCGCACCACTCCTTCGGGTCATGTTGTGGTACGACCCTTTGTTGTGTATATCACCGTCGCGCACGCCGCGACGTACTGTGTGTTATGTACATCGTGTATGCGTTCGACTAATAATTCCATCGTAATAATAAAGGGCTGAATCAGCCTTTTATTCAAAATCTCTGATTTTGACAAAACTACAGCACCTGGAGTCTTGATTTTTGCAGGCTATATTGGTTTAATAAAGTACAATTTAATCGTGGAAAAAAATGAATTAAAAAAATTCAGTGAGGGCGTCCTCCTCAGCAAATGTTATAATATGGCTTTAAGTGAAGCCACGTATCCATGGTGATTTTGAATTACTGGAGTCCTCTTTGTAAAATCAATCAAAAGAGCACATTAAGCAAGAGCTCCGATCTGGCAATGTTGGCAACCATAACTTACAAAGCTGTAAGCTTACTCACAACTGTTAAGACTTCTTAACATCATAACCACTAGGGGGAGGCTGTTTTGACAATTTTTTGACAAATTTGGTCAAATATGTCAAATCGGGACACATGTTTAGCAATTTTTTTTACCTAAAAATGGCTGATTTGGCAGTTTGTGACCATTTTCTTAAAATCATGACCCATGTCTAGGGATATGTTTTCTCAGATAGGGACCCATGTTTAGGGCTTTCTTGCAAATAAATCAACCCATTAAAGCCGAACATCCCTGTATACTTCATATATGCGAGCCCTCCCACCCCCACCCGATATAGGCCTATAAGTCACAGCTTCTATTTCAAATGTCATATAGTTTGTTTACATTAGTAATCAAATCAAAACAAGGTTTTAAGACGAAATAGACCAGCCTACTTCCACAAACTACTAATGCATAGGCTACTCTTTGTATTAGTTGTTAACTTCATGTCTATAGAATTGATCAGATGCGTCCACATGGACAGCTTTTTTGCTTAGCTTATAGCCATGTCGTTCTAAACATACAATAATCGGATCCGCCATGTGAATTGTCTTGAGAATTTGATGGAATCGTGTGAAAACACAGTTGGGAATTGACTTTGAAATAGCAATTCTGGAGTACACCAATACTCAAGGATTCAAAGAAGATCTGAACATTATCTCTATGAGAATAAGGACAGATGCAGATGACGGATCACTTCAACCATCAAAACAGTGTTTGCACATCTAACGATATAATAGCAAACTTCAATACAACATAGTCTAGCCAATTACAAATGTACTCTAGGTAGATTAGTAACATAAATAGTAAGGGTTGCCAAAACATTTTCAGCCCAAATCATGGACGAAAGTACCAAAAACAGCCCAAATTTCTCCCTTAACCGTTGGTTCTGATGAAAGGCACCAATTGTCAAAAAGTCAGTCATTTTTTTCATAGCCATTGGTTTTTTGGGACAGGAAATAGTCAATAGTTGCCCAATTGGGCTACCAAATTTTGGGATTGGCAACCCTGATTAATCATTGGTTTCAAGGGGAAAGTAAATGGTTGCGGTGAATGTGAAAATCTTTAAAAGTCATCCAATTGGGCTACAAAATCGCATGTTTGGCAACGCTATAAATGGTATACAGGAAAAACTTGACACAGCAACCTCTTGGTTTGAGTTAATAAATGTGACCCGGCAGCACAAACGAGCCGTAAATTTCCTAAATTGTATTCTGAGTTATGGTGTAAAATGTATACGAATGTCGTATTCATCGGTCACTTAAGCTGGCGCGACATCTGTCTTATTTCGATAGTCACAGCACCGATCAATAATCCTATTATTGAAGTGGATAATAAGCTTCTACCTTAGATGGCTATAGAACTTTTAATAGCTCTGGTCTTTGTTTGCTTTTGCTAAATCCTTTTCAAGTGGTGGGTTATTTGTATAGGTATGCATAACCAACAATTAACAATGAGAGAACCTTCTTAAACCTCGTTGACTTGGGGATGATTTGAAATGACCGCCAATTATGACTGTTTGATATTTATTGCCAGCAATGTGGAAAAAGAGACACACATAGAAACGAAAAAACTATAATTTTGTTGAAGGAGCAAAGTTTAACTAACCATAACTCCGCTTCTGGATATCGTTTGAAGTCAAATGATATACCATTTTTAAGTTTATGATGTTTATTTTTGAAACACGAAATAAAACAAAATTGACCGGGGGAGGAATTTACGGCTCATTCGCCGTGGACGGTCACAAATAACAACAGGATTAGCCACACAAAGGAGATTCACACAAACCACTGAATCTTGATTCTGAATGGATTGCCCAAGCCCAGATCTAATATCTGTTACTTGGATGTAATAAAAGTGATCCAACTCTATACAATAATCCAGATCGATTTAAATTCAAAAGTGTTATTATACAACCCCTAAATGCTGACTTTAAGTGGTTCTATGCTTTTCCATTGCATTGTACATGATAGGGGGGCCTATGACAGTCCAAACTCTCCATTTTATTTCTTTGGATACATACTTGGATGTAATAATAGAGATCCAATGCTATGCAATAATCCAGATCAGTTCAAATCCAAACACATTATTTACACATCCCCTAAATGTTGACTTGAGTGGTTCTACTCTCAGGATAATTAAGTTAATTTTGTTAAAGAAGCAAAATCCACACTTGAAATGTATAGTCTTACACTTACGACTCAAGTTTCAAACACAGAAGACAAAGTTGTGGTAAATGATATCATGCTCCTAAGCAAAAGGGTTTTTTTCTGATGGTGTATTTTGCCCTTGAAACTTGGCGTTGCTCAACATGGAGTTAAACAGATTGTATTAATGTAAAATGAAATAATATAAAAGTCTGGAAGAAAGTACGCTCAGAATAGACTAAAATTCAACGAGATTAGACCATTCGATCGGGTGGCATGATGTCAATTGCGAAAGATCGCTTCATCACATTTTTTTTGTTGGGATTCGGCTGTTCCATCTCGCACCATCTGACACAAAGCGGACACTTATTGTTGCACAAGAATGACACAAATCCACACTTTCCTTAATCCTGTCCATGCAGGTGTAGACTGCAGACGACAAGTTTCAAATTTTTTTTTAATTAAAAAATTTCAGAATTGTAAATTTTCATGACCAAATTTGGAATCAGCATGAAAAATGCATTAAAATGAGTACAAACAAGCCTATTTGGTTCAGTGGTTCTTGAGATAGCTCTTGATATTTTGGGGAAAATATCTCAAAACTTGTAGACTTTTTATGTTGAAGCCAATGGCTAGCATGCAGAGCATTAAACACCTCATGATGTATTGCAAAAACAATGATCACAGGCAGGATACATTTTCACAAAGTACACCATCAACTAAATGTGTTGGTATCCATTGCATTTGGTATACTTGGCACTCGGATGTTCCATATAAGGTCATAGCAACCACAGCTGCTATGAGGTATTTTAAGTCGCCAATATAGTCAGAAGAACCATGGTTCTTCATTTTGCATACTATTGAATTAGGCTTAGGATGAAGCAAGGGTGTGGATAACTCTAAAATGGCCAGAAACAATTTGCAATGTTCCGAGTGTTATGTTAGAGACTGACTTTGGTCTGTATCACTTAGGCCCCGTATCCATAGGATGTTCCCTTGTGGCGTGTGCCCTTGTTCCGTGTTTACTTTTTCCCATGTGACCTGCCACACAGACAACGAACCTTTGTTTTGCTTAGTGGCCGCTACGGTTCGTTGTCTGTGTGGCAGGTCACATGGGAAAAATAAACACGGAACAAGGGCACACGCCACAAGGGAACATCCTATGGATACGAGGCCTTAGTTGCTGGCGTAGTGTACATTAGAATATGACCGTTGCTAGGTCAACTGGCTCATGCTTTCTTTGTTAAGAACCAAAGCCTATGGCATATAATTCGGAATTATATGCCATATAATTCGGAATAAGTGTATATACGAACCTAGGCTTGAACCAGTAACCATACTAACATGCTCTACGTCAGCGAATACATTTTGTAATTTGCAATGAGAAGAATCTTCCCTGAATGTTCTGTATTTTGTCTACAGATCCGTGATTTGTCACAATCTAAATTCACTCAACAACGCAGCAAGCAAAAACATTTTCACATAAAGCAGCCTTTGTCATCTTCAAATCCTGGTCTCACTTTCTCAAAACCATCTTTCCCGAGTAAAAATGTTAGTGCTGTAACCAACAGGGAAGTAATCCTAGCCTAGCATTGTGCAGAACATATGATTTCCCAGATTTCATTGCAGTATGAAAATCAAACTTGAGTTATTGTCACTGCTCGGTTAATGGTTATTACACACAAGCATTGTGGCATGTAAAACCCGCTATTATTTTTGTGCTGACTTCAAATTAATAAAATTTACTGCAACTTTTAATATTTAGTTTTTCTTTCAAAATACTAATGTGTTGTTAATATTGAACAAAATTGGGCATACATAAACCAGTGCACCTTTCTTTTGTTGTTAAAATATTGCAAATACGTTTAATAGTTTTGCAGTTATAGGCATATTTGTAATGCCTGCATTACTTTTTGTGAAGTCCTTACACCTCTTGCTTTTCCTATTCTGGCCCGAGTTGGATAACACACAAAATTTCAGCAATGCATTCTGGTACAGTATCCATTCCATCCCTGATCCTACATTAGCGCTGGATATAACCCAATGATATTAATTTTGCGACTCAACTCAAGACAATTGGTGAAGGCGCAGAAAATGGTAAATGAAAACTGGTCGCAATCGTAAGCGAAGATTCCATTCTCTGATTGAGGTTGAAGGCTAATCTTGACTCGGCACGTGGTTTGCCTGACGGCCATATTGAAAATGGTTTTAAGTTCTCTTTGTATATAAGCTATTTATAATCAATTTATGAAATGTATACGTCTAATGATTTTCCCCTAAAATCAACTTATTATGACAGTGTTACTGAACACTACTTCAGGACAGAAAGTGAGCTTTTTACAAAAGAGCCGTGACTTGTGCTTGTTACAAATTTAGCTGGAATGTAAATTCTTAAGTTCCATAGTTTCATTTAACTTCAGAGATAATTTTTGTTTCTGATAGCAAACTAATAATTGTATAAATTTTGATTAATTTATTTAATTTAGGAACTTCCATAAGGATGATAAAGATATTATTTGACAAAATATACCAAACTAGCTATAGGGGATTTCCCAAACAAAATTGTATATAGCACAGTGTTCCTGATGATTTTCCAAAACTAATCATTTTCTGTATGCCTAATTATGTCTCTAATTAGGACTCATGCTCAATGCTGTAAAATGCATAATTCAAGTCTTTTTGAAATGAAAAAATGTTTTAATGATGATTTTAAATCCCATTTCCCACTTTTTACTCATGATCATTGATGTAAGATTAATTTGATAATTCTTTGGAGTCAAAAAATGAAACCAATCATGCTATTGGTATTTAGTAGCTGGTCAATAAGACTAGAACTGGCTCAGTTGCGAGACCTGATAACGAGTGTGAAGCGCGAGACTGAGCGCGTAGTGCGAGGACTGGTGGATTTTGTAGTGTCAGAGAGGGGTTGTCATGGTCCCATACAGGCACTGAACAAGTGCTAACTAAAACCAGATTATCTGCAACATATGCACATGCCTTGACACATACTTGTATTGCCCTTTTTGACCAACTCTAAAATATGAAAAATAGGGTTGCATTATTTTCACACCATATTTGAATTTTCATTAAAATTAATAAAATGTTTTACCTGTTTGTAATTCATACCAACCACACAACTCATGAATAAAATGACCTTTGAATGTGTTGGTACACAAACTCATACCCACAGTATAAGGTCAACTTCTAAGTTATGATTGTTAAGTATAGGTCAGTGAACTATGCCACTAGGAATTGTGATGTTATTTTGGTCCATATTACGGTGACACAATTAATTGACTAATAAGTTGACATCCATCGTCGCAATGTGACGTCAAAATCCTTCATTGCAACTGGTTCATGCAATCTGTGTTTGGAACCACGATCAAAATGATCACAACATACAGTCAATGAGTTGCTAACAGGTGCATGTGCAAATCAAGTGTGAACCAGTAACAGTAACGAAGGTATGACATATTCACTACGATGGTGATTTGTATGGCTAAACTTGTTAACCTTTCTTCTTCAATAAGGACAAATTTACCCAGTTCCATTATTGGTATAGAGGTTGTGCATATGACATATCCATATATATGGTGGACTTCTCAAATGCATATCAACAAAAGCATGATTGCAATCTGTGTGACAGTTCGTCTCGCACACATAACAAATGCACTACGATCAAACAGGTTGATGACAACATTTGATTGAATGGACTGCACTGCACCATGATTACGGTGAAGGACATCGTTTCAATCCTTTGTTTAGAGCCAATTGATAAAAGCATACAGGGCCTCTATACATTATTCATATCATTCCCAGAGGGGTGTGGATCATGCAGCCCGATCTACAAAACACGCTCCACTTAGCATAAATGTTATAATGTGCCGTACATTATAAAAGATTGAAGGAACATTCACAAAAAGTCAACTTTCTAATGTTAAAATTTTGTAAACCCCTAAAAAATTAATTTGTTAAATACAAGATGATTTTTGAAAGAGGACCAAATATCTGATCCCTTCACAACCCCCAAATCCTGGTTGCAGCAATCAACAAACATAGACCTACTCTCTAAATGTAAAAGAGTGAAAATTTCACTCAGAACTTGGAGTGATTTCATTCTCACTCTATTCGAGCGGTAAGTCGTTCATTTAGAGTGAAAAAAAGCTTCTACTCGGTCAATCTAGATTCACTCCTTACAGAGTGATCCAAAATTACCGCTCAATTTCAGAGTGAAATCAGAATCACTCTTTGCGGAGTGAATTCACAGTTCATACAGCCAATCAGAAAGCCGGATTTTCGCACGAAAAAATTGTGATTATTCATTCGGCGAATTAATTGTTGCAGCAATGGCGGTGGAGTTGTCAGTAGTCAGGAATGGGCGAGGCAGTTTGGCGAAGAAATAGCCAATATTTTCGTCGGTAAGTATACTTTGAACTATTTTCTTTATATGTTGAATCATTGCAGATTGTAATCGACAACTAAAATCTGATGTTACTGTCTCAAAGGTGATAATTGTACCCATGAAGCTTCTTCATTTGTTGAACACATTGATTCACATTGTCGGTCCGGCATTACGGTGGCACACTCATGGAGTGCTATGCATACCTGGTACATGTATTACTTCATAAACCTGTAAATGATTGAGTGTACTTGTGTAATAATTGTAATGTTTGTTATACTGCGTCAGCCTTTTTATTGTTAGTAATGTACCCGATCACATCTCCGAGTCCGATGCGCTAGTCATGCTATACATACCAGTAGCCACAGGATCACATGCAGCAAGGCCAGGCCATACCTAGCTAGGCTTAGGCCATAGGGCCAGGCCAAAGCATAGGCATGTTATCTCTGACCAGTCTCTAATTTATCATGTTTATATACTGCAGCATGTTATATCTGCATGTGTGATGCCAAAAGTCACAGAGGACTTAAGGCCTCTATGTCTGACCAGTCTCCAAAAGGCTTTAGTATAGTACAGCACGTCTACCTGCATGTGTGATGCTAGGCCTATAGTCCTACGTCACTAAGCTTTTAAGCATGCCAAAATTACCATTTTAATCTTAATTAACATGTAAAAATACTTATTGTGTTGTAATTTCTTTGCTCACAAAAATACATGAATGAATGAACATTTTGTGCCTATTTCTGTGATTATTTTTTGTCAGTCTCATTCACTTCTTTATTTCAGAGTTATTAACTCAAAAAGAGTGGTTTTTCCACTCCTCTTTGGAGCTGTATGAGTGACCACTCCTTTTGGAGTGAAATTCACTCTCCCTAAAGAGTGATTTTATTCACTCTTTTTTTCGAGTGAATTTCCTCACTCTTTTGAGGAGTGAATTTCACTCTAAAAGGAGTGGTCACTCATACAGCTCCAAGGAGGAGTGGAAAAACCACTCTTTTTGAGCTGTTTTTTACTCTTTCACATTTAGAGAGTACATATCACACTCCACCCATGAGAACAGTATATATATGGGTAGGTAACAAACAGCCCAATTTAGGAATATTAATCTGGAGTATTCAGAAGAAAAAAAGAGTCAGATTTGAAAAACAATTGCATACAGTTTGATTCACCCTGTACACAGTCCTATACCATGTAATGTGCAATTTCCTTTCTTTTCCTCCATACCCATAACACCCTAACAAACATCTCCCTTTCTCCTCAGGGCCTCACTCACGCAAACAAATACCAGATGCATATGACGCGCAAATCACACAGACTTATGCGGCAAATCATGATGCTAAGAAAATAACCTAATTATATAGGAAGCTGCCAGGAAACTTGAAGTTTTAAAGGTAAAAAGTTCTAAATTGTAATTTTACAAATGGAAAGTTTGTGAAAGAACACAATTTGCATCCAAATCAACAAAAAGACAAATAATTGGCATACTTAAACAACATTTAGGCATAACATGTTACAATTTGGCCAAATAAAGCTTTTGAAAGAAGACAATTACCATCAAATGAAACAAGATGACAAATATTGGCATACTTTTAGGGCGAATTTCTCGACGGGTGGCTTAGCAATTGGCTTGTCTAGCCTCAAGGCTTAAGAGGTCGTAAGACCAGGCTTAACTGAAAACGATTTCAAGCACGGCTACCATAGCCTCGAGGCTTCGTTAGCCCGTGGGCCAGGCTTGTAGGATTAGGCCCAGGCTTCAGTAAAATTTGCATTTCTCGAAATCAGTCTTCTGTAGCCGTAGTCTCACGCAAGCCTGTTAGACCAGGCTTACAGCTGCTTTTCTTGGCCCTGCCTCAGAGCAGGTCTTAGGTCGTAAGCCTTGGTCTATTTCAATTTACAAATTATTTAAATTGTAAGCAAAGTTTATCTTTCATATTTTTGACGGTCTTTCAATTAACATGAGTAAGCAGTCGCGTAACTAGGGGGGCGGGAGCTCTTGCCCCCCCATGAAAAAAGGTAAATTAGGCCTACTTCTGAGAGTTATTAATTAACCTCATATTTGGTCATTAAACACTCAATTTTTGAGGTTAAATAAATTGCATTTATCCCACTTTTGTATTCCCACCATTGGCCTATTATGTCACAGCTTTGAATAGCTTAAATAATCCCTCCCCATGTCAAAAAGAAATCTACGCCAATGTTCCGGGGACACATTCCAAGCAGATCCCATAACTCCTCAGACCCACTCCACCCCTTACAAACCCAAACAGCATGGACGACGCATGCCCCTCATTTATTATGTTTTCCCCCGCTTTCCCCCACCCCACCCCCCAAATGAAAATGTCTAGTTACGCCACTGTGGGTAAGTAATTGGTCGATTTAGTTGAACATTTCAGCATTTTATTTTAGTGTTCATTTGAGTTGAATTTTTTTAAGTAGCTGTTGCTATCATTAGACATGTAAGACCTACTCATTTTGAATGATGATTTTTTAACTATGAATATAATTTTTTTTAAATTCTTTCATCATCACCATATTCATCATCATCGTCATAATCATCATCATGATCATCATCATCATCATCATCATCATCATCATCATCATCATCATTATCATTATCATTATCATCATCATCATCATCATCATCATTAAGAAGACCTATATGATACCAAGTCTTAATAGTTTGATACTCGTATATATCGTACTTTTCATAAGTAGGCCTATTACAATATTATTTTGGAGTGCCTATATTATTAGAGGTTGGACATCAATTTAATACAATAGAAGAAGGACAAAATTGGTAAAGATATAGTAAATATTTGTCACGAAACAATAATGCATGCAGTATTAAAACTGAATTTACGGATAAGATGCATATAATATTGCTATATCTTCTACTTAAATAATTATAAATATTGTACCAACAGATAACTTCATCTGAGAAGACTACTGATATCAGCAGTAGATAACACGTTGGTTGCTTTTTCTTTTAGGGAATCACAGATCCCTTTCCATTAGGCTTACAGTTTTACCCTTTTTGGGATGCAAAGAAAAAATCACGCCGAGTATAAAGCATAGACGTATCATTCATACAAGTTGGACTCATAAAAAGTCAAGTGGAAATAAAATAATACATAAAAGACACAAAAACAGACACAATATTCTTGCATCAAGTTGTGTACGGTATAAGCCCAAGCACAAGACCGCGGGTCCAGGCTAGTCTTTTTGCGCCGGGAACATTGCGATAATGAGACGGCAACCTTGTTAGTACGGTAAACCGTGAGGACCACAGCTTATGTACATCTACCTCCAACAGCCTATACAATTAAGTCGCTGGTTGAAAGGGACGAGGTTGTCAAGCGTTAAGCCTACACGGCCACTAAGACTAGGTTGAATTTGCGTTGAAGAAATCCGGCTAGAGTTAAGACTAGGGCTTCGAGAGCAGGCTAGGCTTAGTAGCCTCAAGGCCACCTTAAGACTACGGCTTAATAAGACTCCTGTCGGGAAACTCGCCCTTACTGTCTTTACAGCTTTTATGCATAACATTTACCATCCCCCCCTCAATTTTATATAGTGCGATAGAAGATCAAAATAATTGCACTTTACAGAAAGTTGCTGACCACTTTGGCCATGTTGGCCCAAGACACACCTTGTAAACCATTTTGCATAATTCATGATGCAGCTCTTTACAGGTGCAGACCCCTATCAGCCTATATATATAATATTAACCATTACAGCCAGGATCAGCTCCCTGAGTTTTGTACAGGCAGAACAGGGACAAATTTAGCAGTAAGTTCCTTGTCCTGGGGTTTTTCGAGAAAGCTTTGCATGAGAACAGAGTTATGACACTGCAGTGGTTCAAACTTGTACAGTCAATCAACAGAGTCTTGCATCATAGCCATTAAGGTAACTGAACCGAGCTTAACATCGCACCACAAATGAGTGCCTCACTTGGTTATGAACCTGTTTACCACAAAAACTAATGATCTAAAGACTACCTTCCTAAGTTAATTCAAGAATGAGCTTTATCTTAAGGGCTGGGGTATGAGCGTTTGGACAGTATTTATTTTGGGACATTAGAGCACATCAGACATATCGAATTGCATTCTGAATACGAAGAATGTCATTCTGATATCAAATAATTTTGATTTTTGAAATTTAATGCACATTTTATGGCAAATCATTAAAAATTGATATTTTTGATATTTAACAGTACTTGAAGTAAACTTTATAAATCTGATGATTTATACTTAAAGTGTATGTAGGTGGGATGAAAAGCTGACGATCAATTGAAAATTTTGACCTTTCACATTGAAGATATGGATTTTTTTCCCAAAACACCAAAAAATTAGGTCTTTTGGAAAAAAATCCATATCTTCAATATGAAAGGTCAAAATTTTCAATTGACCGTCGGCTTTTCCTCCCTGCTACATACACTTTAAGAATATATCATTAGATTTATATAATTTACTTTGAAAACTGTTATATATCAAAAATTTGAAAAATATCAAATTTTTATAATTTGTCATAAAATTTGTATTATATTGTGATTTTCAAAAAATGATAATTATTTGATATCAGAAAGCCATGCTTCGTATTCAGAATGCAATTCGATAGGTCTGAGGTGCTCTCATGTCCCACAAAAAATACTGTCGAAACGCAATAAACGCTCATTTTAGATCCCTTAATGAATTGATACTGGCAAAAAGTGCAACCTTGCACATAATGTGCAACATTAAACTGAACTATTCACCTCAGCCTCCATGCGTCAGCTGCTGGCATTGGCACACTTGTACAACACTTACTCATCCAACCACCTCAGCCTCAACCAGCTGCTGACATTGACACACTCTATTCTGTGCCAACACAGCTTCTTCAAGCAACAGTCTTTTTTTCAAGGTGAGTTTGATAGTGGTATAGGTATACTTATGCAGTCAAGTTAGCTCAATCGATAAGGCATTCGACTATGGTGCGAGAGGTTGCAGGTTTGAACCCTGTCGGTGCCTAGTATGCTCTCATGAAAAATTGAGCTTGAAATTCCCTTGGGCAAGGAACTGACTGCTAATTGTCTCGTTGTAACCCGTACGAGGAGGAGCTGATCCTGGTTGCAAAGGTTAATTGTGGAATGTCTAGGGTGTGCGCTCTTGTAGCAGCAAAGTCACTGAATAGTTGTTAAATGGTTTATGGAATGATGTGGGGCCGTAGTGGTCAGCGACAACCTGTAAACTGTGCTGAGACTTGTGGATCAACGTCTAGGCATTGTGCCTGTGCATAGCGCACTATAAATCACTGCGCTTTTTTTTCTTCACATTTTGTTGGTCACAGACCTGTTATACTAAGCATCAATTTGAAGCTTAAACCTGCCCACCTCAAGCCTCGGCATATTATTGACATCAATTCAATGTGGATGATTGAGGTTTATAAAAGTATTACCTCAATCATTGGCATCCAATCAACATCGATAATGTCAAGGCTTGAGGTGGGTAGGTTCAAGCTTCAAATTGACACTTGCATAAAATCATCATATGCCATTATGTGTTGTGACTGATGACATGTAGGCCTATAGAGAGTGATATGTCTGCACCATTGCCGCACAACCACATAAATGCAGTGACATCACTAAACTCAATGTTACACGAAGTATAGGGAAATTGCTTCAGTCTACCAAATTTGACGAAGATTAAAAATAAGATTTTCCTAATGTGAACTCATATCTCTTTATTTGACGAAAATTTAAAAAATCTTGATGTTAGCCTTTGTTTGTAAGACAATACAGAATTTGTTGACATTTATGAAGTTAGTAATGGTTAACATCCAAGGTAATCTCAGGCCGTGAGCCAGCTTGTGCTCCTTCATCACTAAACAAACCGTCTGGTGACACATTCAGGTTGATCCATTTTCTATTGCCCACTTTGAAATGTAAATAGGTCCTATCACCCCGTTATTTTCGATATTCGCATGCAGACTCCGAAAATATTATAGCAAATTGAAAATAGTTTTATATCCAGAAAGAGTTACGTTGAACTTGGACAGTTTGTTGAGTGATGAAAGCGAAAAAGTTTATCTGGGCTGAATGCTACATCTAAGGTTGACAAAGTAACATTTATAGTTCTATACAATCAAGACATTGTTGTCTGCATGGTTAAAAGACTACTACAGTGAATATGCGACAAAATATGTAATATATAGTTCTGTCTGGATTTAATATGGGATACATGGTTAGTATCTGTTAGTTACATATATATATACATATATATTAGCAACAAAGGCTACAGTCACATTGGTTAAGAAAAGTTAATATTAGGGTAAGATTATATTGAACAGCTACTCGGGTTATACAGTCTCTGTATCACAGCAACAATTTCACTAACCTCTCCCTCTTCGCACTGGACTCCTAACAGGAGACATGCTCGAGATAGAGTCTGGAGAATCGCATATGAACCTACTACTACCTTCTATTGCATGAGAAGAAAGGATGGAATAAGAGAAATGAAGCAGAAATGTGAATATATAAGACGCATTTATAATGATGAATGTTGGTATACCGTAAAAACTTAGCATATGTGCTGACTATCGAGCGCTTTTGAAAACATGAAGTTGTACCCCAAGTCTGGCGCTTTATCAACTGAACTAATGGAGTTTAAACACACATTTGTAGGTTTACTTGTTTGTATATAAATATGTGTATCGATGATTTGCTCAAAACCCTTTACACTTTTGTGGATGGGGCTCTTTATGTTTGCATGTTTTAAAAGCGCTCGATAGTAAGCACATATGCTAACTATCAAGATTTTACGGTATACAAGTGTAATACACCCACATAGGCTATACCTGTAAAGAATAGCGTCAGTGTTGGTTCATCACATTACAGAAAGAGAAAGTTTGATCAGAGATTATTTAGATAACGAAGAGACAACAACAGAGTTCCTTAAAGAAAGCATTGAAACTAGTGATATGCAACTGCAGGTAATTTAAGTAATTCTTGGCCAAGCTCGAACATGATGAACACTAGTGGTTCCCCGATAAACACACACGCAGATGGACCGGTACAGAAGAATGCACACAAGCACCCCACATTGCATACACAGTAAGTACGCTACATGGATGCAACACACATGTTCGAGCTTGGCCAAGAATGACTTAATTTACCTGTAGCTTGACCACAAACTGGCCTTCAAGCACACAGCACATACTTGGTGATGTCAGAGAGGACCTGTCACGGTCCCCTCTGCACTGAACAAGTGCTACGCTGTGCTTGTAGGTACGCACCATGTGCACTGGGTGGAGGAAGTCATGAGGTGAGAAGTGCATAGAGGCATATGTCAAAGCCAGTTGTATTATCACATAAAAGCTTACACAAGATGGTAATTGACCGTGTTAAAATATAACTAATATGATGATATAAAAACAAATGATACACCATAGGTGAGAGGAGATTGCCCTAGAGATAACACAGAAGAGGAAAAAAGAAAGAGGATAAAATAAAGCAGATAATGGATAAATGAAATGAGGTAGAACATTTACATAAATTAACATAAATTAGCATAGAAGTACTGTGATTTCAATGGTTATTGCAGTATAATCTTTCCGTATACAGGTTCTATAAACACGCTCATTAAGCCCCTGCTTTTTATCATATATCTGCCAGGTATATACCCAGATCGCTATATTGTTATACTTTTCGCTCACATATTGTTTTCATATGACAATCAGCTTGTTTGACCCAGATAGAACCATTCTTTCCTTTGTATTTAAAAATCCTCTTCAAGGGCTCTGGTGTTTGTTCTCCCCTTAATTGTAATCAGTTTTGTCTGTTGATTGATTCTCATCATTCCCATTCTACTCAATCTGGGTTAACACGCTGTAGTACAAAGTCTTAATTGTTATCTTATTTCTTTTTCTAAGGGGGAAAACTGCAAATTCATCTATCTGATCATCTCCCAAAATGACTTTACCATGCGTGCAAAAAACTGCAATACTGTTGCTAAAATGGGCCAAAATTAGCTCAATTTTTGGATGAAACAGGCCAAAAGGAAGAAGCTGATCAAAATTAACTGAATTTTGAGATGAACTTGAACAGGCCAAAAGGAAGAAATGATCATAAATTTTGGCCAGGTATTTCAAGCCCCCTCCATTTACAGCTAGAGCAGAGGAATGGAGAAGACTGGCTTAGATGCTAGATAACAAACTGACAGTGCGAAATAAGCAACAAAGACAGACACACAGATGAGGCAACCAAACACGCACAGAATGTAGATGTATAATACAGTGTCTCCGAATCAGAGTTTCATTTTCACTAACCTTTCCCTTTTGTTAAGGGACTTCTGACAGGAGACATGCTGGATAAAGAGTCTGGAGAATCACACATGGACCTGCTCTCATCTACGCATGCATGGAATGAGAAAACGGTGATTAAAAGTATAAGTGACACACTCAGGAATAATTTACAGATGATTGTGTATTTTAAAACAACAATACCTGAAAAAACAAAGGTTTATATGAATATTAATAAATAGAGGAATGTGACTTCATAAAGACAAAGAGACCGGATCAAACAGAGTCGAGAGAAGATGGGAAAGAAATCATATGTCAAGTGCATTGAGTCTAAAACAAGTGAAACCAAAGTTGGATCAAAGGAGTGAAGAGAGAAAATGGCGTGTAAAAGGGGAGAGACAAAAAGAGGGAAGGATAAAGATGGGAGCATGCGGGCGGAGTATGGGAAAAAAGAGAGAGAATAGTGAGTAAGGAAAGGAGGAAGACAAAAGAGGGAAGAAGGAAGAGAAAGAAAGGGAAATATAAATATGGAAGAGAGAGGAAGAGAAAGAAAAGAGAGTCAGAGATAATTGGGAATAAAGGAAGGAGGGAAGCAGGGAGGGAGGAAGTGAAGGAGGGAGGGAGAGAGCGAAAAAAGTAAAGGATAAATATGGAAGAGAAATGAGTGAGACAGAGAGAGGAGAGAGATAATGTTGAGAGAATAGGGATTGGACCTATGTAGGTAATGAAAAGACAGCCAGAGGGAATGATGGTAGAGAGAAAAAAAGGACAAAGATAGAATGCTAAATAATGAGGAAGCGCTAGAGAATGAACAAAGAAGAGAGTGATGGTGTTGGAAGACCTTGACAGAATTCCACTGGGTCTGGACAAAGAAAGGATCGGGACCTGTTTTAAACAGACTTGTACAAATTCAAAGGGATCATCAGGACAAGTTTTTATTAGTTGTTAGCCATGGGGACAAAGAAAGACAAGACACCAGAGAGACTAACCTCTCCCTCTTCTAAAAGGACTTCTGGCAGGAGACACACTGGATATAGAGTCTGGAGAATCGCTTCGGAACCTATATGCTTCTATTGCATGCATATAAAAGTTGAATAAGAAAAATGATATTAGGTGAATGAGTGGGTGCTGTGGTATTACTATATAGTAGACTGACGGTGGTGAGGTTAACAATTCTAGCTAATTCTTGCAGACATCAATACACTTCTGCTCAAGTTGAAACCCCCATGTTGGGGCGGGGGTTATCAGGGGAATGGTCGTAGTAGGGACCATATCACCTTGTGATACCAATAGGTTATTACAGTTGAAAACCATACAACCACTATGGAAGACATGACCTTAATCTCACACACAAGGGGTGTAGACTTCAAATGGGATCACCCATTCAGGTAATCCCATTTTGCACTCCCTGTGTGGAAGATTAAGGTCATGTCTTCCATAGGGGTGTATGAATTTCAACTGGAATAGCCTAATAAGACACAGGGATAGACAAGACAGACCAACAGACCATGTAGACTAACCTCTGCCTCTTCCAAAAGGACTCCTGGCTGGAGACACACTGGACACTGAATCTGGAGAATCATATCTAAGTCTATTGCCTTGTATTGCATGCACGGGGGAAATTGAATAAGAAAAATTATATTTAGTGAATAATACGGTACGTGTGTGTTGAGGCATACATATAGACTGGTGGTGATGGTGGTGCATGGGGTTAACACAAATCTAGGAAAATTCTGCAGAGGGAATCTGGACCGCTTATATACACTTCTGTACACATTCAAAATTAAGTGGATGTGTGGAGGGGGTTATCAGGGAGAACGGTCCCAGCAGGGACCATTATCCCTTTCTGATACCGGTGAGAGAAAGGGGTATATATAGACAAGACCGAGACATAAAGACTAACCTCTGCCTCTTCTTAAAGGACTCCTAGCAGGAGACACGCTGGATACCGAGTCAGGAGAATCACATCTAAACCTATTGGCTTCTATTGCATGCATGGAAAAGTGGAATAAGAAAAACATATGAGTGAATGTATGTAGAGAGCATGAGATTATTATGATTGTAGTAACAGTGATGAAATATACAAGAAGTTTTGTATGAAAATTTACAACTTGAGGAATTAGTGAGGGCAACAGGGCTTAAGATGGATGGATGTGTTAAGATGGTAAAGGAAGACTTTATAATAATTGTTGCTACTGAAGATATTAGATTAGGGTTAGGTTTTAGGGTTAAGGATTAGGGATGTGGATTAGGATTGGGATTAAAACTGCCAAAAATTAGTAGGGTTCTGCTTATGGTAAACAACATCAGCAAATAAGGTTGGAAAGTGAAAGTTGGACATGCAAGGGAAGAGAGAGAATACCAGGGTATAAGGGAGGGAGTGGAGAAGATGAGTGAGTGTGGGAAGGGCAGAGGTAGGAATAAAGAGAAAGAGAGTGAGGAAACAGAAGCAATAGAGGGAGAAAGGGAGAGAGAGAGGAAAGAAGGAAGAAAGGAGGAAATGAGCAACAAATTATGAGATTAGAAAGTAAAAGTTAGACATGCATCGAGAGAGAGAGATAATATACTGGAGTGAATGAGGGAGGTGAACGAAGGGTGGGATGGAGAAAGGTAAGAATGTAGAGAAAGAGTGAGGGAGGGAAGAAGAGAGACAGCAGGAGAAAGGAAGGAAGAAAGTGACGGAAAGAGGAAGGAAGCAAGCAAGCAAGGAAAGAAGGCAGGAAGGAAGGAAGGAACTAAAGAAGGCAGGAAGAAGGGAGGCAGAAAGGAGGAAACGAAGGAGGGACAGAGAAATATGTATACCTTTATAAAATGTCAACCCATACTTGGGATATATGCCTATCAAGGACAATGGTTCGAGAACAATAATCATACAACATAAGTGAAAGACAAATAGAGACAGCAAGACTGACCTCTGCCTCTTCTAAAAGGACTCCTTGCAGGAGACAGACTTGAGAGAGAGTCTGGAGAGTCACATCTAAACCTGTTGCCTTCTTCTATTGCATGCAAGAGTAAAATTGAAAGAGAAGATGATGTATAACATGTAAAGAAGATATTGAAGAGTATGATTATTTATTATATTTATTTATAATACATTATCTGTGATTAGAAAAGAAGTTATATATGAACATTAGAAAGTGGGGGAAACATGACAGAAAGTAAAAAGAAAAGACTATATACCATCTGCCATTAAAAAAGAAGAGAGAAATTATCAATGAATATTGAAAAATGGCAGGAAGACATAATCGAGGAGAGGGCGAAAAGACGACACATGTGGTATGGACATTAAATCAAAAGAAACCAAGACAGCATACAAAATTAACTCCTAAATATGGACAAATAAGAGTCAGTGGTTCCTGCAAAAGTTACATGTGAAAAACATAAATTTATTGAATTTTATTAAACAGGCAAAATAATAGTGAAGAAGATGATATCCAAAATTGTCACCACTTTCACTTACATACACTGTATATGTAAAATGGAGAAAGGTTTGGGGAGCAGGGCCGTTATGTGAGCAGTTATGACCTCCCCAATATTTGTGCAATTCTTTATGTATTTCTTTACAACATCATATCAATTTGGTCCCAAAACCTGATTTTGGCTTGGCTGCCCCAATTTCTTGATGGCGGCTCCAATATTTTTTTTTTATATACAACGGCCCTACTGGGGAGGTAAGAGCTAATATGCACGCATGGATTCAAAATGAAAATTGCCATTCTGGTGAGCAGAATAATTATAGTAGTATAGTAATGCCCACACTGAAGTTCAATCCCATGATTGAGGAAATCTTGAGGAAAAGGTAAAAAAAAACAATGTATGTAAAAATGGCAAACATTTTGGACATTCCATTAAGAAATTATGTCAAAAAAGGCTGTAGAGTTGGAAATTGTTGTATCCCAGTGGCTATTACAGTGTTTGTGAAACCAATGAAATGGTTAATTACATTCACAGGTATCAATGGTGAATAGTAGGGACCAAATTAAGATGGATGTATCATTTCAACCATCTCCACACACTACCCTTATGTTAATCCCACTTAGTGTGGTTGATGAGAGAGAGGACTCACATAGATGAGAAAACCATAAAGCCATTAACATTACAATCATCCATAGAAAACCTATACAACATTAAAACTCTCATGGTCCCTACATTGTATAAATAGTGGCAGATGTGATCTTTTAAGGGACTACTGAACAACAGTGGTCAAACCAGAGGGGAGTGACAGGTAGTGGCTGTTCCACAGGGAGAAAAGCCCCCCATCAGAACTCTTGCCCTCCCCCATTGCTGTATCAGTAAAAACCAAAAATTATTAAAATATCCGGTTTTACTGCAATTTACTAATACTAATTTCCCCCCTGAAATTCATTGCCCCCCCCCCCTCCTCTAGGTCATGCCCCTTCTGATCCGTGTTAAAAGCATGTCACCAGCATAATGCATGACAAGTATGCAAATATTCACACACTCGGATCCAAGTTCACCACACACATGGTGAATTAATCAGGAAGTACACTGTTCCCCTGAAAGCCAGACACACACACTCTCCTTATCTAAACTCCTTGGGTACACCCACACTCTCCTTGTCTGAACTCCTTGGGTACACCCACACTCTCCTTGTCTAAACTCCTTGGTTAATCCCATTTGACTGATTTAGGATACATTCAAAACGGATTCTTGCACTTACTGTCGGGATATTTGGGCTGTGATGGCATGGTCTGTGCAGCATTTTGTCTGACGATTTCCCCGTTTTGAATAGCTTGAGTACATTTTTGGTGAGGCTTTTACTTCTTCCCTGCTTCACTTTTGCTTTCTCTCCCGATGATGATATTTCATCAGCACCTGTACAGGGTGGTAGAGAAGTAGACAAACAATGAAACATTAGATTATAGAGCGTGCTTAAAAAAGAACATAAGATTATACAGGGTGCATGATAATTAGAATAGAACACATCGTTCCAAGAGATTATGTTTTGGGAATAATAAGCATTTTTTGTGGAGATCTACTAAAAATGTCATAAAAAGAGGATGCTAGAATCACAAAATACTCCTTTAAGATACACAATCTTCTTAACTATAAAAGCACAATAAGGTCTGCTGGAGAGTAGCACAAATCTTATCATGCAGGTTGCTAAGTCAAAAAGAGCACATCATAACCAAGTCGGTTCAAAACAGAATAGAGGTGATTTAATTCTGCTTGCCTACTGGCAATAACAGACTGGCAAATTTCGTATCACTTGGATGAGAAAACCGTTACCACCAAAAGCTGCCGTTTAACCCTAACACCAGCAAATATCATAGAATACCATCTCCTGGGTGCCTCCAGACAGGAGTGAGAAACACATAGGGCACCCTTAATTATACAAACCATCCCCTGTAGTGTTGGGTTAAGTGAGAATGCCCCCATCCGTATTGTTTTTTTGAAAGACTAACTGAAGTAAATCTTTGTATGAAAAGACAAACAAAGATGGCACAATATTAAAAAGAATGTTTGTTGCGATAATGATGAGCTTTTGGTCTCTATCATCAATTTTCAACCCATATAGACAGTAAATTAGTGCACCTTATTAAGTCAGCATATTAGCAAGCTCTCCTGAAATTCACTTTGCCCCCTCCCCCCATGGCACCCCCTCCCCTGAAAACATTTCTGGTGCCACCACTGCAGACTACTGTGAAAAATGTTCTAACAATGCCAAACATTAGCAAGGGGTGGACAGGGTGGACTAAGTCCAGGGGCCCGAGGGTTCAGGGGTCCAAGCAAAGGCAAAAAAAAAAATGATAAAGAAGATGTTAAAAGGGCCCCGGATTGCTCCTTGTCCATTTGCCTCCGAGGCGCTTGTATTTTGTCATTACCATATTTGGAATCAGCATGAAAAATGCAAGAAAATGAGTACAAGCAAGCCTAGTATTGGTTCAGTGGTTCTTTAGATAGCTGTTAATATTTTGAGAAAATATCTCAAAACTTGGACTTGTTGAAGGCTATGGCTAGCACGCAGAGCATTAAACATACAACTCCCTCAAAACACTTGTTGTCACACGGCAGCACTTAAACTTAGTATCTTCTTTGCTCTCACAAACAATGTGCATGGGATATTTATTGATTGGATTGAAAACGAGCAAGCTGATTTGTTACTGATGAGGGCAAAACGAGGCCAGGTGATATACCAATAACATCATCTCCCAATGGTCACAGTCCACACAAAGCACAGTAAGTAGCAGTAATGGATGCCTGCATCTGTAGCTACAGCCCCACAGATGTAGATGTGGCACATAGTGTAAGATGCGGTATTTGGGTGTCTAAACTCAATACATATGCCAAAAACTTGATGTAATTTTTGAAAATTCACTGATAAAAGTAGGTCATATGAACTGTGCCTTGAAAGTGAGATTGTGTCAGCTCAAAAGTATTACATATCCCATAAGACAAGGTTCCCTGACCAATGCAGTGATTCAGTACAATAAACCAAACATGCCTTGTGACTTATGGGTACTGAATCTCATACCCAACACTTGTTGAATGTCTGGTTTTTATACAGTAAGGAATAGGAACCATACATGAGGGGATGAGTTTGTTTTATCAGCTTGCACTATTGTCCTAGAGATGCTATCAATTGACCTTATTTGGAATAGAAGTAGTAATTAGACCGATCTTGTGAAAAAGGTCATTTACAGGTGCTTGGTTCAAATGGGCTATTTAAGTTGAAATACTTACACCCAGGCCCGTACGCAGGGGGGGTGCGACCGCACCTCCCCAAATTTGCAAAAGTATACAAAAAGTCCCAAAATTGCAGAATTTGCGGCGTGAGCAGTAAAAAAAAATCAGGGTTTTTTACGCTTTTTGGTCCAAAAAGTCCAAATTTGGGGAAGAAAGTCCACTTTTCACAAAATTGCACCCCCTCCTGGGAAAAAAGTCCACTTTTTCAAAATCAGCACCCCCCCAAAAAAAATCCTGCGTACGGGCCTGCTTACACCCCTATGGAAGACATGACCAAAGTCCTCCACACAGGGAGTGTGAATTTCAAATGGGGTTACCTAAATGGATGACTACATTTGAAATCTACACCCCTGATCGGGGGTGTATGGATTGGGATAGCCCAATACTTCCATGACTGTGTCTGAAAGATTACAGGTCTAAAATAAACACCTTTTTAAATGGCTAACAAATAATACTTTACAGAACAGTTCTTAAGGGTTCTGTAACCCACCTTTGCACAATTTTTTGTGGGACCTGAGAGCACATTAGACACACCAAGTTGCATTCTGAATATGAGGAATGTTGTGATGTAATATCAAATTATTTTGATTTTGTGAAATTTGTGATTTGTGGCAAATTATTAAAAATTTATAATTTTGAAAATTAACAGTCCTCAAAGTTAACTATATAAATCTAATGATATGAACTTAAAGAGTATGTAGCTGGAGGGAAAAGCCGACCATCATATGAAAATTATGAGCTTTCGAATTAATTAAAGATACACATTTTCCCCTAAAAAATGTAGGTTTAAGGAGGCCCAAGCTCCTTGATGTCAGATTTCCCTCCATTTTCCCCATGATTGTGAAAGTCTAGTTGGCCACTGAGTTGCCAGGGTTTGAGTTGACTCTTTTGCCATTCTGGTAACAAGCAGTAAACACAGCTTTGAAGATGACTCTATCCCCATTTTAGAGGAAACAGAGAACTTGTAACTCAGTGATACTGTCACAGATTCAATTCCTGAGAAAAGGGCAATAGCGTTTACTATGTTTACTGAGCCAATGAACTCTGCTGATATTACAAAACATTTGCATTCTCCTCGCATGCCAACCAAGATTACATTTCTTGAGGTGTTGCTTACTGAATCTAAAATCAATTTAATATCAGGCCTGTATGTAGCAAGGATTATTTTGCAAGGAGAAAAAGGAGAAATGTGGACCTTTTTCCAAAATAATTTGACATGCAAAAAAATGGACTTAACCCCCCCCCCATGGACTTTTTCGGGCTACTACAGCTTCAACATGAAAATGTGACCCTTTATTAAGTTTTACTCTGAAAAGTGCAGGGAGTGCAGAATTGTCAAAATGTGGACCTTTTTACAAAATAAATTTGCTGACATGCAAAAAGTGGACTACACCCCCCTAAAATGTACTATTCAGGCTTCTACAGGTTCAACCATGAAAATGTGACCCCTTTGTTAATTTTTACTCAGAAAAGTGGACAATAATGACAATAATTACATCATTGTTGCTGACATTCATGCCCATAATAAGCAACAATATTGGACCAAAGCGCAGATGGAAAAAGCGTGGAATACTAAATTCTGGGCAGTACCACCTTAAGTGTGTAGTTATCGTATTCATCGTACCAACCTGTTCCTAATCCTAGTGATACGACAACCCTTTTCAGGAGCATGTTTCACATTCATGTCATGTTATGTTATTAGTTGTCTTGTCTCCTATGAGATACAACAGGATTCAGTTTGTGTAGCATATCAGTGATAGGCACTGCGATACATGAGACCGGACCTGATCGATTCTGATACAACTAATAACAAATATCAAGTATTAAGGTTATTAATTATTTTAAACTGTTGTGATTTGGTAGTTCACAGCATCTTACGAATGGTAGTGAGCTTTGACAAAAACTGCATTGCTCAATTCATAGCGAGCGTGTAGAAGAATTAAAATATCACAGATATACTTTTATAGGTGCTGCGGTTATTTAGTTACGTTCTAAAGAGGGCTGAAACAACAACACTTTTGTAAAACGTACATAACTAATTGACAACAATAAATTAAGCAAGTTTGCAAAGTATACGATTTGTAGAATTAACTTTTGCAAAACATCAAGGTGTTAATTTTCAATAATATATTGATCTAGATAATGAAAATCGATTTTTAGGTTGCTTCGACCAACAATGCCTAAATCTACCCTTAAAGGTACATTACAGGCCTATTGTTTGGACATTGTCAGACTTGGTGTAAAAAGTTGAGATCACAACTGTATTTTAGTCTATCAGTAATATCGGCACTGGGGGTGGGGCTAGGGGATATATGCCCCCATCAGAAGAATAATCACAGAATATCCACTATTGAAAATTGAAATATTTTTGATGAAAATCAACATATTCGCCTTTTTGGGTGAAAATTGCCAATTTTTATGAAAAGTGTCTGATTTTTGGCCCCTCCAATTTCACTTTTTGTCATTGCCCCCCTCTACAATAATCACTGGTGCTGCCACTAGCGTCATATAAAATACTAAACCCCTCAAGATACACATGACTAAGATATTATAAAGGCCTACCAAGTCTGCACTCACTGAATGGTGTATCAATACTATCATTGGAAGTCCCTGCCAAGACTTACATAATGATATGATAAATTGATGGTATGATAATGCGAAATGGGAAAAATCATCACAATAGCGTTTTAGCAGGAAAAACCTGTAATCTTGCACCTGCTTTGTGTCATTTTACCTGATTATAAGTCTATTTAATATAGTTCAAGTCAAAATGATTCAAGACACACTGTATTTATTCCAAAGGCCTGACAAAATGAAATACTGTAGTCTCTCTAATAAATGCCCCCTCTAATAAACACCCTCCCCAACATATTTTTTAAAAGAAAAAGTGAGCCACATGCAGAAACTGCCCAGTGGCATAGCTAGGGGTTGTGGCACCCAGGGCTAAGGATGCATAATTGTGCCCCCCTCCCCATTCTTCAAACATTTGCGTGTGGAGCTCGAAAAAAATTTAGACGAATACCCCACTGAAACTGCCATGCCACAGCATGGAGGTAAGCTTAAAACTGGCATTTGTTAGCATCATGTTTGACAAAGTGGAAGTTATTTGTGATAAAAATGGTTCCATGAGCCCTGGTCAAAGGGCCTGAATAGCTTCACCTTAAACTTAAACAAGTTTGGTAAACAATTGACCCTTCCAGTAAATCCCATTGCTGTTACACCTGAGATGTTGTCACACAGATAACACATCGGCATGACATCAAATGAAGGCTAACCGCAAAGAATTATGGGATTTATCGAAAAGGTCAATTCAAAAAACACAAAAATCACATGTACTTACTTGCACTAGCCACTGTCTCTTCAGTTCCAGCACTTAAGTTGTGCTCAGGGGAGGTATGCCTGCAATAACAATTCAAACATACACAATTAGGTTAATTTCATTCATTTTTAATAATCTTCTAAATAAGGAAAAGAAGTAGCTTTGTTATTTAATTCATGAATGCATCATTGCATGTTGCAACGGTGGGTGACCCAAATAAACAAATTGTTAGGAAATTGATACTGTATTTTTTTCCCAAAGTGCATTTTTTGGCTCTTATTCGCACCCATGCAGTTCAATTCCAGATCAAAAAAGGCGCAACATATAACAATTTTGAATTAAAAAATGGAAAGAAACAAAAAATTGTTCCTCTGCTTGAAATCGAAATTGGCAGGCGAGAACTTTACCGTTATGCTATATTACCTACATATCATTGAAATTCAAAGTATACACCATAAAATATCACAGCCATGTGCAAAAAAGAGTGAAAACCAGACTTTAAATTGGAGTGCACTATTGCTACAGTTAAATGTTGCTTGATAATATGAATACACTTTTGGAATTATTTGTCAGTTTTGTGTTAATGTGCTACACAAATGACGATTTTTAAGCATCTTAAAATGATCATAATAGTTAACTACAATCACTTTGAGATGCTCATTACTCATAAAAATGTTATTGAACTAAATCTTTATATGGAACAAACAAAGTGTATATACATATTTACAAACAAATATTTAACAAAACAAACATACAAACAAATATACAAATAAACAACCATACAAACAAATACACAAAGAAACAATGAAATGAAGGAAAACAAAAACACTACAAAAGAAATAAACAAACAAACAGACACACCAGTATACTATTCAGCAAATTCCTTCAGCGGTGTTCATCTGCTCTTTCTGATTTAAAAATACCACGTAAAAAGAACTAGGTCACACGTTGCTACGCAGTCGGTGATGATGACTTGATACAAATAGCCAATCATAGTCCCACTTCCATATACGCCATAAACTCGCTGCGCCAAAGTGGCAGACCACTTTGCTGAAAACTATAGTTAGTATTTGATGCCTATCATAAGGCTAAACTCATCCGATTTAAAATGACTGAAAATCTTACCTTCCGAAGTGAATATTTTGGAACAGCTGCCTAATTTTGTTTAAACCACTCATAATGGATACAAATGTTGCACATAAAATACCAAATATTCAAACTGTTGTAAGTTTTGTCAACAAAGTATATTCCAGTCTTTGTATTTCCAACTCATGGAAGTGAATCAATGTATCGACAGAACTTTATTATCAATCAACTTGTTCCTAACTGCCAAATTCCATTCCATAATATAATATTCCAAAATTGTATTAAATTCCTGTATAAAGTTTATCGCAATACGATATGATATCCTTCCGCAAATTGCACAAAGTTGATCAAAACAAAAGTTGTAACTCCTCTTCACAACGTCACGTAAGAAAAACTTCCCTTAATTTGGCAGATCTACCCACTATATACAGTCATCGCATCGTCATGACGACCCAAAGTACAGGTAATAGTGTCAAGTCTGCCATGACTAGTTGGAAGTACTCCTAGACTGGGGGATATTTTTGATGTGTTAATTTTCACATTATTCAAATTTCTGCACTATTTTTTGTCGCTACGAGATTCTGTATTTCTAGTCTAATCAAAGCACAGTACAACACTTTATTGACCCGTACCATTGTCACAAATTTACACCAATATTTTCCGGACCACTTTCCTCCTCTTTAACACAATGAAATTAAAATAGCACCAAAATATCTTCCCGGACAATAATACAGGGTGTTCTTCTGTGTTTAAATCCATATGGATATCGTAATCGTTCTATTTTGGATTATACAGGGAAATAACAAATGCATGCAACCAGGATTTTGAGTATGTATCATCAAAATTCATCACACATCAGTCCAAGGGCGGAGCCAGGTTTTTGAAAGAGGCGCTGATCATGAAATCATTTCGGTCTCGCTTCAGTCACACATATTTTACGGCCAATACTACTATATTGACCATTCAGGAGGGTGCCCGAGGGTGTTTCCCCTGCGGAGTTAAAATTTTTGAAAATGATGGGTCAAAAGAACTTTTGATCTCCTTCAAGAAGATTGTCAGATAGTATGAGAGTCTTCTACAAAAGAACTTTTTTTGTAGAGGAGGGGAGGAGACCTACAACCAAACTGAAGAAGAAGAAACCAACTGGCAACCTCGATGCTGAGAAAGTCATCATAACACCATCATCGATCTTGGGGGAAAAATCTGATTATATTTCGAAACGTCCACAGTATTAATTGGTTTGCTGTGTCATCAGACTAGAACTATGAATTTTGTGTTTAATTATTACATTATTATCATAGGCTGTCAGGGTCTTCAATTCATGTCCTTATAATTCCAAGTTCAAGGTCGCACGCTGATGACAAAGTCACCACCAATTATGTAAGCATATTAGCATACACATCCTTTACCTTAAGTCCTGCCAATGTGTCTACACAAGATATCTAGCATATAGAATCAATTGAGTCTGAACCCTCTGAACTTGAAGATCTTATAGTTTCACTAAATTTCGTCCAAGAAATTAAGGATTAACTGCTGGATGGATTGTGGACTTTCAAAGTTAGTCTTTCTTGACTCAATTAGGAATTCAGTGATTAAGAAATAAACAAGAAGAAAAACAGGTCCTACTTGTCCACCTAGACCATATTAAGAGAGTAATGGGTAAATGCACTGTTAGTACCGGTCAAATTATCATTATATTGAGCCAATCAGGGATGTGGTAAGAATAGCCAGTAGGGCTGAAAGTAATTAAGCTTAAAATTGAAGAGGTCTATTTTGGCTGATTCCATTTCTGGGCTTTTTAGGTTATTCCTTCATGTAATTTTACACAAAATTAGGGTTAGGGTTAGTTTAGGGTTAGGATAAGGGTTAAGATTAGCTTACACGAAATAATAACATGAAGGATCGACCGGTTTTTACCTCTCCTAATGACCAGGCTGGACAACTTTTTAAACTTCATATATATCCTTATCACTTGACCCCATCCCTCAAGTTCATGGTCTGGGGTTTTACCTCTCCTGACCAGGCTGGACAACTTTTTAACCTTCACTTCAGGTCTTTCCTATCACTTGACTTCATCCCTCAAGTTCATGGTCACCTGATAATTCCCAGGACCAATTAAGTAAGATACATATTGCTTACATTAGGATTAGGGTTTCCTGTCTGCTGATGATAACCATCAAATCATTTATTATTAAGTCTGTATCACTCCGTATACAACAATTCCACACAACCTCGCAGTCCTGGTCAAAGTTCCAATATTTAGGATATTGAACTGTGCCATGAGGTTAATTTTGATGATATCTATGATCCTTGTTTGATTTGTCTTTAAACTGAGTAGATATTTCAGAATCAACAAGCCAAGAATTATTTTTTTGATTCTTGAGGTACTTGATAATATATCCCGTTATAAAAATTGAGTCCACACTTTTGTCCGGACAACAATTTTCAAGAAGGGTCAGTCGGTTTTCCTGGAGGCTATTAAATTTCACCAAAATCTGAAGAAAAAAAATCTGAAGATTTTATGCTAACATATTTTCTAAAAATGTTCAGCGAAAATTAATCAATGATTTTCGCAAATTAAAAAAAAAATCTCCAAAATGCAAATTCTGGATCAGTCAGGCCTGTTTTTCGTCACCTTATCATATGCACTCTAACCAAAAAAAACTTTTTTTACTTGAGTGTACCCCGTAGATTATGAAGCACAGCCTCATTTCCAGGTACATAATTCAATGTGTGATATGTGAAATTGAATTTTTAATCCTATGGAGGATGAGATTTTTTCACACAAAACATGTTTAATTGAAATCATACCCAATACAAGGAAACTGAACTTGGGTCATTGGGGATTGCGATGCAAGTTCATAGACATGTATTTCCTATTTTACAGTTAATTGTTCAGTAGATTGTCAATTTTGATTAAATTGCAACTTTATATCTGATTAATCACTACGGTAACAGGAATTGCATGTTTGTTTTGTTTATTAAAATGCAGTGTGCTTGGTATACATGTCAACCTGGCAACGTGGATTTGTCTTAAATGTATGAAAATGTTTAGTCCAAATTTCATTAACTCTACATTGACAGGGCTTTTTGGTACTGGGAAACGAAGGAAGTAAGATTTAAAGGAAGAAAATTAATGAAGAAGTTGTTGTTTCCCTCAGGATTTGAACCCCAGACCATTCAGGTGTTTTGCTGGGCAATGAAACTGGGTGTAGACCCTATATATGACTTGGGGTGATTATTGCATTATCGCATCACGTTGAATGTATACATGCACAATTGCACAGTGACTTCATTTTGTAAGATTTTGCAAGATTTATTATTGCATTAGGGTTAATACACTTTCTGACACACAACACATTTAATATGGTAGCATAATTGACCCTCTGGAATGTGTGTCACAGGGATCTCGAATGAACTGAATCGGAAAGGTGTAACTTTGACATGGCAGACATGTTGGTTCTAAGTTCTAAGTGACAGAGGGACAGGTCACTAGTTCAATTCCATAACCATTTACCCTGTGGTACCTTATTTATTATGTAAAAAAACTCAAATTCTCCCATCTGGGTATGACTGGTGGTAGAAAGTGGAGGACTGTAGCACCCCTTTGCATTTGTGCATGCCACTGAATTTTGAAAACCGCCCCTTGTATTACAGATTTTCGCCCCACTGACACCTAATTATTAACTGCAAAATCTAAATAACAATAAACAAAACAGGTAATGCTTAATATCGAAAAGATATTAACCATGCATAATATGTCAAATAAGACACTATATAGTGCTCTAAATAGGTTAATGTCCAATCCCAATGAGTGATGATTTATGACAATTTGATTAACTCAAGAATCAATCATCTCACCAATGAGTCAAGTCCATTTCCATTTGAAGAGTGAAGACCTAAGATTCAATATACAAAATGTGCTGCCCTGTGGTGTACACTGCTAGTAACCACCTCAAAATGGGATTGACGGTTAATGGTGAGGTTGACTTGAATCACCCTTCATCCTATCTGTTTCTACTGGGCCGTTACCGCGTATTCCTTGTATCACCCTAAACTACCTTGCATTCACCATTAATCGTTTGCTCAGTTGAAACATGCCAATTGTTTACCTAAGCCTGTAGACAGGGGAGGGGTGAGGGAGGTCGATGCCCAATCAATCAAGGTCCAAAATATCCCCTCAAATCCAACCAAAATACCAACAAATCCCTGAGATTTTTTTTCAAATCACCAAAATTAGCCCAAGACCACCCTAAGTAATTTTTTCATGAATCCATCCAAAATGATCAAGTTTTTCAAAAATCCACCATCTCAAAATAATTCCTGGCCACATGAACATGTACATTTCATTTATATTTATTCTATAGTGTCATCCCTAATTAACAATAATTTTACCTAATATATCAATATAAATAGAAAAAAATACACAAAGCAGCCTTAGGATAAAATACATTTTGCATCATTCCCAGTCGCACTTAAATTGTTACTGATTTGTACTTAACTCTCTCCACAAGGGTGTAAACTGCAGACGACAAAATTTCAAATTTTTATTAAAATTGTCAAAATTGCACATTTTCATCACCATATTTGAAATCAACAAGAAAAATGCATAAAATGAGTACTAACAAGCTAGTATTATTCAGCGGTTCGTGAGATACCTCTTGATATTTTGAGATTATATCTCAAAACTTTGACTTTTTATGTTGAAGCCTATGGTTAAGCATGCAGAGCATTAGTACACACTAATGTGGCAGATATCATCAATTTTCAAGTCGGTCGTTAGTTTTGGGTGATCAACCATCTAAAATAGAAAAGTTGGTCAAACATTAATGTTTAAAAATAAAATAATAATAAGAGTCTTGGGTTCATGACCGTCTGTAATTTTCCGATAGTTCTTACTCATAAAAGATTCATACTAATTGCAAAGTGAAGTTTTTGTGACCATCAATCTCAGAATCCATTTACTAGATCAATGATTACTAATTCTGGGAGTAACACTAGGATCCACAACATGCTCATCAATCAGGGCACAGTTCTTTAACCCTAATACATTTCTATATTCATTGTATGACCTTTGAAAATTGGGGTACAAAAACTCATACTCTGCAACTTGAGGTCAAATTTTGCATTATGTTTGTTTAATTGAGGTTGTTGAACTATGCCATTGGGATGAGGCCATTGTGCATGGTCCATAGTGTTATTCAGTACAAATGACATGCTGCAAACATGGGTAGCATTTTCGGCCTTTTGGTATATCAATGACTCCGTTTTACAGGCCAATTTTGGTATACGGATGGGTCTTTTGTCAAAATTTTTTTGGAAAATGGTCCAATTTTGCCTCACTGTAACCAAACTTTTTGAAATTTCTACAAAAATTGGGGGAAAAGTTATAAAAATTACCACAATTATTGTTAAATTTGGCCAAAAAATTTGAATTTTAGTATATCGATGGGTCCAAATTTTTTGAAAAATTGGTACCGGTATATTGATGTGTTTCACTTTCCAATTATCGGTGGGACACCCTACCCAAACCAAACTTAAATACCCCCTGGTTACTAATTAATAATCTAAGATTTAGAATACAGAATCAACACCACGACTCAAGAAATATGCATGTGAAAAAAAAAATGTCAGTTTCCGACAGAAGGGGGGGGGGTCTGATTGTGTTAGACTTGTCTAGAATAATTTCCCAAGTGGAATCCAAAAAAGGTGTACTTTGCTAAAACTGTAAGTTATACCGTATTTCGTCAAATAGTCGCACCCATTAAATAAACGCCCCCACCACTTTTTTTCAACGAAGATGTTTCAAAAATGCCGATATTTCCATGCTATCTTGTGTAGTAAGCTTACCAAGTTGAGCACATGGTCAATAATAGCGTCAATAATTGGCGAAAATCTGGATCAGAAACCCGGAAGTGAACTAAAAGTCAGTGTCAAAAGTTCATAGTTCGTAATTTTAGCGTGACTTTTAAGCTTACCTAATGATTTTAACGGGAACTGTTGTGCTAAAAATGACCTCTAATAAACGCCCCCTTGGGAAAATGTAACGCCCCCGGGGGTGTTTATTTGACGAAATACAGTAATTATGTCAAAATTGGAACAAGACATTGCAATGCTTTGAGCACTGATGCCCGGGGGAGGGGGGGGCACTCCCTATCTGAAATGGCAGGGATGTGCCTCGGCCATGTTAAAAGTAGGGGGCATTCAGGTCAAATGTACAATTACAAAAATATGGGGTCATTCAGTACACAACCTGAATAAAAATGGGGTCATTCGGTATGAAACTTTGAAAAAAGGATGGTCATTTGGGGTAACAAAAAGTAAAATGGGAGTCATTGATTACAGGATTGCCAAAAGAGTATCATTAAGTACACATAAATAAGTGCCAAAAGATGTAAAAACAACTTGGCCACCTTGGAAATGTGAAAAATCTCATTATTTCTGGAGGAGAACACAAATACCACCTAAATTTGGGAATTAAAAGGGGGGTCTTTGGGTATAGCAGGAAATAGAAAAAGGGGGTCATTGAGTACATGAATTTTTTTTAAAGGGGGTCATTGGGTAATAGGTAGGACCATAACACAAAAAGGGGGTCATTGTGTACAAGCCGGTTTGAAAAAGGGGGTCTATCCCGGGGCACATGATGCATATCTGTCATGGAAGTGCCCCCCCGGGCACTGATGATCAATACAAGAAAAACACCACAGAATATAATACTTGTATATAAATATAGATGTACAGATGTACAAATCTACTCACAATATATCTCTACGAATAATTCCTGAACTTCATGGAATTAATTTCTTGGAGTCTCTTTGGAAAGGAGGCTACAAAAGACAAGATTAGACTGAAAAAACCCTGTTTGGTTACCCTCAACCATCATGACCATGGAACAATTAGCAAGAGGCGCATTGATATGTAAATAGCACATTGTTACTGAAATTTGTGCCCAGACTTATAGAGGGCGACAGTCATGTTAGCCAGACGGAGAATGGCTGGATATGCCGGGCATGTCAAATTGCTGAGTGAAGGCTGATAATCACCTTTCTGTATAGGTAATAAGCTAGTATATTTTGTGTAACAGTTGGTTATAACAAAAAAATTAGTATCATCTATAGAAATAAAAGGAAGTCGCTAAATCTTGTTCGCGAATAGGCTCCGAGATGCTTTGATTTTCAGCTCTGATTTATTAGTACATTGATCGGGTACATATTGCCATTAAACCATCTGACGTTCAGTTTTGCAAAACTATTCAATCACTATGGAAATAACAAAAAAAGGTAGGTTGCTAGGCCGTTGAGGTCAATAACCTTATGGGTCAGGTCATGACAGCTAACGCGTCAAATGCAAGCGGTGTCCAACACGCGCGGTCAGTGGCGAGTCACGCACCTGCGCGTACACGGCACCATAGTTTAATGTGCATTGCTGCGCATGGTATGGACGCACTTAATGTTGGCTTACCGCGTGTAGGCCTACGTAGGCCTAGATGTGTACGTGATTAAATCCTGGCAATAATATAGGCCTAGCTATTAACAACACAGAATCGCTTAAAATGGTTTGCAGCAACTTTTAAACATGTTGCTTACATGTTTTATACTATAGGCCTAACGCCTAACCCGAAATTGAAACGTTTTCTAGCAACCTCTTCTAACCTTAATGTTTTATGTTTGTTGGGATAAAATTAAAATAAATCATTTTGTCCTAACAAGCTGTTTCAAAAGTAATCTAAGGGATTGAGTGAGCAACGACATTATTATCAAGCTAACATGATCATTACTATACTGGATGAATAAGATGATCTACACCAAGACACCATGATTATCATCACTGTTTACCATGTTTACTAACCTCTTCTGTTTACTAACCGCTCCCGTTTACTCAACTAGTGGGGACCCGCGCGAAGCACAGCCTCGTGATCCACAGCCTCATCCCCAAACTTTTTTCAAAAAAAGTTGCGATTTTTATACCACTGGAAACCTCCGGTTACATAATGTATATGTACCAAAAATTTCTTGCAGATTAATTCGGTTAGCATCAATATCGTCAAATTTGAATTTCGTTCTGGTATACCAGAACAAAATTACAACAGTGGCCTATGGAGCAGTGTAATACACATAAATCATGCATAACTCACAATATCAAAATCAGAATCAACTGAAATTTTGGGAATAAGCTTTTTTTGTGGATATCTACTGAAAAATGTCATAAAAAGGGGATGCTATGATCACGAAATCCTCCTCGAATAAAATCGAGGTCAAATGAGGTCAAAGGTCATTACGGAGGGGTCAAATTTCAAACTTTGTCCGATTGGGTTCGAACTTGGTGGATGGAATCCTTGATACGATGGGAATATACCTATTTAGTCAAATAGTCGCCCCCCCTCAAATAAACGCCCCCACCACTTTTTTTCAACCAAGATGTTTCAAAAATGCCGATATTTCCATGCTATCTTGTGTAGTAAGCTTACCAAGTTGCGCACATGGTCGATAATAGCGTCAATAATTGGCGAAAATCTGGATCAGAAACCCGGAAGTGAGCCAGAAGTCAGTGTTTCTAGTTCATAGTTCGTCATTTTAGCGTGTGTTTTAGTTTGCCTAATGATTTTAACGGGAATTATCGTTCTAAAATTGACCTTGAATAAACGCCCCCTTGGGAAAATGTAACGCCCGAAGGCATTTATTTGAATAAATACGGTATATGTGAAATAAAATTGAGGTCGACCGAGGTCAAAGGTCATTACGGAGGGGTCAAATTTCATACTTTGTTCGATCAGGCTCAAACTTGGTGGGTGGAATCCTTGATGAGGGGAAAATATGTGCGAAATAAAAGCGCGGTTAACTAAGGTCAAAGGTCATCACGGAGGGTTCAAATTTCAATTTTTGTCTGATCAGGCTCAAACTTGGTGGGTGGAATCCTTGATATGAGGGGAACACGTAAAACATATAATCAAGGTCATCCGAGGTCAAAGGTCATCCAGAGGCTACATTTTACACTTCGTCTGATTTGGCTTAAACTTGGTGAAAATAATTCTCCATATCATGGGAGCATGAACAAAATCAAACCGAGGTCACTCAAAGCGAAGGTCATATGGGGTCAGTAGGCCTATGCCCAATTGGGCTTAAAAGTGTTAATAAAAATTCCCTTTAAAAGGGAAAGCCAGCCTCAATGTAGAAGAGGTCTTGTAATTAGTTTTGGTCAATGTGAAAGGCATTTTAGGATCACGCTTACATCTACATGACAGTCCACCAAACCATCAACGATGAGAACATGCACACTGAAACAGCAGAAAACATTAATTCCTAATCTCATGTCAACTCTTTTAATTCATTACATGTACTCCAAATTGTTCTGGTCTGTTTGTTTTGTTGTTGTTGTTGTTGTTGTCGTTGTTTTTTTTTGTCTTTTCAGCTTTTTACCCACGATATCTCAATTTCCAATTTTGTAATACCAGAACTTACGAACTCAATATCTTCGCTTAGGAATGTCCGATTTCACTGCTTTCGATATATACACTGCCGGTTTGAGTTAACTTACATGTACATTTTATTTTAAAATAACTTAATTAATTAAGTAATGTATAGTTTAAGCCTACTATATTATAATAGATAGTGGCCAGCACATTTATAAAGGACTGGTTACTCACTACAATCTTCACTCTTAAACTGTGTTTTTCTGAATGTGCTGATCATGTTGATTGCTAGTCGGAAACTCCTTCGAAGCTATGGACATGGCATCTTACATACTCCATTCTATAACAGTCTGCCTAGTGCCTTGTGTGTTTTCTCTTCAATCATTTTGTTGAATGTAATTTTATGAATCAAATAGTTATGTGTCATTTTATTTATAATAAAGAAGTTATTAAATTAATAAAGTAAGACAATTTATTTATCTATAAGTGCATGTCAAATGGGGTACATTGTTCAATACTATATGCATAAATTATGCCCATATTATAGCTAGGCCCTAAAAACTTTATTTTGCATCGGATTTTTCCCGTTGAAAAGACAAAACTGATGTTTATGATAGCAACCATTTCATCAATAACATTTTGAGTCATTTTTATCCATAAAACGACACAGGATATGATAGATAACTACTTTCACATCAATATGGTCCATATGATCACAGATTGTTGAGAATCTGTGATATGATCCGGGATATGATGAAGATTTTGATTCTATAGATCTGTTATCAACATGATATCACGCTGTTCAGTGGTCAAGGAGTAAGGACCCCGGTCAAGGACACTGATATGACATCATAGGTGATGTCAGATTTTCTTCTGCTGACCATATGATGCTATATATATATTAACTATTATTGTTACATTTAGGCCTTTAAACTTTTAAAGTCATAATTAATTAGTTCAAACATAACTTTGGTAATACTCACTCGTTTTCGTTCGTTGAAACGGCAAAACATACTTACTTTTCCTAACAAATCGAATTAAAATATTTTTAAAAAAATTTAACCACAAAAAGTAAAAAAAAAAAATCATTCCAATACCACTAAAATATAATCTCTTGAGTAAACTGACCCCAAACCTGAAACAGGTACCAGCCCGAATGGGCTGGCAAAAAGAATCCTGGATATGGTGGGAACATGTCAAAAAGTCAAAAGGGGTCATCAGGGGTCAAACGGCATCGCTATCAGTTACTCTCACAGCTACGGGTGAACTAGTACCATAAAAATTTGGAGTATTGGTGCATGGCTGGCACTGGGGGTTCTTGAAAAATTTTGTACAGGGGTGTGCCACGCAGACTTTCGGATGCTGACTTTCTCTATACCTACTTTTTGCTGTTTTTGCTACCCATCAGTATACCAATTTTCAAGAAAAAGCACCCAAATTTGCCATAATTGGGTGCTTTTAGGGGCACTTTTTCCCCAATTCGCCCAATTGGGCGCATTGGTATCCACTGAAAACCCACCCATCGATATACCAAAATCGCTGAAAAGGTACCCCAAAACCGTGGCACATCCCGTATACCTTCAACCAGGAAGAACCCCCCGTGCATTTCTTGACCTCCTTATAAAATCAATAATTCATGCTCGGAGCCAAGGAACATTCTGTCTGATTAGTGCAGATTGGTGTTTTATTGGAACAAGACATTCTTCCATGCACCTGATCAAAATCATATCACAAAATATCAGCAAGTAAAATTTACGTAAAAAATCTGAATCATACAAAGCATCAGCCTTTTAATACAATGTGTGAAGTTCAAACATTCAGCTATTGATTTTCTTTGAAACTGTAAAGTTCAAAGATTCATCATCATGCACCATGGCTCGTAAACTTCATTATATCAATTGTTTTAATGCATTATAGTCTTGTTGTAATAACGCAGCATGAAATTAGTGATGTTTCTGCTTTTTAACAAAAAATTGATTGAAGCATAACAGGCTATAATTTCCAAGATTTCCAACATGACACAATCTCTCACAGTCCCAGGGGCCTTTAGTTTTAGCGAGGCATGAAGAAAAAGAAACAAAGTGAAAAAGATATGTTTTGGAGACATAACAAAGGCCTCACGAATAAAACAAACGCATCCCCAACACACCCCAACACACACGAGGCCTGGGAATGGAGAACAGGGATTGACTTTTTGCTGCAGGGCCTCCTTGGAAATCAGTGTATTAACATTGAAGGGGCTACCCTGCCTAAAGAAAGAATAAATAAATAAATAAACTCAGTCAAAATCATCCTTTGGTAAGTAGGCTTACTATGCACTACTGGGGTACCCAAAACCTGTAAATCCAGTCGACTGGCTGAATATGGGCCGATAGTCAAGAAATATGTATATTTTGCCAGATCTGGCTTAAAATGCTCTGTTCATTGAGGTACTTTTTGTTACTATCGACCCATGTTACACTAGATAGCAAATCAGTACAGAAAATTGAAATGGGAGAAATGCATTGTGGGAAGTGTAAGACATCTTCTCTAGACCCCAGCCACTGTGACTTGCTTCTATTTGATTTGATTTGATTTGTTCGGGTTTTGACCCTGGATAACCCAAGAAAGCCTCTTTTGAAGCTTATTTCCATTGGGGTCCATTTGAATACCGGGATGGGTTGGGAACAGTCAGGGGTTAACACCCTACTCTTTTCGAAACTGGCTGCGAGATACATGTACAGATATGGCTCTCTGCACACAGGACCGATGGCTTAACATCCCCTCCAAAGGACGGAATAATTCATGATTCATTTACCCAATTCTAAATGAACCATGGGGAGAGCGGAAGTTTGAATTTAATCTACAGAGGTTGCCAATTAATTTAATTTTTTTTCCAAGTCAATATCCCAGCAAATCGCCCGGGAATTGAACCCGGGACCTCATGCACTAAAAGCAAGTACCCTAACCATTGCGCCACGCTCTCCCCTGTATTCCTTGCACTGATCAGACCAATCAGTGCCTTTTGGATCACCCCTACAACCATGACATTACAGCGCATGACTCTATTACATGTGGATCTTAATCATAGTATAAAAACAAATATATTTCCTAGTGGTAATTTTTGCACAATGTGTATCTCTTTCTGTGGCACCGTAATGGATCACCCTATATGGCTATTATTAACGTCATGAATGACTATTATAACATGTAGATGTAAATCAAGGAGTATGACTATGTAACTTGTGGATCAAGTATAACTGATCTAAATCGGGATTTAATCATGTAAAGAATACAAACCTATTTCCTTTAGTGCCTACCTGTTCCTTTGAACTAGACAGGGAAGCCGATTAACATTTTGAAAACATCACCTTATGATAGACCTAGACCTGTAGCCAATTAAGGGTGGGCAGCTGCCCCCTCCCTGTGAGAAATCTTGCCCACTCGTCTTTGCCCCTGTGGGATGCTGGTCACCCTGATATTTAAGGTCTTTTCGCCAGCGTTAGCTGGCTATGATCTAATTCGGAGATCGTCTTTGTTTGCTAAAGAGATTACGGGGTACTAGCATTGGTTTGAATTACTTTGCGGAACTTTTTATGGTGAAAATATATAATAGACCTGTTATTGGATTTGTAAGAAAAAGAAAGTATGTTTTGCCGTTTCAACGAATGAAAACGAGTGAGAATTTCAAAAGTTATGGTTTGAAGGAAATATGACATTAAAAGTTCATGCCAGGCCTATAATAGTTTCCACAGCATATCAACGAAAGAAAATTATAGAATCCTTGTTATCAGGCGTTCTTAGATTTACATTAGCAGACCTCCTGGAGATCAGCACAGCATGAGATGTGAGTGTATTGATAACATGATTAAAACCTTTATGGACGTAAAAGTCAAAGTAAAAATATCCTATATCCTGTATCGTTTTATGGATAAAAATGACTCAAAATGTCATTTATGAAATAATTTATCTTAAACATCAGTTTTGTCTTTTCAACGGGAAAAATTCGATGCAATTTCAGGGCCTATTTTTGATATGGGTATAATTTATATACATGTAGGCCTATATTATAATTGAACAATATCAGTCTTTATACATTTTATAATGTGCTATATTAAGTATAAATTGCGAATTAATATAAAATTAATGTGCATGTATAAGGCAAGTAGGATGGCAGTTTTAGCCAATTAACTAAAAACTGCATTTCTTTATATTAATAATGAGCTAAGGGTAGCCTAAAAGGCAGAAAAGACAAAAAGACAGAACAATTTGGAGTAATTAATTGACAGGAAGTTATAGGAGTTGTTTGGTTTGCTGTTTCTGTGTGCATGTTCTCATCATTGATGGTTTGGTGGACTGTCATGAAACATGATGGATCATAAAAAAGAGTGATCCTAAAAATGCCACCACCCAAACTTATTACAAGGCATCTTCTGCATTGAAGCTGGCTTTCCCTTTAAAGGAATTTTTATTGTACTTTTTAGCTTGACAATTTTCTTCAATCCCCTGAAAATAACCTTGGCAATTTTTTTTTTTTTGCAAGCTTTGTGCACATTTGTACCATAAACTTATTCTGTCGCGAAAAGGTGCTGGATTCACTATACTTCAGGAAATTCTTTCTAATCCCATCAACCCAATGTCGAAAAGAAATCTACTCTATACTAATTTTGTCTAAAACATCTGAATTGGTTATTTCTTTGTCTCTCTTTCTAAAATCCATATAAAATCAATCATTAATATTCTTTTACAATTATAATTTTACTCTATTCATAAGTATATGATCCACTTAGGCTAAAATCAGACATTTTGAAAATTGAGTTTAACCATTACTAACTTGCTCAATACCTTCGTATACACTTACTGATATTGAATCCACAGGTCTCTTGAATACTTGGTTGCAAAGTTATGAACCTTTTATATATCTACTTTCTTATGTTTTTATTGTTTTTTATCCTCACTTTTGCTTATATCTCATTTTCATTATTGCCGACTTTAGCCTGATTGGACCAGATCTAGTTACATTATGACAAATGCAGTGTAATTCTATTTTTTTTCTTAATGACCAAAAAGATGCTTCAAATGAAATATAATTCTGAAATTTTAATGTAAAACTCATTTAGAATGATATCTAATGCATTTTTCTTTTTCAAATCAGAATAGATTTATCAAAACACAATTGAAGTACAAAGATAATCCTTTTAAAAAGCTTTCTCCAATGTAAACATTATAAAAAGTCATTGAAATTCTAATATAATAATCTTCTTTAATTATTTGCAAGTTCTTGGTAAATAAATGATGGACATTTGAATTCAAATGCCCATCTTCACAATGAAGTACATTTCAAAGTAAATGGTTTAATTCTTGCAATTTTTCCTCCAACACTTTCCCAGATGAAAGAGATGAAAGCCAGCTCCATGAAGGTGCTGGAACTGACAATAGCCATAATATCAAACAATAGCAACGCGCTGACTGCTAATCTGCAATTATCAATGAAATTAGCGCAATTATGAACTAACCGTTGCAATTATGAAACTTTCAAAATGAAAATAGCGCAATTATGATAAGAACTTGTTGAAATTAGCGCAATTATCAACCACATTTTGAATGTATCAGTAATATAGTTGCCCTGATAGTTGCTCAAACTCCAAAAAATGTTTTTGTGGAGGGCGTCTGCTTCTCTTTCGTCAAAACAAAACAAAACACTCATTTAGAGGCATATAAATAAATAAATGTTGGTGATTTAACGTGCGCTACACCTAAGTACCAGCACACTTCAACAATTATTATTCCGCTGCATTAGGATATCACAATTATTTCAGCTTCCACAAGTCTGCAACTGATGGGCAGGTACTCTCAGTTGACTTAGATTGTGATTACCCCCAGCAGCTACCCATTTTGCACCTGAGTGGAGTGAAGCAACTGGGAATTAAGCCGTCTTGCCCAGGGACGCAACACACTGGATGTGGTGGGGCTCGAACCCACAACCTTTCGATTATGAAGCTTGTGCCCTAACCATTAGGCCACTGTGCTTGTAGATGGAAGATATTGTCACTCACATCAGCCAATAAAATTTTGACTCATCACTAATAAATTAGATTTTTATTCAAACATCAATCCAGATGATCGATTTAATTCAAATTTCATCAAAATTGCTTACCTTATACTTTTTGAATATTTATCGAAAAGTTCAGGTTAAGAGATCAGCTACATCGCTAAATATTGATGTTTATGTACCATATTTCTGAGTCACATCACTCACATGCATAAAACAGTGGATTTACACAAAAATAACTCTAAATTAGTCAAACTTTTAAAGAAATGTTCCATTAATCAGCAGGGGTAGCGCGACCACAAAAAAACAAGGGGTCCAATTTAATTTTTCTGGACCCTTTGGTCCCGCAAAACCAACATTTAAGGGGTCCGATGAGAATTTAAGGAGTCCATCTGTCCGAAATTCTAAACTTCAGAACTTGTCAAATATTCCAGTGAAATTATTAGTGTTGTTGGCCTATGGTGATTCAAAATATTTACTGATCTTTTTATTTTTTTATTTTTTATTTATGATTTATGCCTCATCGTGAAATTAAGGAGTCCATACAGTTTTTATCGGACCCTTTGGTCACTTTCAACTTGAGATTTAAGGAGTCCAAAATGGGCAAAATCAAAAAATAAGGAGTCCCTGGACGCGCAAACTCCTTAAATGCAACCACTGTTAATCAGACACTGTCTTCTCTATACTAGGAATAGTTTCTGCTGCATAAATTATATTTTGAAGCATAAATTTATACAATATTTTAATAGATTGTCAGCTCATAAAACTGTTACATTTTGTGATAAACATTGGGCTATTCCAGTTGAAATCCATACACCCCCTATTAAGACATGACCTTAATTATCCATACAGGGGTGTAGATTTCAAATGGGGTTACCTGAATGGATGACTCCATTTGAAATCTACACCCCCTTTGTGGGAGATTAATGTCATGTCTTCCATAGGGGTGTGTGGATTTCACCAGAATAGCCCATTTAAGGCATATAAGCTTAACATGCGATACTGTTTTCAAACTCGGGTCATGATCGTCGGCATACTCCATGTTCGGATTGAATAACGCCGGTGGCACTCAAGAATTTATGGGAAAATCCACACAGGATAATCAATCCACATCAATTGAATTCCAAAATCCAGTTCAATGTGGACCTCACAATTTAATACACGCAGTAACAGCCCGAGTGTTACAACACTTGAAAGCGTGTAAATGTACATCATGCTAGTGAAACAGAAGCGAGTCTTATACACTTTGGATTACAAGATTCGGGTAAAGTCCTGCTGAGAGAGTAGAATTTGCAAAATCTAGACCATGTAGACCAAGTGGTTCCTTTGTTAACTTTTCTTTGTATTTTGGACCATGTGTAGCGTGGGGGCACCGGCCATGATTGGGGGCACCGACCATGATGGGGGGGGCACAAGCGGTTTTTGGCAATTTTCCTATGGGATTTTCTAAGTTTTGCAATTAATTGGGGGAACAACATGCCTCCACCCACACCCTATGATGCTATGCCACTGCTACGCACCTGACCACAAAGTGCAATGTCCCATTACACTTTAGTATATGCAATGCAGGCCATGCAAGAATACTGATACGAATTAATGCAGATTTCCATTCCGGAGTGAAGTACCCCCAAGATTTTATGAAGTGTCCCTTGTCTCAAGAAAATGTGCAATTATGGCGTGCCTGGAGGAGATACAGAGAGCTTGATTTCATCCGCATCCTCATCAACATCTTAATGTAACAGGTAGCATCTCTGCCTCTAGAGTGGAGGAAAGATAGCCATGTTTACATTATGATGGATATGAGGCTTCTTTGTTGAAACAATTGAAAGAGAAAAATTCAGTTTTTTTAGTTTACTTAGTTTTTAGATGTATGTGCTTAGAAAAGAAAAGTTTGATTCTGAAAACAGATTATCTGTATATTCTCTAGTAGATGCCCGCCTCTAATAAATGCCATAATCGATTTCAATTTTTATCAAAATGCAGATATTTCCTATATAGCATGTAGTCATATAGTTTAAGCTTAAAGTGTCATGTCATGATCGTGAAATTATATAGATAAATCCTACGCTTAAAACTTGAATTTCAATCCAATTCAACGTCACATTATCGTTCATTTATTTAACTAAGTGAATCACATTCTTGCATAAAATACACACCTTAATAGATCTAATTTCATAGTATTTGCTGATAATATATGGTCACCGCCATGTTGCAGTTCAAACCAGAAGTCATATTTTGCCAGTTCTGAAAGTTAAATTTTGAGAGTTTTTTCGTTGAAAATTCACTTCTAATAAATTCTCCCATTTTAAAAATGTTACACCCTAGCAGCGTTTACTTTTATGATTTATTATTATTATTAGTGAATATAGGATATAGGCCTACAGTTGAGGAGAAAAATATTTTAAACTGACAGCAACGTTATCCACAGCTCAGTGTTAAGCCCATGTTTATTTATAAATAAACTATAGTACTTGAAAGTGTCATATGTGATGCCATTGATCCACTGATATGCAGAGTGCTCTACAGTACCTGAATGACTTGAAACAAATGACAGGTAGTTTCTGTTTACAAAGCCTGTTTCTCTCTATATTTGGGTGTTTTATATAGAATGCACTACATACCTTAGAGGAAACCCCGTCAGAGCAGTTCTTCTGGGGTGAACCAAACTTGCCTGGTTATCAAATTAATCAGTGACAAGGTTATCTCTGAATTTGACAGATGCTAATTGATGATTTAATATTACTGCATCAACAAGCACTTGTCAAATTCATAGAAGAACTGCTCTGGTGGGGCTTCCTCTTAAAAATCAAAATCTCATCATGTAAAGCATGCAATGTTCATGCACATGTAAATTTTGTGAGTGCAGTTGATTCAGTAATTTAGCAAATTTCAAGAATGCAGATGTTTCGTGAAATTTTTATGCACACAAATATATTTTTTCCTATAAGCCTTACAGGAACTGCACAAATTTGTGAAAATTTCAAGTTGCAGTAACATTGGTTCTAATTTTAATACTTAAAAATAAGGATCTTTGGTTGCTGGGACATAAGATTTGCTGCCAGTTATACAGTGTATACTGAAGACTAATTGTGGCCAAACTTGCACATTATAACCAATGAAATAAGGACAATATTTAAATTGACAAAATTAATGCAAGGCTTCACACAAAGACCTTGCACTACCCCAACATATCACCATCTTTAGCCTCTTAATTTCATCATTTAAAATCAAAAGCTGGAGTAGGCTAGGCTAGTACCCTCATGGCAAGCTACCCTCTTGTTTCCAGTCAATATTTTGTAGAGGAAGAGAAAGAGTCTATAGTCGATTCATCTTCAGATTTACTGGTATACAACTTGGGAAGGTGTGGATTGCACTACTTGAATGTGGTTCTCATACCATTTCAGATGCAAAGGATGTAGCACAAAAGAGCAACCTGATTTTTACAAATGTTCTCCTAAATTCACTGCCTTGAGGTACTACCAATCCGGCAAAGAGCCAATAAACCAGTCCAATGTTTATGAATGACTTTGTCAACAGTATCTTTTAAAAAGGAACATTCTTATTCCATGCATGTTACCATTGAACATTACAAACAAATGCTTCAACTTAACGACCGCACTTCAAATTGTCATGTTTAAGTGTATTGTATATTGATACCACTCCACACCAGTAAATTGCACACCAGTAGAGCATAACAACTGGTTCCATGACAACGGAAAATTTCCTCCCCTCTGGAAACAAAGATGACATCAACCCCACCTTTAGTCATGCTCTAATTCGATAAAACGAGCTTGCTCTCTCGCCTCGCGGGGCTACTAAGAAATGACCAATAAAAAGAAGGATGTTTCATCGTATCGCTGCGAGGGCTGTTGATACCAATTGTGTGTCCCTTCTGGGCGCCCTCATTTGCATAACAATCGCATCATGTACCACTCTCTTATGGCAATTTGGGGTGTTTATTACACTTTTTCGTTCTTAAGGTGATACCAACTTTGGTAGACCAACTCAGACTTTTAAAGGACTGCTACAATTTTTGTGCAACAATCTGTATACAATTTTCTATAGGACACACAATTTTAGTGATTTAGGTGACTTTCCAGCCAGTTTACCCATAAATACTGTGGTTTACCACAAGTTTAGGAAATCATTTTTGACAACCCTTACCACCTTCACATAAAACTGGAAAAAATTTGAGGGAAAAGTTATAAAACCTACACCACATCACCTTAAAATATAGGCAATTTGTCACCACTTACATTATTTCTACCACAAAAAAAATCATCAAACAGAACTGACAAAACTCACACATAAAAGGAAGTAAACATGTATAGAAGTGCTCTTCAAATACATTCTTTTTGCAAAGTTGGAAAGAATTATATCCTGGAAGAATATAATGTGTTCAATTTTCTGCCCAATATGGGTTAAGTTTCATTCAGGGCTGGTATAATTGTCAATATGTAATTCAGATAACGGGCTACATTTTGTAAATGGAGTAAATTTTGACAATATTTTTTAAATATATATCAAAAACCAGTTAAAGAACCACTAGATCGTAAGTAGTAAAGTTTGTACTTGTATTATATGATTTTTGCATGTAGATATGTAAAAATACCATGAACATTCAAGATTAAAAGATTAAGAAAAACTATTTTGAATCACTTTACAGCAGAGGAAGAGTTAATGCTCTGTGTACTAGCCATAGCCTTCAACATAAAAAGTCCAAATTTTAATATATTTTCTCAAAATATCAAGAGCTATCTTAAGAACCACTGAGCCAGTACTAGGCTTGTTTGTACTCATTTTAATGCATTTTTCATGCTACTTCCAAATATGGTCATGAAAATGTACAATTCTGAAATTTTTGAATTTATAAATAAAAATTGAAACTTGTCATCTGCAGTTGGCACCCGTGTGGGGAGGGTAACATCTTTTATCTGTAACATGCCCTGAAGACAATATCGAAGATGGGGCGACTGAGTGAGTGACTGGTATATGCCCTCAAATTCTGACAATAAAGATACCATTTCTGTTATTATAACAATATTTAGAATATTTCAGAGAGAGAGTAGGTTTTTGTGGGGGCAATATCAGTGGTATGCATGCTGCATAATTATGTTTGACGGAATAAATTACAAATGGGGAATGAAAAATGACATTAATTGTATTCAAATTTAAATACTTCATGCAGTGTCAATTTTGTTAAATGTGGGCAATATTTTAAGTGCATTAGTGTGTTGGTCTTCTGAAATCAAGATAAAAAATTAAAGATTTAGGTTTTACATATGATTGCAAAGGGGTGTGCTACAATGATTAAATATTGTAATTATATATTATTATAACCCGTAAAAGTTTTTTAAAGCACACCACACATACACATGCATCTTCCAACATTTAACTACAAAATAGTTATAGTAGTTTTCCATGCATGTACATATTTCGACCTTCTCAATATATAGAAAAAATCAAAAGCTTCCCTTTAAAATTTTCAAGAAGAAACTATGCACTTGGTTTCGGACAAAATTGCTCTGGGATTTCTGAATAGGCTATTCTAGTTGAAATCCATACACCCCCTATGGAAGACATAACCTTAATCTTCCACACAGGGAGTGTGCATTTCAAATGAGGTTACCTGAATGGGTGACTCCATTTGAAATTAACACCCCTTGTGTAGGCAATTAAGGCCATATCTTCCAGGGGTATGTATTTCAACTGGAAGAGCCAAATGATAGTATAATATTCACCACATTGAAATACAGGAGGGAAATATTATCTATCTATTTGTTACTGTGTTAAGTGTGCATGCAGGATTGCGTTTGGCAAGAAATTGTTCCACTTTACTTCCAGTCTTACACTCTATCTCTTAAAGTAACAGAGACAAATATATGGATGTACACAGTGGCATGTCCAGGGGGAGCTTTGGGGGTTGAAGCCCCCTGCACTTTGTTCAAACATGTAAAATCCGCCGTTGTTTGGTTATTTTAGCCATTAAGCCCCCACATATTAACTCTGAAAACCCCTCTGAGCACCCCGTCCCCTGCACCCCCCGGCAGGAACAGATCCTGGACATGCCGGTGTATAGTATATAGCCTACATTTTTGGAAAGAAACTGATGAAAGACACTCAACTGTATCTTTGAAATTTGGGAAAAATTACCCATTTTTTTTCAAACAGGGCCAAAAATGTCCCGCAAATATTTTTGTCCACCATAGCTAGTTATGCATACACTTCTCAACGATAAAGATTGCATATGTAGTTCTTTTACCAATTTCTTGTAACAAATAAAATTTGAGGACCCATCAAACACCCTCGCATGCATCCTCAAGGCAAGTGAGATGGCAGGAGCAACATTGTTCCATTTTAGCCATTTCACTAAAAACTTAAGTGTACCTCTAAACATTAAAACATTGATCTTATAGGAAATGAGTCAAGGAAGCCAACAACCGTATTTATATTTCCATAGTTCTTGCGGTCCTTAGTTCTTCCCCCTCACAAGAAAATCACGTGGTGGAAATGACAAGCCTTATTATCTTCTTTATATGAAACCATACCATTTCTCTTGCATGTAAGTTTTATTTGTCTCAATACTAAAGTGCAAGCACCGCCAAGTCATGCTCCCCTCGGACCAGCCTTAAGTCTGTATGCAGGGGGCCACATTTCCCAGAATTTGCAAGCTTTATAAGTAGGGCGATCATAATAACCATTGCAAGTTATCATTAGAACAAAGGTGTGAGGAATGGATATAATTAGAAGCACAGTTGAACTTTTGATCTTGTTAAATAAATGCAGTAGGATTAACCAGATCAACTATTAAAGGAGATATTTTGCCTCTATAAACTTCTGTGAGGCATCTTAATCGTATCATTTCATTCTCACAATTGAATACCTGAGTGGAAGAAGGGCCCAACTCCATCAAAACTGTTTTTGAGATATTAAGAAAAAACGTAATATTTGGAAAAGTTTTATCGATAGAATGTTTTCATCTTCAGGGGACCTTAAATACATGAACATACAGTATTACATACATTCGAAATCATATATGATGTTTCCATGGCAACGGTACAGGTCTTTATACGAGCTGGAGTTGGGCCCTTCTTCCACTAATATACTGCAAGTGCCAGTTCCGTAAGCAAAGGTGTTATAAATAGCTACAGAAAGTTGGAAATGATCCATTATTGCATAAGTAGAAGCATGTAATATGTTAGCAAGAAAGTTTGTTGTTTGGAAAAGCAGATTTCATGGATGAACAAAATTCCTCTTTAATCCAATATTTGTGGAAGAAGGGCCCAACTCCACCTTTCTTCCATGAAAACCATGATTAAATGTACGTGGAAGACTATTTAGAGAGTGGATTTTGGCTCATCTTTCACACACAAGGAAGATCAGTCTGCTGGCAATAAAATGCTGGGTCTAACTCATTTTTGTAAAAAATTGGAGTTGGGCCCTTCTTCCACTCAGGTATTCAATTGTGATGTGATTACGCAAAATTAGTATGATGTTGTTAAATCAACTTTTACATTTTGTTGCAGCTTAAAATCACCGAAAACCTAGTCTGTGCTACAGGCTGTGTACATATATATGGGAGATAAACTAGGAACCACACACTCTTGGAAACTCTCGCTATGCTTGCTATTCGGGAGTATCGCAGTTTGTAAACTTGCGACTCGTGTCCCCCTTAAAATAGCCTTTGACAAAGATTACCGAAAGCCCAATGTTTCTATCACCTTTGCAACTTATTAGGCCATATAAAATTAATGTTTTGGTTCTTGTCCAGAGGATTTTCATGAATTGATGAGGGAGGTTTTTTTTTGTTTTTTCAATGTAAAATTAGCATTTTTAGTAATGTTCTGTCTTTTGCAACAGTGCTTGAGGAAATGAGGCTGTTTTTCTTTTTTCTTTTCAAATGTGAGATTCTGAGGGATAAACCCCCTAAAGTACCACAAAAAGACTTGGAAGAGATCCTTGTTTTCAAATAAACTTATTTATATGTATAAAGTTTAGCTAAAGTATTCCTGTCTAAATTTTGTGAAAAATCTATTAAAAAAAAAAAAAAAAAAAAGAAAAAAATCCACACTTAGATTGTAACATCCACCAATTATCAGTGTAATTTTTGATAACCAAACAACTATAATCATCAAGTTTTTAAAGAAGAAGAAACCAAAGATCCCAGAGAAAACCTGCAAGAGCAAGCATAGATCAGGAAAACAAATAAAGTCCACATACAAGTCCTTGGGAACAGCCAGGGCTTGATCCCAGGACTCAGCGATGCAAGGTGAGGGAACAACCATGGTGCCAGCTCACTCTCCCAGATGATGAGATACTGTCCTCTCCATTTTGGCTCAGTTTAATACTTTCTTCAATTTCTTGCTTTGTTTTAACAGCTGTACACACACATGACATAAAATCTAAGAATTGTTGACTAATTTGAGCTTTGTGCCAAATATCCCAGGCCTTTAATTCTAAGGCAAATTACTATGACGTATTAAACTATTAAGTGACCAGTCATACTTGGTCATACAAGGGCTCAAGTAAGGTCAGTTAGGTTTGGTCAATGCCCAATATTTAAAAGAAATCTTTGATCAAGACTTTTTTATTTTTAAGTTAATTTTTGGGTGGATTCCTCCATATTTTGTCGAAAAAGTTTACTATCATAATTATGTTTTGCTTGAGTTCGTAAATTCAGTATTGATAATAGATTAACAATAGATTGAGGAAATTGAACCAGGACACAAAAACGAATAGACAAAGAAGAGAACAAACATACAAACAAACACATCACAGACAAAAAAATAGGCTTGACAATAACAAACAAATAGTGCATGCAGTTGAGCGCTGGTCATTTTAACTTGCCCTACAGGTATAAATTCAATAGTGATAATTTGCACAGACAAATGTTTACATATAATGTTGCAATTAAACCTGCTTAATGATTAAGTAAAATTTACTTCAGAACTACCGGTATCTAATATTGACCAAATTATGTAAAAATATTATTATAATGTTGGTGAAACTAATTAAAATTTTACATAATTTGGTCAATATTACATAGTTCTGAGGTAAATCTTACTTCATTATTATGACTAATATTAACTTTTACACTTACATAATGTTAGGTAAACATTTTTCTATGTGTAATAGAATGCATGAAGCAAACCATGCAGGTAAACACACAAAACATGGATTTACAAGCATGGAAACAAACAGACAAATAAACAAGACACACAGATTGACAAACAAACAAAATAAACAAATTTTTGACTTACCCAGAACTATCGGAACTTGTGAGCGACGACCCGCTGTTATTTGTCCTGCCGTCTTTACCATCCTGCATAGTGACACACACAAAATGAATTGCACATTAACTTCAATATCACACTCATTAAGATAATTATGACTTAAGCTTACCATGGACATGTAAGGGAATGATGCATTGTCAACTACTGGACTAGGATGATCATGAGACATCCAGCGTTGGATCATAATAATTATTATGAAACATGTCCAGCCATGTGGCACATTAGTCCATAAGAAGGCCTGCTAATTGGGGTGAGCAAGATTTGAAGAAAAAATTATTTTGAGCTTCTTGAGAATTTAGTTAGATTAGGTTATAAATCATAGATATATTTCTTGAGAATTTGCTATAATTACTAGTAATAAGTTGTCCTGGGAAGTGAAGCTCAATTAATCAATAATCAATTGAATCAATCAACCAATCAATCAATCAATCAATCAACCAATCAATCAATCAATCAACCAACCAAACAATCAATCGATCAATCAACCGATCAAACAACTATAATTATCACTATTTGACAATGAATCATTAAAACATTCAATGATGAATAGCGTTTTAATTGTTCCTTTTTCATTTCCTATGTTTCCCCTTCCCTAACCAACATTATAAGTCTATTATATAATAATTGAATCAAAGAGACATAATAATTGATCAAATAATCATCTATAATCTAACATCATGTGGCATTATATCAATTTCACTAGTATTTCCAACAAAACACATTTATTGTTAAAAGTTGAGTTGTGTAGAAAAACAAAAGCTATAGACATATTCTTCAGGCCCATATGTTGAGGGGAGGGAACAGGGGTGCTGCAGCACTCTCCAAATGTCCCTTTGCTATTTTTTTTTTCCAAAAAAAGGGTTCAAAGTGGGAGAAAATTGACAAAAGGTCCACCTTCTGTTATAAGGCATTCAAAACAAACATTCATAAAAGGGCAATTTTTAAGGGGTTAAGTCCACTTTCTGCAAAAAATCTGAGCAAGTGAAATTTTCATTTGAAAAAGGTCCACTTTTTGGAAGTCCGTACCCCCTAAAATAAATCCTTCATATGAGCCAAATATTTATGATAAAGGGATGGGGTGGGGGTAGTCACAACTCCAATATCACAGACCCGGGGGTACTCAGTACAAGATGACCATACGGGACGTGCGCAAACATGGGTAGCATTTTCGGCCTTCTGGTATATCAATGACCCCTTTTTCAAAGCCTATTTTGGTATATGAATGGGTCCTTTTTTCAAAATTTTCTCAATTTTTTCGGAAAACAGCTCAATTTTTCCTTAATCTAGCCAAAATTTTCAAAATTTTCCCCAAATTTTGGGAAAATTTGTAAAAACTAATACAATTTTGGTTAAATTCGGCCAAAATTTTTGACTTTTGGTATATCAATGGGTCCAAATTTCTGGAAAAATTGGTATATTTATGGGTCCCCCCGGGATCACAGACCCCTACTACAAACTGTGTGTACATACTGAGGGGTGAACCTGACCATGGACTGTAGAAATAAAGGGACATCCAATTCGGCGGCACCTTCTGAAGTTGTGAGAATTTCTATAGTCCATGACCTGGCAGACTGTGGTAATATTGCTACATTGTATATACAGCTGAGAAAATGTGAACCAAAATAGTCACCACTATATTAGTAGACCTTATTAAATTAAAGTGTTAAGTCAAGTTGACCAATAAGGTGAATTAAATCAGGAAATTGAATATCAAAGTATTACAGTTACCTATATAGGACACACCATGTGTGCCGGCCACTCTGGGTTTCATGCAAAAATCACACTTAAGTCTTGATGGTGACTTCGCAAGTTTGAATCAAACTTTGTGGTAAGTTTTTAAGTCAAGTTATCCAATCAGGTGGAATATTAAATGTCAGGAAATCAAGGTAATACAATGACTTATTTTAAGGCTGGCATCCCATATGCAATCCAATCTCATATGGTATGTCATAATCATGATGTAGCCTAAATATAGAGTGTGAAGTTGTACTGCCATACATTGGGATGTGAAAAAAAATGGTCAACTTGGTAATGTCTTTGGATGTGACTTCCTCATATATGTTATCCCTTAAAAGCCATGGTTAGTCATCCGCAATCTGTAGATAGGATGCTTTAATCCAAATCAATGCCTTAAATTAATATTTTGCTGTGTCACTGTATAAACATAAGGTTATCCCAGTTGAAATCCATACATCCCCTATAGAAGAGACCTTAATTTTCCACAGAGGGGGTGTATATTTAAAATGGAGTCACCCATTCAGGTATCCCCATTTGAAATTCACACTCCGTAAGTGTATGGATTTCAACTGGAATAGCCCTATTTTCCATTGAACAAGTTACCTAAATAGAGTGACTCCACTTCAAATGTACACTCCCTGTGTGGGAGATTAAGGTCATGTCTTCCATAGGGGGTGTATGTATTTCAACTGCAATAGCCAATTGTTCTTGTTTACCATTAAAAATGTGACAGGTATTGACTGCAGACAACATTTTTTTTTTTTTTTAATTCAATAAAAAAATTAAAATTGTACATTTTCATGACCATATCTGGAATCAGCATGAAAAATGCATTAAAACGAGTACAACCAAGTTTAGTATTGGTTCAGTGGTTCTTGAGAGAGCTCTTGATATTTTGAGAAAATACCTCAAACTTAGACTTTTTAAAAGCCTTTAGCCAGCATGTAGAACATTAAAACCAGTAACCTTCTTGTAGGGTATACAGACTAATAAATGACACTATTAGGATGGAAATGTGTCATCATTGGAAAAGAAATAAGAGTACACAGAGTGCATTTTAGCTGACAAAGTCTACACCTTGCAAGATGGAGCAGCTAATGGACTATTTCAGTTCCAATCCATACACCCCCCTATGGAAGACATGACCTTAATCTCCAACACAGGGGGTGTGTATTTGAAATGGAATCACCCATTCAGGTAACTATGTTTGAAATTCACACAGCCCATGTGGAAGGTTATGGTCATGTTTTCCATAGGGGGTGTATGGGTTTCAACTGGAACAGCCCAACATAGGCAGGTGTCTGCATGGCCATCTATTAAACACTTGTAGAATGTGAAAAAGTCATTGTTGTGTACCAAAAACTTCTTACTTTTTTTCCTTATTTGAGATCCCGGGTTTGTGATCCTCAAGGCACATTTGAGATAACTTTTAACTGAAATAACCCGATGCATGGAATTGATGTTAACAGTGTTGAGTGTCTTGTGGTTCTCCCACATGTGGTGAAACATATTTCTTCATATTTTGACCCATGTGTCAAGAACCACAATGCCTGACAAACAAGTGAGCCAAGGAAAGAAACCATACAGATGAACGTTTTTTTCAGACCTGTGCCTCCTCTAGATATCTTTTGCTTCTCTTTAGCAAATACATGAACAAAACCATTCACACACACACAGTTCAAAAGGAGGACACTCACATACCAACAAACATTCAAACTCTAACTTTCCACTTTACCACTTAACATTTCTCAATTGAAAGTTAGTCTAATAAAGAAAGTAATGTTTTCAGATGCAATACCTCTGAGGGAAAAAAACAAATCTAACACTCCATCTAGAGAGTGCACCAACAAATGTGAAGAACATTGACTCCAGTGTCACACTTTACAAGACAAACTTTGTTGAAGATCTACAACTTGATGATGAAGAAAAACTTTCATCTGCACTTATCAGCAGAATTTGCTTAAGATTTCAACAAAAGTGTACACTTTAAGGATACATTTGGTAAAATAAACATGTTTTTTTAGTTTGAGTGGTGGGCTCTAACATCAAAATGAACCTTCAGTGGTGGGCTCCAGAAGTGAGTGGTGGGCTCCAGTGTTTACTCAGAGGCCGTATGTCTCAATTTTGGCCCAGTGAAAATTATTTTTGGCCCACACAAATTTGCAATGCTGTATTATAATTAGTTAATTTGGGCAATTACTGAGCCAAAATTGGGCCAATTTGAGAAGAAAATGTTTCATTTGGCGCACCCAATTTCCAGAGAGAGTAAACACTGGTGGGCTCCACCGCCCACCTTATCAGATTTACTTTATTTTGAACTAAGGACTTCACAAGAAGTAATGCAGCCCTTATAAAGATGCCTATATAGCTTCAAAACTATTAATAGTATTCACAATATTTTAACAAGGAAATAATAGTGGTTTGTGTACCTGCATTTTGATACCCTTTTCCGCCAATTTTGTTAAATATTAACAACAAAGCGGTATTTTTGAAGAAAAAAACTTCAATCAAAAGTTGCAGTAAATTGTACTATTTCATTTCAGTGCGAAGAAAATGGAGGGTTTACATACCACATACTTCATCAATTTCAGTAGTTTTTCTTTAAAAAATACTGCTTAGTTGTTACTGTAATATTAAACTCAAAATGCTGGTTTGATAATGTCCTATAAACAAAAGTACTTTCATTAAGGGCCTGACTCTCACTGTAACATAAAGCAGGGACTGCCTTTTGAGGAGAGCGAGAGCAATCGCTCTCTAGTCTCTACTGCTCTCCTTAAATCTGATATAGGAGAGTGATTTTAGCTCTCCTTAATTGACCATTCTCTCCTTACATTTTATTGTAAATGCTCTAAACTGCTCTTCTTGAAGGCTCCAGAAGAGCTATTTAATGCTCTCCTGCAAATTCCAAAAGACAGTCCCTGAATTATTGAAAATTCCAACCTCAGATCCACTGATATTTTAACTAGTTTTTATACAAATGAAAGGACTTTCGTTTATAGGACATTCCCAACAATACAGTACAGTCAAGCATTCAATTTCTCCTCTCTGTCCCTTTAAATATTACATTTTTGTTACATTCACATTTTTGCTTCATTAAATGCAAAAAAGAAATTTATTCCATTGCAAGTGAAAGAAACCAACCACTCTTCAAAGCACTTAAATTTTTTATAAATATCTTCTGAAATGTCTGCTTTTCTTGAAGTACCACAGTACATTAAAATGTTAATGTTTGTTTTTCTCAAAGTACATTGTTATATAGTTATTTTTTCTCAAAGTGCATCTTTATAACGATGGATATGCAACAGGTTTTCAGGAGCATGCAGTTATACTGCTACTTCACAGATACATTACACATCTGTATATTATTGAATTTGGGTAATTCCATTTGAAATCCACATTCCCCCTGCGGATGATTTAGCTAAAGTTTTACACAGATGGAGTATGGGTTTCAAAGAGAAGACACAATTGGGTAGCTTCCATTTGAAATACTCACTCCAGTTTTGTAAGATGTAGGTAAAGCCCAGGGCCGTCGCAAGGTTGAAAAATGTGGGGCGGCCATCACAAATGTGGAGCAGCCAAATTACAAATATATGCCCAAATTGAAATAAAGATATAAAGAAAAACATAACAAAATGTCTTAAAAAGTGGGGGGCCATGGCATCCCCCCCCCCCCCCGCTTGCTACGGCCCTGGTAAAGCTATAATTATACAAGGGGAGTATGGGTTTCAAAATAATTAGTCCTAGCAAATTTCATTTGAAAAACAATTGTGTAAGACTTTTCAAAACGTTTCCACAGGGTGTGACAGATATCAAATAGAAGAGCCCAGTGGAGTGGTCTGCACTATAACCATCAGCCAACTTGACTCGCGGTTCCTTTTCAATAAATTTCATCATCTCTGCATGCTATCAAGAAGAATGAATTACATAAAACTAGGGCTGGTGCAGTGTCCCATTTTCTCAACATTTACTAATCAAGCGCTTTTGTAAGCGTGGACCTTAGGGACAACGCACCGCTTCATCACGCTAGTTTTAACTTTAACATCTGCATACGAATGTCCACAGCATATAAAACAAATACATTCAACAAAAACAACAGGTTATCATATTTCTTTCGCAAATGACCAGACATTTCAATTTTCATTTACAAATTTGGTATTAAGGGCTGGGGTATGAACGTTTGGACAGTATTTATTGTGGGACATTAGAGCACATCAGACATAACGAAATGCATTCTGAATACGGAGAAATATCAAATAATTTTGACTTTTTGAAATTCGCAATGTAAATTATGTAATACACATTTTATGGCAAATGATTGAAAATTGATATTTTTTATATTTAACAGTACTCGAAGTAAACTTTATAAATCTGATGATTTATACTTAGAGTGTAAGTGGGTGGGATGAAAAGCCGACGATCAATTGAAAATTTTGACCTTTGGTATTGAAGATATGAATTTGTTTCCCAAAACACCAAAAAAATTAGGTCTTTTGGGGGAAAAAATCCTTGGTGCTCGCTTTGCTCGCTATTCGAGAAGCATTGTGGTTTGTGGAACGGGCCCGAGTTCTACTTCTGGATAGCAATTGACTCTTTATTTATTTAATGTGTTTTGCTAATATCGCAACATGTGAATGGTTCTAAAGGTAATGAGAACTTATACATCAGCATGCAATATGTAGGTCTATCGTATCGTGTCAATCTGATATTTGCGATATCGGTATCGGAAATTTTTTTTTGCACAAGGCGTTTAACGTACATATAGACATTAAAAACACCATAGAATTTATATCCAAACATTTAAAGTGTTTTGTTGCACAATAACTGAAGTAGTACTGGTATGACATTGTATTTAATAATACAATGTGTTTTTGGAGTTCTTCCTACATAATGTGAATCATAGGAAGAGCTGTTATATGCAAACACAAGTAGAGCACAACTCGGGTTAACGGAACAGTGGGGGTGTGGGTAGTCCGAGGTGCTCTGACGATAACACTTCGATCGCCATGCAATCTACCTTCAAGGCCAATGGGACTACAGAGCCGCAACCAGGCAATCGGTCGGACCTCATTTGCGCAGAACATATTGACCCGGGGTCAGAATACCTCCATATCCTTCCCGATATGCTTAGTAGCCAAGTCCGTAGAAGAGTGGATCCACACACTATGTACACATATACATTTGGCTACATTTTATTATACGATAAATACGAATTGATTAAACATGGTAACAAATATTCTCTAGCAAATCGGTTATACCGGGCGGTTATACGATGGAACTGTTAGGCATATTATAAATTCGGGATATTAAATATCTTCCTGACCAGCCAGATCTGCGCATGGGCAAAGACGAGGATAGAGGAGTATATCAGACCGACGCAAGCTGGCTTAGTCTCCACATCAGCCGGTTTGGTTCCGCCCCCTCCACAGGAAGCGTAACCTGTGTAGGAGACTCGGTCGGACCTCATCTCTCCACATCGATTGTGACCTATAATCCCGACATTGCCCTTTAAAAGTCACATCCTCCTGCCGCAACGTGACTGAGCTAGGAGAGATGGGAGACCTGCATTACAAGATCTTAAAAATAAGGTCTTGTACTCGGGGAAGATGCTGAAAATCAAGGGCTATTCGCAATTAGATTCTTTTGGGGCATATTATAAGAATATTTCTATCGCAAATTTGGTAATATAAAACATATATAGGGGTCGTACTTGGGGAAGATGCAAAAATCAAGGGCTATTCGAAAATGGATTCTTTCGGGAAGATTCTAAGAATTTGGTCTATTTGGGACTAGACTATGCCATAGTCTATTTTTGATAAATAAAAGCATGTTAATCATGATGAAAGCATTCAGTTGAACTCGAAATTATACTGATATTTAATACATCAAAATACTAGTATAAAATTGTTATGAAAAAGTTAATATAATTATATTAGTGACAGTAAAAGTAAAGTGGCTTATATTATTGAATGCAACATATCATAATGTCATAATTGTATTGGCACTTCAGTACTGAACAATTCTGATTTTAGAATCTGCCAGTTTATTAATCGCGAAATTCCAGGTTAAAAATAGACTATGGACATTCAATTAAAAACATGATTTTGAACAGGCAAAGTCCCTAACACTCACACTGTCAATCATACTTGTTTATCAATCAAATTTAACCGCAAGCAAATACAAGACGCGCTCATTGACTTACTGACACGTTCATGCAATTACACAACACAAACTTGTGTACCATGTAGTTATTAATGGTAATGACAGGTACCCGGAGGATTTAAACCATAACAAGATCTGGGCGACCAATCACAAGCCAGATCCATTTAAAGATGCATTACATCATCGCCAATTTTAGTAGGCCAGATTTCCGACAATCTCATCCATAGAAGCTCATAGACAGCCGTGTTAAGCATGTAAACCGCAATCCAATGTCAGTAGTCCACTTGGGAAGCTAACAAACAGAGGGAGTATGGTGACTGAAAAGATCAGATGTGAAAATCTATCAATTGTGCACACATTAATTAAATCAGAGTTTTAAGCTTAAATACAATATCCAGAGTATGCACAATGGGCAAGTGGACTACGGGGTAGTCTAGGGACAGATGTGACAGAAATTATCACGACAAATGTCATGGGAGCAAAAATTAGAGCCGGGAACAAGAAAAATGTATAGCGATACTTCATAAACCAAACCAAGGAAATGATAATTTGATTCTGGATTCTGCCATAAAAACCTTAACTATATCATGCGGTATTTGTGGGGGCTTTGGGGGCGCCAGCCCCCCGGGGTAAAAGGGGGGGCAGCCAAAACGAAGGGGCGGCGGAAGAAGAAGGGGCGGCAAAAAGAATTAGTGGGTGGAAAAATGTTGATAAGTATAAAAATTTTGAAAAAATTGAACTATACATCAAAATGTGTTGCTTTTAGGGCGCTAGCGCTATATAATCCTTTTTTTTTTTTTTTGCTCTTCACTTTTTCAAAAGAAAAAAAAAAAAATTGGGTCAACCTTTTCGGGCTGTTGAGGAAGGGGCGGCAAAATTTAACTTCCTTCAGCTCCCCGGGTAGGAGAGGCCACGGTACGCCACTGTATATGGGGTCTCATTTTAGTAGGCATTTTTTTTTTTTTTTTTTGAGTAGCAGTATTTCTCTGGTTTCCAACCTTGAATAACAAGTCAGTTTGGGCCTATAACTTGCTTTTCTGGCCAAAAACATTTTTTTATTACTATAAAAAAAAAAAAAATTTTTTTTTTTTTTTTTTTTTTTTTTTTAGAATTTTTTTTTATTTCGACACACTGTCGACGTCGGTATACGAATTATATCGACATGTCGACAATAAAAAACGGTGCCGACCACAGCCCTACATTTTAGCCAAAAGTAAGAAATGGTGGGCCTTTTTATAATTTGGAAGTAACAATATAGGCATTAATTTCGTCTCTTTTGGCAGTACTCATGCATTTGATCTCCATATATTACTTTAAAAGTGAGAAAAAAGATATGATTATTTTTTGCACTTTACCAATTTTGAACTGTTTCCCTTGTTTTGGTTCCAAATTTCCTTACATTGACCTATATACACAAATGGAATATATTCGCACATTGTTATTTTCACATATTTGCGCGATATTATTTTCACGAACGTGAAAAGTGTAAAAAATAAATGTAGCGCGAAAATTACAGTACTGTAAAAGTGGTAATTTTCGTGTGTGCAATTTTTCGTGCTTTGCAGATACATTGAGGTACATTGCTTGTTTTTAATTTTGCGATTTTGAGTTTTCTTACACAGACCTATACATTAAAAGAACATATTCACATGTTTTTATTTTCGCGGTAGCTATGTTATGCGCGAAAAGCATGAAAATCAACGTGCCATGCACATTTCCATTTTTTACAGTAAATGAGATGAATTCAATATGGAACTGCTGTTGCAAGCGTTTCTTACAATTCTAACAGAGCGAAATGTTTTGTACGTTATCTCTTCGTATTCTCTCTCTCTCTTGTTCAGAATCTGCTTCTTGCATGTTTTCTCACACTTCTAGCACTATGGACCACAACATGCTCATCTATCAGGGCACAATTCTCAAACCCCAATATATTTGTAAATTCATTGAAATTTGGATACAAAAACTCATACTCTGCAACTTGAGGTCAAATTTTGCACTATGATTATGTAATTGAGGTTACTGGACTATGCCACTGGGATGAAGCTATTGTGGTCCATAGTAAAGTCTCTAATCAATCTTGCAATCTTTCACATGAACACACACAGGTTACTGAGTGCAGGTTAAGACTCCTTAACATGTGAATAACCCAATTTTGATATAAAATTGGATCGGTTGAGCCCATATTTACTGGTCGAGCTATGAGTTTTAAAATATTGGACGAGACATAGTCGCGTCCAATATCTTAAAACTCATAGCGAGACCAATAAATATTGGGAGTAAAGCATCCAATTTTATCATTATTATGTGTTGGATCCAATATTATCACAACTTGGATCCATTAAAACATAAAAATGTAGTTTGTTGGTGCGATGCAGTGGCGTAACTACCGGGGGGAAGAGGGGGGCAACGTGCCCCGGGCGCTACCCTTAGGGGGCACCAAATTGACCAATTCAGCATCGATTCTGCGCCCCTCCAAGCGATGAAAGTCAAAATTTCCGCGCGCCTTGCGCGCATTTCAGCGCAAAATCTATTGAAAGAACATTTTAAGACCGATATTCAACTTCTAGTAACCAAAATTAATTAGTGGTAGCAAATGTTTCAAAAATTGCCTGCGTCTAAGATATTCTCGGGGCAAATTTTGTTTCTTACCCCGGGCGCTACCAACCCTAGTTACGCCACTGGTGCGATGTTTGGTTTGTGTTGCACACAGAGGGCAAATAATTGGACAAATGTGCACTTGAATTTATTTATGGTACAATTATTTCTAACAATATTTGATCTTTGTATTGTATTTTTCCGACATTACCGACGCCGGGTATGATTGCTCGTTAATTGCCATCGAAGTCGGCTCTAGAGGCTTGATTGACACCGACAACAAAAATAGACTCGTTTGTCAAAACAACTTAACACCCCAAAAAAATTCAAGGTATTGAAAGACCAAATTACCAAATCTGTTCTCATGTCATCTTACTCAATCTTCAACTCAAGACATGAGCCAAAGTGGAATGTCCAAGAAGTCATATAACTGTTTTCTCACCGCCATGATGTATTTCCTCATTGTTTATGTGTTTATTTGCTGTTTGTAATTGTGTTTACCCTTGCCTGAGATCGGTATGGATCTCAGTTGATCTTGGGGTTATTTGTTCTTCTTCTTTTGTTAATAAAGATGATTAGGCCAAGTAAAATAAAATACAAGTTTCTCGTCCCCGCCCGCCTCCTTTTTGGCAGCCGCCTCCTTTTTTTTACTATTTACTATTCAAAAAAAAAAAAAAAAAAAAAAAGTTTTAAACTGTTTTTCATACCCTTCCCCAACTCTAACCCACCCCAAACCTTACTACATGTATACAAGCCCACCAAAGCCCAACTAGCCAAACACCCTTGCCAACCCCCAAAAGGGAATTTAGGACTAAAATTGATTTCACCCCAAAATCGGACCTATATTTAGCTTTTAAACTTAGTAAATGCATGAATATATTAATATAGTTTCAATTACTTTATTTAGCCTCATCTCATCAAAATGGCAATTTTTATGGCTAATTATAGGAAGGAGAAACCTTTCACATAATTTTGGAAATTAAAAAAAAATCTTAAATTCTAAAAATACCCAAAAAATACATTCAAGTGCAAAAGCTTTTTTCATCTGGGTAAGAATTTTTTTCTTACGTGCAACAGATTTTTCTTGCAGGTTAGAAATGTGATAAATAGGCCCATGCATGCATTTTGTATATGATGACCTATTTATCAAATTTCTAACGTGCAATAAAAAAGCTGTTGCATGTAAGAAATAAATTCTTACCCAGAAGAAAAAAGCTTTTGCACTCAAATGTATTTTTTTGGTATTTTTAGAATTTTAGAAAAAAATTTAAATTTCCAAAATTATGTGAAAGGTTTCTTTTTATTTTGTTAGCGATGAAAATAACAATTTCGATGAATTGAGGCAAAATAAAGTAATTAAAACGTTAACACATTCATGCATTTTAAAACATTAAATATAGGTCCGATTTTCAGGTGAAATCAATTTCTCCCCTAATTCCCTTTTGGGGTATAGGGCAAGGGTTTTGGATTAGGTTAAAGGTTAGTTAGGCTTAGGTGGGTGTATATTTGGGGTGGGTTAGAGTTTTGTAAGGGTAGGAAAACATTTTTTTAAATGTTAAATTTTTTTAAAACAATGTTCGTATCGGTTTCGGTATTGATTTCGAACCGATATAAACCAGAAAATTGGGTATATCGAATATGCCTATTGTCAAGCTGAACAAATGTACATTTTCACTGTTTCTGAATTTTGAAACATGCTTAGCAAGTGGACTAAATATGATACAAATCATTTGTTTTGTCATACATTGAACAGCCATATTTGGCATGGCGGCCATCTTGGAAAAAATTTGAAAAATAATAAATAGTAAAGCCCTGCCTCCTCCTTTTTGAAAAAGTCCGGATGAGAAACTTGTTTCTTTTTTTACTTGGCCTTAAATAAAAATTGTATTATTATCTAAGTATTGTTATCTAAGTCATCATGCCTTTGTGAAAATTCTGTTCATTATCATCATCTCATCATCAACAACAACAAAAACAAAAACAACAACAACAACTCTGTTGTCAACATCATCATTGTCATCACCACCATCAGTAGCACCATTGTTAAGTGTAAATACTACAAATATGCCAAAAAAATCAGGTTTAGAAGAATTAACCAATTTCACATTATAAGATTGTACATTAAGGATTTAAAGCAAATTGCCTGTAACCATGGTAACTGGTCTAAACATGCATCTCACAACATGCATGACCCCATTAATTTCAGGCAGTTACCTGATCACCAACATCACCCCCAACACTACCCCGCCCGGTACCATCTCAATTATACGCTGGTATCATCAGCAGTAATGATCACCAATGAAACAGCTAACAAAAGTGTCAAAAAAAATTCTTCTTTTTCCCCATTAATTTCACTTGGCTAAATGTACACTGGACAGTACAAGCTGCACGAACTATACTTATGAGACATCATTATAACGGAGTGTTTCATAATATCACTCCTAATGACTGGCCTGAATCGGTCTATCTGGGTCACACGGATTGGAGAAAATACAATTTATAAGCCATTTCAAGTCCCAAATGGACGTAAATTGAACTGGTACATTCATTATCTGATCAGTGTTTGGTATTGAATGAAATAAAGATATCTTCTATAATGGGTTAGTACTTTGTATTTTGGGTGCTAAGTGGGGCAAACTTCCATGTGAAAGTATGGCAGATGCATACAAAGTAGCCCATTACAGATGAAATACACTGGTGTAACATGTTAGTATACTTTTGTACTTTGGGTGCTAAGTGGGGCAAACTTCCATGTGAAAGTGTGGCAGATCATATGGGCAGATGCATACAAAGTAGCCAATTACAGTTGAAATACACAAGTGCAACCATGGTGCAACATTAGTTAGGTAGGCCTATGCTGAACATTTTGAAATAAGCAGAATTCAGGATCAATTTTTTAGTCCTGTTATCCGCCGCTATTCGATGTAACAACATATCAAAGGCACATAGCAACAACAATCTGACCGATTCTATGCCCAAGGTAATTCCTTGTAAAATGTAGGATAATTATATACATACTCTTGACGCTCATTTCATACTACGCATGTACATCAAAAGGCGCCCAAATGTGCAGAAAATTGACTACTGTGGCAACCTATCCCATGGTACAAGCATAGTATCATCCTTTGATTAACTTTGACCAAAAGGAGCCAAAATAGGCAGGAAAGTAACAACTGTGGCAACCTATCCCCATGGTACAAGCATTGTCTTACTGGGGGTAAAGTATCATCCTTTGATTAACTTTTTACAATCCCGTCCATCTCTCTGATTAGGGATGTGCGGAAAATTGTGTGAACTTTTCAGCTGCACTTAGCACAAGTATAAATTATATAATGTCACAGTTGTAGAAGGAGTTGTGATGTAATGCTTTTAAATTTCTGCCTAACTTGGTCATTAATCCATCAAATTTGAGCAAAACACAAGTTTTTACTACAAAATCATGATATTTATGTCAAGTTTATCCATAATGCCATGTTTGCATCTCCAATATGTCTTGTTCTATATGACACATTACATTTCAATAATTTTTGTTTAACATACCAGCCACTAACTATTATAAACCACAGGACCCCTTTAAATGAAGATGCCCGGTAAATGGAATTCTTTAAAACTTATGTATAACATAAAATGTCGTCCTTTTCAATGCAAAGAGAACATGTAAAAGTTCCTTGTGAATGTGCATTAATGCCATTTATACAGTATGTTACTGGTAGTCTACAGTGTTTTTATTTATGCTAATCATGTAATAAATTGATATCAAAGATCCTATTTTTCTCACTAACATATTGAAATTACGAGTTCCAAATCGGTGTATTTCTGAAGACATCATAAAAAAACTGGAAGTAGTCTCGAATGTGTATTTTATTTGATATTAAATCTGCATTTTGATTGGGTTAAGTGGGGGATGAGGCTGTCAATCGGGTCACCCACCTTTAAGTAGTTCATATCATCGTTTCCCCTAACATTGAGTTGATGTAATTGATCAGTATTGACAACTCTGCCATTTTGCCACCAGTAATGTTATTGATTACTAAGAAATCAATGCGAAATGTTTTAAAACGTGATGATGATAGGTGCTCACACATGTATTCAATTAGATCATCACATACATTGTGCTGTTCCATTGGAAATCTGCCATCCCTGTGAAAGACTTAATAATAAAATTCTTCCACAGAAGGAGTATGTTTTTCAAATGGAATTGACAAGTGTTATTTATTATGAAACTCAAATGTATTCAAATGGAAGTTACCCAAAAGTATATTATATTCTATTTTTAACCCATACTCGCTCTGTAAGACTTCAGTTTAATCTTCCACAGAGGGAGAATGGATTTGAAATAGAATAGCTCATTATAGCCCAATGTTGTCCTATACGACTTGGTGGCAATTTGATTTCATACAAAATAGGCTGGTAATACCCACTGGATACATCTCGCAATTCGATAAAATAACAGTCTACAATATTAGTGTTTGGTTATATGCTATAGTAAACTAGGCTACCACCTGAACTTACACCAAAGAAAAAGCTGTTGGATGAGTAAAATGCAGATGCTAAAATCTTCAGTAGGAATGGAGCACCTATAAAATGTTCTTTTCAGAGCCACCAATCTTTTTGTGGACAAGGGGCAGTCAGCTTGAACAGCTCTTTTCTGAGCCACCATCTATTATATAGGCCTATATAAGGAGCAATCTATATGGGCACGTGGCAGCCCTCTATAATACCATGGAAGAAAGAGATAAGAAGGAACCACAACGAACGCATTCACTTTGTCCACTCCCTTTACCGACATTTAGTTGACATTGTTATTCATGAGGATTTACTTTGATCAATACCCGCGTTAAATAGGTGATTGGTATTGTATTCCATGCATTTGCATGTCTTCTGGAGCGTGTGTGAAGGATGATTTGAACTAATGACCTTCCGTGCAAGCACCCTATAGGATTTTCTTTGGTGACGTGATCATCGGTCATTGATGGCCTACATCTTTTTCTTCCATTTTGCCCAATTTTTCCGAACTTTGATGACTTTTTTCTCAGAGTTGGCAGTCTTTGGCACTAAAACGAAAGTTAGCTAGTTACGATTATACACATATAAACTATTAAATTAAACAGGTTTTATGTACCGGACTCAACCGGAACATTGTGCATTATTTAAGAACATTTTACATCTATTTGTCATCGAAAAAGTAACCAAAACGGCCGATTTTCATTACCTTTTCGATGTTTTATAGGACATTTTCTACACAACACGATCAAGAAAACAGTTTGACTGTAGATCCCAAAACAAAGCTACTATACATGTTCAGAGCATCAGTGAAATTCCATAATCTTACTTCTGGGTAGCGTTTGTTTGTTCGTGGATGGGTTTGTTATAAATTTTTCCAGTAATGATTTTGCCAAGCTTCGATCGCGGTAAATGGATCATACATGAAAGTAAGTACCATTGATAGCTTTTCTTTTCATGCGTCAATAGATAAGCGGATTAAAACTTGGCCGATCGAAGTCGTTGTGGTTCCTTCTCATCTCTTTCTTCCATGATAATACTCAATAGACAAGGGGCAGTCAATATGTATAACTCCCAAAATCTTGGGGCTTTTGGGAGTGTGATGCATGGATATAATGGATATAAAACAAAATTTTCCCCAACTTTGTTACAAATTGTACTTTAGTCCATACAAATAAGTGACTTTATATCATCGGTTATTTTGATGTTATTGCGAAAGCTTTTAACATTTTCCTCTCAGTTCTATTTACCTTTTTGGCAAACCCCGTAAGGTGAAAGTGAAATATGATGAGGTCATGATTTCATTATTCATTATTTGGACAATTTTATTATTGTCAAAACTTTCATTTATGGCTCTTACCTATATTGTTGATGAAAGACCATCTCAAAATTCACTCGGTCGGACATCCGGGAACATTGTCCCCTTCGTCCCCTTTGCACAAGCGCGCGCATAGCAACCAGCTCGAGAAAGAGGAACTGCACATGTGTACACTGGTTTCTCATCATTGCAGACATTTTGCAACAGATTGAGAAAAGATCTGAATTTGTTTTTATTAAAATGAAAAGAAAGTTGCAATTTTTGTAATCATTAGAAACATGATGAGGTAATCCTTAAATTTCTATATATACGGTACATCCTCTACCCCTACAACTAGAAAAACTGCTGATTATGATCAGCAGGGGATGTCAGACATTTTGAGAGTTTTGATTTTGATAACTTCCATCTCAATTTTCAGATAATAGACTTTTTTATGAAAATAATGAAAGTTTTGGTCAAATTGAAAAGGTGATACGGGCGGGGGACGGGAAACTAAGAATCAACTTTCATTAGCCTAAATCCTTTGTAATCAATGCACACTTCATTACTGTGCAACAAAATCAACATTTTATGAATGTTCAAGAATGTTCTCACATGAATCACTGCATAGATCTCTAATGTATCACATTATGATCTAGTCTAATGTCATTGAAATAATACATTAAAATGGCTCCAATTTTGACATTAATCTAATGCATATCATACTTACATAAATAATGCAAATTATTATCTTAATGTTAAACCTAAAAACACATAAGAACGCTTCAGTTTCATTTAAGGTTGATTAATCATGTTCTAGCATTTCAGCTACATTTCAACCTGTTTGGCGCCACAAGTAAACTAATTTAACATTGTTAAGCTTGTCTTAACAAATATATTAATGAATGTGACATTCATGCAGCATTTGTACTAACTACTTTTCTAAGCAATAAACACATTTGCTTATAATGGGGGTATTTCTTGATGCATATTTTTTCACTATGGTTTGTTGTAGGTCGTTCAACTGTCTATTGCCTTGTCCTTTTTCAGCAATGAAGTTCACAACATGGCAAAAGTCAAAATTTTTGAGTGCTCTGCGTGAATTTCATTATTTATAAGAGATCATTTTTAAGGCCGAATCAGTTCACCTTGATCATGACCATATTTGTAATATTTGTCATAATTTGTGCACATTTTGGCATGCTCCAAGCGCAATATTTTAAGGAAAATTTATTATGGGAATATGACCAAGCCTAAAGTCATTTGATGATGCTTAAAGCCATATTATAACATTTTCATACAAAATAGATTAGCATTTCTTTGCCATAAAATGTTAGTTTTACTGTCAGATATATCCCTTTTATTTTTTAGCGAACAACTACGGCAGAGCAAAGAAAATTGGAATTTACTACCAGCGCATATAAAGCCAATACGCACCACTCCTTCGGTCATGTTATGGTACGGCCCTTTGTTGTGTAGATCACTGTCGCAAGACGCCGTGTAACGTACTGTGTGTTATGAACATCGTGTATGCGTTTCGACTAATAATTCCATCGTAATAATAAAACGCCGATTCAGGCGTTTTATTCAAAATCTCGGATTTTGACAAAACTACAGCACCTAGAGTCTTGATTTTTTCAGGGGAAATTGGTTTAATAAAGTACAATATAATCGTGTAAAAAAATTAATTTTAAAAAATCAGTGAGGGCGTCCTCCTCAGCAAATGTTATAATATGGCTTTAAGAGGTGTGGTGTGGGAGTGTGTGGGAGAACCATTCAAGAAATACATGGTAGCCTACTATTGGATGTGTATATTGCTACCCAATCCATGCTGTGGCGCCACTGCTAATATCTTGTGTGTATTTTGCTACGCGATACATGATGCGTTTCTAGACGCTCTTGTTTCATCTGCATGAAACGTTCAGAAGTTAACCTTCGTGAAGGTCAATAAACTTAGATATTGGCAATTTGGCATTCAGGATGATCTTGGCATTCAGGATAACCTTGGCATTCAGGATAACCTTGGCATTCAGGATAACCTTGGCATTCAGGATAACCTTGGCATTCAGGATAACCTTGGCATTCAGGATAACCTTGGCATTCAGGATAACCTTGGCATTCAGGATAACCTTGGCATTCAGGATAACCTTGGCATTCAGGATAACCTTGGCATTCAGGATAACCATGGCATTCAGGATAACCTTGGCATTCAGGATAACCTTGGCATTCAGGATAACCTTGGCATTCAGGATAACCTTGGCATTCAGGATAACCTTGGCATTCAGGATAACCTTGGCATTCAGGATAACCATGGCATTCAGGATAACCTTGGCATTCAGGATAACCTTGGCATTCAGGATAACCTTGGCATTCAGGATAACCTTGGCATTCAGGATAACCTTGGCATTCAGGATAACCTTGGCATTCAGGATAACCTTGGCATTCAGGATAACCTTGGCATTCAGGATAACCTTGGCATTCAGGATAACCTTGGCATTCAGGATAATCTTGGCATTCAGGATAACCTTGGCATTCTAATGTTAAGATTTATCTGGTCTGCAATTGAGACTTTATACCGAGCCCTTGACTCCACCTCACCCAAGGGGCAGTGGCGTAGCGTGGGTTGTCATATTGGGGGGGCACCGACCATGATGGGGGCACCGGGTCTGGGGTACAAGCCGTTTTTTGGCAATTATCCTAGTGGCATTTTCTAAATTTTGCAATCGATTGGGGGGCACGTGCCAACCCCCCACATACCCCTATGATGCTAGACCACTGCCAAGGGGAGGGACCTCCCTCCACAGGTTATGTTAATAGCATACATTTCATATTAGTTATTACTATTAAAATTTAAAAAAAAAAAAATTTGGATTTATAAAGCGCCTTTCTCCAGATCGTAGAGGACTCAAAGCGCTGTAATTTAGCTGCAATGGTGAATCATCACAATCAGATCGCGTCATTTACTATGAACATTAACAAAAATACTCAAGTTTCAAATCTAAAAACTCAGTATCACCCTAAACAAAACATATCACAACAACATCATCATCCTGGCACATTTACAATTACCGTAATTGAACTAAAATCTAAATTTTAAGTCACATAAAAGTATTTGTGTTTTCATCGTAGGCCATTTTTCTTCTCAATTAGATGTCGCGATTTTTCAAAGTATTTGTTTGGATTAGATTTAGATTTAATTGAACTCAGAGAAATACAAACCAAGGCAATGGTACCCAAATTTAGTATCACCTCAAACATCTTTTCCAAAAAAAAACCCTTTTTACTGCAAATATCATCCCTGTATCAGTACAAGTCATAAACTTGTTTGTACGATGCACCTGCCACCAAATCTCCAGTCTTCCGTAAATCTCACCAATGATCCAAAATGACACATTTTTAGATTTCCCAAATCCTGTCTTAAGCTTAAAGTCACAGAACACCAGCTGAATGGATCAAGCAAATAGGAAAGATGCGCCAAATTCTGTTCATATTTTTTGTATACATGAGATAAATTTGTTAAGTTTTTTAGAATAATTTGAATGATCTACTGGAGATAGCACTGTCTACCACAGCAGTAGATACATCACTGTACAGTTTATGTTATTTATAGGAAAGTATGGTGTTTCTAAAATACAGGTATAAAATGGGGTAATTTGTGCAACTTTTTGCAACATTTAGACTTGTTTTAAATATTAGATGCCAATTTCCATTCACTCCTTTCTTCTGGGAACAGTCCACTCTGTTCCACTTCCACTGACAGGCATGTCCTTTCATAAACCAGACTTCAGCAAGTGGAAGGACAATACAAACCCCCTAAATATCAGAGTTTGTCTTAAAATAATTGCTTTCATGTTTGCAAATTACAATCTAATTAGCAAATTTACTTTCTTCCAAAAATACTAAAATCTGACTTTTGATCGATCTGAATTTTAGGGTATCCTAGTTTAGAAAATGACTGTGTCACCCTTTTATCCCAAAGGCACTATCGGCTGCTGATATATCATCCTCTAAGAACTTTTTTGATTGGTTACAAAATGGCCTATATCATAAATTAAGCCAATCAGAGATATGGTAAGAATGGTCAGCAAGGCTGATGGGAATTGAGCTTAAAATTGCTAAAAGATATAACAGCTCCATTTTGATTGGTTACTCAGATGATTATATCACATAATTAACCAATCGGGAGCGATGTAAGAAAGACAGTAGTGCTAACAGGGTTAACTGGGACAAGTTGAATCGTATATGGGACTATATGCAGCACTTTATTACCGTATTTGTTGTTATAGCATAAAGCTATGGTAATTTGGACAAAGTGATAGTTCTACAGACGATCAATAATCAGCCATGGGATGTCTGTCTCGTATGTATTTTTTCTCAGTTCCAATATAAATGATAATTCTATAAAAACAAAGTTTGAGACGAGACATAAGCACTTCTAGTCGGTATCAATCGGTACCGACGAGCCAACGAGCTTTTATATCAAGAGTGAGAAAGCGTAATGTTACGTGAAAATAGGAAAGCTGTCTGCTGGTGTATACTGGGCTATTCCATGTAAAATCCACTCTCCCCCTGTGGAAGATTTTGGAAATATCTTCCACATAGGGGGTATGAATATCAAATGGAATGAACTCATTAGGCCACTCCATTTGAATATCATACACCCTTTGAGAAAGATTCAACCCCCACTTCCACTGAGGGAGGGTGAGTTACAAATGAGCTGCTAACGTGTTCATTCCATTTCAAATTCATATTCCCCCTGTGGAATATATTTCTAAAATCTTCCACAGAGGGAGTGTTGATTTTAAATGGAATAGCCCATTAGGTGCACCAATGGGATGCAAGGATTGCTAAGGGTTGATTGCAGTGACAGTGTTGTTGATATTGATCCAGGAATTACTGAATTATCTTTGACAGATTGATCTGTAAAGGTGCAAGTCTAAGAGGCTGCTGCAGGATTTAATCCATGAGAGCTACCTGCTGATTGGTTAAAAGCCAATCAGCAACATGGTAAGAATGGTGCTAGAGCTGAATTTAGGATTGAGCTAAATTGATGTGATGACGCAATCCTAAGTGCTATATGCTCAGGGAATTGCTGGCCAGGCCAGCGAAACCCCTGTGGCTCTCCGTGGGTGATCGTGGGCTTCGCAAGTAAGGGGTCTAAGGTTTGCATGCTGGGGGTACCAAGTGACTTCTTTCTTCATCTTCTCTCCTTTTTCATTTCTTCTGTAACTTCCAATAGCAAAAAGCAGTGTCCGGTGTTAGGGTTGATAAAAGGCAAGCAGCATTGATCATTCTAATGTCAGCAAGCAGCTATGGTAGTAATGAACACATACAACCTGACCTATATACATGTATGTGAAGGGAGCTGGGATCTTAACTCTCTCCACGCAGGTGTTGACTGCAGACGAAAAGTTTCAACAACAAAAAATTCTCAAAAATATCAGAAATGTAAATTTTCATGACCATATTTGGAATCAGCATGAAAAATGCATTAAAATGAGTACAAACAAGCCTAGTATTGGTTCAGTGGTTCTTAAATTTCAAAACATATCTCAAATCTTGGATTTTTTTATGTTGAAGCCAATGGCTAGCACGCAGAGCATTAAAATATGTATTTAATTCAAAAAAGCTACCTATGGCCTTACTGCAAAAACAAACATAGTTGAAAGTAGGACACTGACTTTTTTCTGTAGTGATTCTGACATGCAGCACCGATATCTTTATCAATGACAGGCAGTGAAATGCACATGTGTTATTGTGACAATGATCTTAAGGGTATGTGGCACAGATGCATTACACTTTTTTCCCTTGTTTCTTTCATCATTGAAGGCGGGGTACATTGAAAAGCCTGCAGGAAGGGGTGGGATGCTAAATGATATGCAGGACAGAAACATTTTTTTTCAGGTTTGTGATTCTATCAGCCCAACATCTTTGTCAATTGCAGGGCAGTGAAATACACACTTGTTTATGTGACATTGATCTTAAAAGATAAGACGCAGAAGCTAGTAGGGACGAACTACAACACTTGTTTCTTTCAACATTATAAAGAAAACATTGAAAAGCCATTGGAAGAGAGATGGACACTAAATGTCTTTGTTAATGGCTAGTCCTTCAAGAATGACTATTGGCCAAGGTTAAAATCTATTAACAGCGAGGCGGTTTCGGCCTCACTTCTCGGCCTTCAGCCTTGTTGTTCGGCTTCGCCGAGTTCCCCCCTCCCCCACATAGCCAAGGTCATTATTGAAGGACTATTAATGGCAGGCATTGGAATGCATATGCCCTTTTCTAATGTATTGTAAAATCACCACAGAATGTATGTGATGAATTTCATTCTGAATGAGCAACCTATTAGAAGCCTTTAAAAAGCCATATTATAACATTTGCTGAGGAGAACGCCCTCACAATTCAGGTTTTTACACGATTGTAATGTACTTTAGTAAACAAAGATTCTCTGCAAAAAACAAGACTAATAGGTGCTGTAGCTGTAGTTTTGTCAAAATCCGAGATTTTGAATAAACCGCCTGAATCAGCGTTTTATTATTACGATAGAAATATTAGTCGAACGCGTGTGCGATGCGATGTCAACACAGTACTATTACACGGCGTATGGACACACACACACGCCAGAGGGTCGTACCATATTACAACCGCCGGCGTGACATGCATTGGTGCTAGTTGTAAATTCCGATTTTCTTTGCTTTACCTCACTTGTTCGGCCCAAAATTAAAAGGGGACATATCTGACAGTAAATGCTAATATTTTATTGAAAATTAATACTAATCTATTTTTAAAGAAATGTTATAATATGGCTTTAAGTTATTTCAGGAAATGCAAAAAAAAACACCACAGAATATATGTGATGAATTTCAGGTTTAATTAACCATCGTTTCCAGTAACAATCGATTAATATTTTTTGTGTCTTACTAAAGACAAATATTTGAAGACTGCTCCAAATCACAATCAGTGAGAGGAGTCATATCAAAATTAATGATAGTTATTATTAAGGTTATTAATTATTTTAAACTGTTGTGATTTGGTAGTTCACAGCATCTTACGAATGGTAGTGAGCTTTGGCAAAAACTGCATCGCTCAATTCATAGCGAGTGTGTAGAAGAATTAAAATATCACAGATATAATTTTATAAGTGCTGTGGTTCTTGAGTTACGTTGTAAAAAGGGCTGAAACAACAACACTTTTGTAAAACGTATATAACTCATTAACAACAATAAATTAAGCAAGTTTGCAAAGTATACGATTTGTAGAATAAACTTTTACAAAACATCAAGGTGTTATTTTTCAATAATATTATCGATCTAGATAATAAAAATCGATTTTTAGGTTGCTTCGACCAACAATACCTCGTCTACCCTTAAAGTACATGGATCAATAAATCAGGATGTGGCACTAGCTAATTTGCATTTGCCCGTATTCCTTGTTTGAGCGCGTTAATTTTCGAACAGGCAGAGCTTGACTCAGGGAGTATGATGATGTCTCATATCTTCCAATAAAAATCTATGTTGGGTTAAATGAGTTGAATAATCAACTTTTTGTAGTGTATACCGTGTCCTTAAAAGGCCAATGAAAGTCAATTCCTAGTTTCCCATGACACAATTTTTCATGACTGTGTAGGTGACCATTTCATTTTTCATTTTGCATTATTTCATACCATTTCATTATAACTACCCATGTATACATGTGACAAATCACGGAACAAATCACAGTTTGTAGTTTACAGACGGGATGAGATAAGAGCAGATCAAAAAGTGCGGGACAGATAATTGAGTAGGTTTTCATTATTAATTCATTATTAACCATATACCATGCTCCTACTGCAAAGAAAATACCTGAAAATCAACAGAAAGAGATTTATGATATATTTATAAAACCACAATTATTTTTTGGTATGTTAAAGTTTGTTAGAAATCAACATTTATTCAAAATAATGAAATATTTGGCCAGCAATTGATTTTGTGCATAGTAGTGTAACGGGAAACTAGGAATTGACTTTACTTAGCCTAATTAAATGTATTTTTCCCTATTTATTGCATATAATCTTTTTACTGCAAATATCATCCCTGTATCAGCCCTGTGTCATAAACTTGTTTGAATAATGCACCTGCCACCTAAATCTCCAGTCTTCCGTAAATCTCACCATTGATCCAAATTGACACATTTTTTAGATTTCCGAAATCCTTCTTTAAGCTTAAAGTCACAGAATACCAGCTGAATGGATCAAGCAAATCGGAAAGATGCACCAAATTCTGTTCATATTTTTTGTTTATATGAGATAAAATTGTCATTAAGTTCTTTTTTAGCATCATTTGAATGATCTACTGGAGATAGCACTGTCTACCGCAGCAGTAGATACATCATTGTACAATTTATTTGTGATTTATAGAAAAGGAAGGCATTTCTAAAATACAGGCATAAAAATGGGATAATTTGTGCACATTTTTGCAGCATTTAGACTTGTTTTAAATTTTTGATGACAATTTCCATTCACTCCTTTCTTCTGGGAACAGTTACCATCCACTCATGTCCTTTCATAAACCAGACTTCAGCAAGTGGAAGGACAATACAAACTCCCTAAATATCAGAGTTTGTCTTAAAATAATTGCTTTCATGTTTGCAAATTAATTAGCAAATTTACTTTATTCCAAAAATACTAAAATCTGACTTTTGATCGATCTGAATTTTAGGGTATCCTAGTTTAGAAAATTACTGCGACACCCTTTAACCCCAAAGGCACTATATCGGCTGCTGATATATCATCCTCTAAGAACTTTTTTGATTGGTTACAAAATGGCCTATATCATAAATTAAGCCAATCAGAGATGTGGTAAGAATGGTCAGTAAGGCTGAAGGGAATGAAGCTTAAAATTGTAAAGAGCTATAACAGCTCCATTTTGATTGGTTACTCAGATGATTATATCACGTAAATAACCAATCGGGAGCAATGTAAGAAAGACAGTAGTTCTAACAGTGTTAACTGGGACAAGTTGAATCGTATATGGGACTAAATGCAGCACTTTATTACTGTATTTGTTGTTATAGATAAATGGGACTATATGCAGCACTTTATTACCGTATTTGTTATTATAGTATAAAGCTATGGTAATTTGGACAAAGTGATAGTTCTACAGAAGATCAATAAACAGCCATGGGATGTCTGTCTCGTATGTATTTTTTCTCAGTTCCAATATAAATGATAATTCTATAAAAACAAAGTTTGAGACGAGACATAAGCACTTCTAGTCGGTATCAATCGGTACCGACGAGCCAACGAGCTTTTATATCAAGAGTGAGAAAGCGTAATGTTACGTGAAAATAGGAAAGCTGTCTGCTGGTGTGTATTGGGGTATTCCATTTAAAATCCACACTACCCCTGTGGAAGATTTTGGAAATATCTTCCACTGAAGTGGTATGAATACCAAATGGAATGAACTCATTAGGCTGCTCCATTTGAATATCATACACCCTCTGAGAAAGATTCAACCTGAATCTTCCACTGAGGGAGGGTGAGTTACAAATGGAGCTGATTCATATCCCCCCTGTGGAAGATATTTCCAAAATCTTCCACACGGGGAGTGTTGATTTTAAATGGAATAGCCCATTAGGTGCACCAATGGGATGCAAGGATTGCTAAGGGTTGATTGCAGTGACAGTGTTGTTGATATTGATCTACGAATTACTGAATTATCTTTGACGGATTGATCTGTAAAGGTGCAAGTCTAAGATGCTGCTGGATACACACCATGTAATGAGAGCTACTTGCTGATTGGTTAAAAGAAGCTTATTCTGATTTATTGAGCCAATCAGCAACATGGTAAGAATGGTGCTAGAGCTTAGTTTGATTCAGTGCTATATGCTCAGGGAATCACTGGCCGGGCCAGCGAAACCCCTGTACCCGTGGGTGATCATGGGCTTGGCATGTGAGGGGTATAAGGTTTGCATCCTAGGGGTACCAAGTGATTTCTTTCTTCCTCTTCTCTCCTTGTTTGTTTCTTCTTTAACTTCTGATAGCAAAAAGCAGTGTCCGGTGTTAGGATTAATAAAAGGCAAGCAGCATTGATCATTCGAATGTCAGCAAGCAGCTATGGTAGTAATGAACACATACAACCTGACCTATATACATGTATGTGAAGGGAGGGTGGGATCTTAAAATATGTATTTAATTCAAAAAGCTACCTGCCTTACTGCAAAAACAAACATAGTTGAAAGTAGGACACTGACTTTTTTCAGGTTGTGATTCTGGCAGCTCCAATGTCTTTATCAATGACAGGCAGTGAAATGCACATGATCTTAAGGGTATGTGGCACAGTTGCATTACACTTTTTTCTTTGTTTCTTACAACATTGAAGCAGGAAGGGGTAGGGACACTAAATGATATGTAGGACGGAAATTTTTGTTCAACCATGGGGTCAACATAGCAAAAATGCTCCAATTTTAAACAAAAATGTCTCAACTTGTTCCTCTTGCAAAACCATAAAAAATTTCAGAAGTATTGTTACACAGGTTACAAAGCAAAATATGTCAGGGTCAATAGACCTCATCCAGGGATTGACCTCTCACCCCATTACCTCGGTCACAAAACATTTAAGATGGCAAGTGTTTCTTTATTTTGGAATGGTTTTCAAAGAGGAACAATCTATGGTTTAAATCAGAGCATTTTTACGATGTTGACCCTGTGGAGGTCAAAATTTGAGCTTTGACCTTTGCTTATAACTCACGAACCATACATCACAGGTGGGTCAAACTATACTTTTTTTCTGAATCCTTATGACCTGATGAATACTTTGGTGGGGGTTCAAAACAAGATTTGAGCAATTTTGAAATTTGACCCCATGTAATTAAAAAAAAGTAACCTTTGACTACATGCTGGGACCCCCAATAGAGGATTGATTTAGTTGGCTACCTAGATATTGCCCATGACCAGCGTTCGAAATAGGGCCGGTCAGCCGGCCATTGGCCTGTATCTTTTTGGCCTGGCCGGTAACTTTTCTGACTGGCATCTAGTTGCCGACCCGGCTGGCCGGTAACTTTTTAAGGTCAAGCCCGGCTGGCCTGTAACTTTTTGAGGCATATTTCGAACACTGCCCATGACCCATAGAAAACACCTAAATAGTCCTAACTTTATAACTCCACATATCGGTCACTTGTTATGAAAATATCAGGCGGTGGTGGTGTTTTCTGAACCCTTATGACCAGAAGAATACTTTGGTGGGGGTCCAAAACAAGATTTGAGCAATTTTGAAATTTGACCCCATGTAACCTTTGACCACATATAGAGGATTGATTTAGTTGGCTACCTAGAAGTTATTGCCCATGACCCATAGAAAACACCTAAATAGTACCAACTTTATAACTCAACATATCGGTCACTTGTTAGGAAAATATCATCTGGTGGTGGATGCGACATCGCCATTTTTGACGTCGCCATTGGGTTTACACGTAATCATGAAATCTTCACAAACAATTCTAACTTAGTTATGTGGTGTCAAAGCAAAATTATCTTACTCAAAAACCGTTGGGGTATGACAATGTACCCCACTGTAATTATGTTACAATTTATAACTGATAACCATGAATTTTGAATGGGGCTATCAGTCTTGTATTTTCGCCAGCCTCAAACGAACTATGCCGCCTGGAAAATGTGGGATTTGGCTCCCCAAGTATACATTATACCGTAGGATTGAGACAGACCTGCAAAAACAGGTCGAGAAAGTCTCAACACTGCTTTGCAATAAGGCCAAAAATTTTTTGTTGCCCTCACAAGCCAAAAAACGGGAGGGTCGGACGGTCGGGATTTTTTTTTATGTGCCTTTGGCCCAAGGAATTCAACATAGACACATTTTCATCGATTTCTACCGTGTGCCATGGCCCATTTGGCCTGGCTGCTACCCGCACACGTTTCAGTTCAAACTTCGCTAAACCATCTACGCTACCAGCTTCCACCCTTTCTCCATATATTTCTTGCAAGGTTTTCGTCAAAGAAGCTAAATATGGTTTTAGAACCAGCAGTTGCAGTCATACATACTGTGAAATCCATGGTAACAGTACATGTACCATAAACAACACGAATTCAAAACACAACGATTGACCTCCCGGTGACCTCAGACCGTGCGAGATGCATCACATACTTTTTAATTTTGAAAATATATTTATGAACATTTGGAAGCGGTAAATACCATATAAATCATTTTATTAATATTTTTATTCATCAATAAACATTTCAAGAATATTTAAGTATATTTGGAGTGAAAATATTACATATTTATTTTTTTTTTTTTCTTGAATTTTGATTTGATAAATTAATGAATATACGGATTAAAAGGGCATTTCGTGATCCACAGCCTCATCCCCCCACTTTTCTCAAAAAAAGTTGAGATTTTTATATCACTGGAAACCTCTGGCTCCATAATGTTTATGTACAAAATATTTCTTGCAGATTAATTTGTTTAGCCAAGATATCGTGAAATTTGAATTTCGTTCTGGTGCACCAGAGCGAAATTACAACGTATTGTTTATGGAGCAGTGTAATACACATAATCATGCATAACTCGCAAAGCGCAATATCGGAATCAACTGAAATTTTGGGAATATGCTTTTTCGTGGATATGTACTGAAAATGTCATAAAAAGAGGATGCTAGGATCACGAAATACTCCTTTAAATAGTACGCTTTTTTAATATTCCGGTGGACTTTTTTAATTTTAGAAATATATTCATCAATACTTGAAAGCGTAAAACGGTAAAATACCATATAAATCTCTTCATCAATATTTGTAATTCATCAAAAAACATTTACAAAATATTTGAGTGTATTTTGAGTGAAAATATTACACATTTATTTATTTTCTTCTTGAATTTTGATTTGATAAATTAATACGGACTAACAAAATATTACGCTTAATTTTTAATATTCCGATAGGCATTAACACAGACTGGCTTGCACGTGGCGTGCACAGTTCGTGATCGAGAATTCAGGCAAGTGACAAGAGACAGGCGCGTATCCAGGGGAGGGGCGAAGGGGGCGCGCGCCCCCCGGGTAAAAAAAAGTGAAAGGGAGAAAGGGAAGGGGAAAAAGGGGAAGAGAAGAGAGAAGAAGAAAGAGGAGAGAGAGAAGAAGAGAGAGAGAGAGAGAGAGAGAAGGGGGGCAAACATCTTATACCATATACCGTAATAGTATATGCTACTGCATGTGATTTTATAAGGGATTGTATCAAAACACTATATATAGGCCTATGCCCATTATTATGCAAATTGAGTTATCTGGCTCTTTTTTGTTGTTGAAAGCAATAATGTAAACAGTGTAAAAATGATGGACCAAATTGGCCTCAATTCGATCTTCATTCTGTCAAATTTTTTGCCCAACTTCTGAGGGGAGACACCCCCCTCAAACACCCCCTTGCGTATCGAGATAAACAACTCGGTGCCCGTTTTTGCAATTGTACAAGAAGCTTGTATGTTTTAGGCAATAATAATAGGGCTACAGTAATAGTAATTAACGTAGGCCTAACCTTTTCTTACTAAAATTGTACACAATATTGTCAAAATTGCCCACCAAAATGGCTTCAATTAGGCCTTCATTTTGCAAAATTTATAAAGCAAAAATGTATACAATAGTGAAATGAATTGGGCCGTCATTTCACAAATTTTCGACTTTTTCAAACTAAAATCTTACATGATAATAGTGCCAAAATGGTTCACCAAATGGCTTCAATTAGGTCTTCATTTTGTAAAGGTTTCTCAATTCTGAGGGGGGGGCACATCCCCCCTCAGACACCCCCCTGCGTCGCGCAAGCGCTCCGGGATGTCCGCTTTGCGGACATATCTTGGATTTGACAACATCGCATTTGCGCCCCCCGGTCTACGAATTCCTGGATACGCGCCTGAGAGACTACTAGCTATGTACACAAAACAAGTCAGATTCATCGACGTTCATTTTAAATTCGATCCACCGAGTCGGCAAGATGTGAGAAAAATGTGAGAAAAAGTGTATACAAAAAAAAAAAAAAAATGCCAGTCGGGAATTTTTAAAAATTTACGACTGGGCGTGTGAGGGCAACACAACGATTTTTTTTTTGGCCTAACTATCGTTAATAGCTTCATCCGACCCCTCTCACAGATTGTGATTTGGAGTAGTCTTCAAATATTTTTTTTTGTTTCAAGTGAAATAAAACAACTGAAACATGTTAAAGATGGTTACTTCAACTGAAATGCATCGCATATATTCTGTGGTGTTTTTTCTGGCATTTCGGGAAGTAAGACCCTTGATTTGGACCATTCGCAAGTCAAAAAGATCCACTATATCCAAATTTCAGGGAGCATAGGCCTATCCACAAAACATTGATCAAATTGTAAAAGCATGCTTGCACTTTGTATAGCTTAAAAGCTTACTTTATCATTGAAGAGATTCATCAGGATAGTCTATAAAAATTATCCTTCCCCTTTCCCTTCTCTTTCTCCCTCTCTTTCCCCTTTCTTATCTTTCTCCATCTCCATCCCCTTCTTTCTCTCTTTTCTCCCCTTCTTCTCGTCCCCATTTTAGGTGTCAGTCTGCCTCCCTCCCCACTAGGGTTGTAAAATTCCCGGGAATTTTTTGGGAATAAACGGGAATTAACAGGAATTTTGGGAGCATTTATAAGAGCATACAATCATAATAAAGAACTTCAAGAATGATCAATATCCATTTTTATCAACAAAAAAAACAAGCATGACCAGATCTTACTGCGTTATGTTTTTGTTCTGTAAAACATTTTACACTAGCCAGTACAATGAGTTTTGAAACAATAACCACAAACTCTGAAGGGATAATCATTATCTTAAATCTTATTAGGCCTACATAAAGACTTTTATTTTAGTAATAGAATACTTTTAGCACAACCAAGTATGCATGCTGCTGTATCCGGGGTCTTTTGCTTCTTGGTCGGCTGCCATTACACATTTGTACAGTATGGTGGGGACATAGGCACTGGTAATAAAGTGTTTGGAGGATCTTCTAAATAACTGGAAACAAAACCACGGATGAAGAAAACAGGGCAAACGCTATTTAACACCATAGATTATATATTTTCAAGCAAATACCTATTTCTGGAATAGCCCACTAGATACACCAATGGGATGCAATAAAAAGAAAAAAAGGGTTGATTACAGTGATAGTGTTGTGGATATTGTTGATAATGATTTATGAATTTATAATTATCTTTGACAGATGATCTGTAAAGGTGCAAGTCTAAGATGCTGCTGAATGATTAAACCCATGAGAGCTATCTGCTGATTGGTTATAAGAAGGCTATTCTGATTCATTTAGCCAATCAGCAACATGGTAAGAATGGTGCTAGAGCTGAATTTAGGATTGAGCTAAATTGATGTGATGATGCAATCACCCAAAGTGCTATATGCTCAGGGAATCACTGGCCAGGCCAGCGAAACCCCTGTGGCTCTCCGTGGGTGATCGTGGGCTTCGCAAGTAAGGGGTCTAAGGTTTGCATGCTGGGGGTACCAAGTGACTTCTTTCTTCATCTTCTCTCCTTTTTCATTTCTTCTGTAACTTCCAATAGCAAAAAGCAGTGTCCGGTGTTAGGGTTGATAAAAGGCAAGCAGCATTGATCATTCTAATGTCAGCAAGCAGCTATGGTAGTAATGAACACATACACACTAAAAACTACGGGGTTATATTTTCCGTGGTCATTTTGAATTGACCACGTTTGGGGTTGTTTTGACCCTTCAAGGGGGTTGTACTGTTTTAATTTGACCACATTCACGAGGTCATTTTAGCCACGACGAACGTGGTCAAAAACTTAGTGGTCATTTTGCCGATACCGTCGGCGCATTGATATCAGTTTCAATCTTCCGCTTTGAAAATCTCAATTCATAAATGAGTTTAAACATGAGCTGCAATTAATGTTTGTTGATTAATAAATAAAACTAATTTTTGACCGAAGTTACCCAATTTGTCAACTTTATAATGACTTGCATTTGAACTATTTGCACACACGGTGTGCATCGGCTCACGTGGTCACATCAGCGCCATATTTGTTCTGATTGTGCAGCTCAGCGGATTGTCGTGTGTGCTTGTCTGCATGATGGAATATGAAAAGTTAGTTGAAAAGTGAGACTGCAAGGATGCATAGACCCTTGTCTATGCACGCAGATTCATTCCAATTTCATGCTGTCGTGGCTGGTGTCTTGGCTGCAGTTGTTATAAGCTTATATCATGTAAGCTTATAATACGTGAACTGTCATAGGCGATGACTGACTGTGTGTGAGTGTGATACACAAACGCATTTTGCAGTTTGCTGTTTATGTAATGCTTTCTCTGTGCAGAAACACACTTATGTCCTGGTGGGACCAGCATGACCATTGGCCTACTAAAAAAATCCAAACAACCCCTAAATGTGGTTATTGAGTAACCCTATAAAACAACCCTTTCAAATGGGTCATTTCATTTGACCCCGAAATGAGGTCATTAAGTAACCCAATAAGGCAACCCTTTTGAAGGGGTCATTTCATTTGACCCCGAAATGTGGTAATATTTTGACCCCAATGGGGTTACTATTTGACCCAAATACGTAGTCATTGCAATGGCCCCGACCAATGGGGTCAAAATGACCCCGTTAGTGGTATGGTGTTTAGTTGATAACTATGCTGGGGTCAAAAATGACCCCGTTTGGGTCATTTTTTGACCCCGTAGTTTTAAGTGTGTACAACCTGACCTATATACATGTATGTGAAGGGAGGTGGGATCTTAACTCTCTCCACCCAGGTGTTGACTGCAGACGAAAAGTTTCAACAACAAAAAATTTATAACTCAAAAATATCAGAAATGTAAATTTTCATGACCATATTTGGAATCAGCATGAAAAATGCATTAAAATGAGTACAAACAAGCCTAGTATTGGTTCAGTGGTTCTTAAATTTCAAAACATATCTCAAATCTTGGATTTTTTTATGTTGAAGCCAATGGCTAGCACGCAGAGCATTAAAATATGTATTTAATTCAAAAAAGCTACCTATGGCCTTACTGCAAAAACAAACATAGTTGAAAGTAGGACACTGACTTTTTTCTGTAGTGATTCTGACATGCAGCACCGATATCTTTATCAATGACAGGCAGTGAAATGCACATGTGTTATTGTGACAATGATCTTAAGGGTATGTGGCACAGATGCATTACACTTTTTTCCCTTGTTTCTTTCATCATTGAAGGCGGGGTACATTGAAAAGCCTGCAGGAAGGGGTGGGATGCTAAATGATATGCAGGACAGAAACATTTTTTTCAGGTTTGTGATTCTATCAGCCCAACATCTTTGTCAATTGCAGGGCAGTGAAATACACACTTGTTTATGTGACATTGATCTTAAAAGATAAGACGCAGAAGCTAGTAGGGAAGAACTACAACACTTGTTTCTTTCAACATTATAAAGAAAACATTGAAAAGCCATTGGAAGAGAGATGGACACTAAATGTCTTTGTTAATGGCTAGTCCTTCAAGAATGACTATTGGCTAAGGTTAAAATCTATTAACAGCGAGGCGGTTTCGGCCTCACTTCTCGGCCTTCAGCCTTGTTGTTCAGCTTCGCCGAGTTCCCCCCACCCCACATAGCCAAGGTCATTATTGAAGGACTATTAATGGCAGGCATTGGAATGCATATGCCCTTTTCTAATGTATTGTAAAATCACCACAGAATGTATGTGATGAATTTCATTCTGAATGAGCAACCTATTAGAAGCCTTAAAGCCATATTATAACATTTGCTGAGGAGAACGCCCTCACAATTCAGGTTTTTACACGATTGTAATGTACTTTAATAAACAAAGATTCTCTGCAAAAAAACAAGACTTTAGGTGCTGTAGTTTTGTCAAAATCCGAGATTTTGAATAAACCGCCTGAATCAGCGTTTTATTATTACGATAGAAATATTAGTCGAACGCGTATGCGATGTCAACACAGTACTACGTACACGGCGTGCGGGACACACACACACACGCCAGAGGGTCGTACTATATTATAACCGCCGGCGTGACATGCATTGGTGCTAGTTGTAAATTCCTATTTTCTTTGCTTTACCTCACTTGTTCGGCTCAAAATTAAAAGGGGACATATCTGACAGTAAATGCTAATATTTTATTGAAAATTAATACTAATCTATTTTTAAAGAAATGTTATAATATGGCTTTAAGTTATTTCAGGAAATGCAAAAAAAAACACCACAGAATATATGTGATGAATTTCAGGTTTAATTAACCATCGTTTGCAGTAACAATCGATTTATATTTTTTGTGTCTTACTAAAGACAAATATTTGAAGACTGCTCCAAATCACAATCAGTGAGAGGAGTCATATCAAAATTAATGATAGTTATTATTAAGGTTATTAATTATTTTAAACTGTTGTGATTTGGTAGTTCACAGCATCTTACGAATGGTAGTGAGCTTTGGCAAAAACTGCATCGCTCAATTCATAGCGAGTGTGTAGAAGAATTAAAATATCACAGATATAATTTTATAGGTGCTGTGGTTCTTGAGTTACGTTGTAAAAAGGGCTGAAACAACAACACTTTTGTAAAACGATATAACTCATTAACAACAATAAATTAAGCAAGTTTGCAAAGTATACGATTTGTAGAATAAACTTTTGCAAAACATCAAGGTGTTATTTTTCAATAATATTATCGATCTAGATAATAAAAATCGATTTTTAGGTTGCTTCGACCAACAATACCTCGTCTACCCTTAAAGTACATGGATCAATAAATCAGGATGTGGCACTAGCTAATTTGCATTTGCCCGTATTCCTTGTTTGAGCGCGTTAATTTTCGAACAGGCAGAGCTTGACTCGGGGAGTATGATGATCTCTCATATCTTCCAATAAAAATCTATGTTGGGTTAAATGAGTTGAATAATCAACTTTTTGTAGTGTATACCGTGTCCTTAAAAGGCCAATGAAAGTCAATTCCTAGTTTCCCATGACACAATTTTTCATGACTGTGTAGGTGACCATTTCATTTTTCATTTTACATTATTTCATACCATTTCATTATAACTACCCATGTATACATGTGACAAATCACGGAACAAATCACAGTTTGTAGTTTACAGACGGGATGAGATAAGAGCAGATCAAAAAGTGTGGGACAGAGAATTGAGTAGGTTTTCATTATTAATTCATTATTAACCATATACCATGCTCCTACTGCAAAGAAAATACCTGAAAATCAACAGGAAGAGATTTATGATATATTTATAAAACCACAATTATTTTTTGGTATGTTAAAGTTTGTTAGAAATCAACATTTATTCAAAATAATGAAATATTTGGCCAGCAATTGATTTTGTGCATAGTAGTGTAACGGGAAACTAGGAATTGACTTTACTTAGCCTAATTAAATGTATTTTTCCCTATTTATTGCATATAATCTTTTTACTGCAAATATCATCCCTGTATCAGCCCTGTGTCATAAACTTGTTTGAATGATGCACCTGCCACCTAAATCTCCAGTCTTCCGTAAATCTCACCATTGATCCAAATTGACACATTTTTAGATTTCGAAATCCTTCTTTAAGCTTAAAGTCACAGAATACCAGCTGAATGGATCAAGCAAATCGGAAAGATGCACCAAATTCTGTTCATATTTTTTGTTTATATGAGATAAAATTGTCATTAAGTTCTTTTTTAGCATCATTTGAATGATCTACTGGAGATAGCACTGTCTACCGCAGCAGTAGATACATCATTGTACAATTTATTTGTGATTTATAGAAAAGGAAGGCATTTCTAAAATACAGGCATAAAAATGGGATAATTTGTGCACATTTTTGCAGCATTTAGACTTGTTTTAAATTTTTGATGACAATTTCCATTCACTCCTTTCTTCTGGGAACAGTTACCATCCACTCTGTTCCTTTCATAAACCAGACTTCAGCAAGTGGAAGGACAATACAAACTCCCTAAATATCAGAGTTTGTCTTAAAATAATTGCTTTCATGTTTGCAAGTTAATTAGCAAATTTACTTTATTCCAAAAATACTAAAATCTGACTTTTGATCGATCTGAATTTTAGGGTATCCTAGTTTAGAAAATTACTGCGACACCCTTTAACCCCAAAGGCACTATATCGGCTGCTGATATATCATCCTCTAAGAACTTTTTTGATTGGTTACAAAATGGCCTATATCATAAATTAAGCCAATCAGCGATATGGTAAGAATGGTCAGCAAGGCTGATGGGAATTGAGCTTAAAATTGCTAAAAGATATAACAGCTCCATTTTGATTGGTTACTCAGATGATTATATCACGTAATTAACCAATCGGGAGCGATGTAAGAAAGACAGTAGTGCTAACAGGGTTAACTGGGACAAGTTGAATCGTATATGGGACTATATGCAGCACTTTATTACCGTATTTGTTGTTATAGCATAAAGCTATGGTAATTTGGACAAAGTGATAGTTCTACAGACGATCAATAATCAGCCATGGGATGTCTGTCTCGTATGTATTTTTTCTCAGTTCCAATATAAATGATAATTCTATAAAAACAAAGTTTGAGACGAGACATAAGCACTTCTAGTCGGTATCAATCGGAGCCAACGAGCTTTTATATCAAGAGTGAGAAAGCGTAATGTTACGTGAAAATAGGAAAGCTGTCTGCTGGTGTATATTGGGCTATTCCATTTAAAATCCACACTACCCCTGTGGAAGATTTTGGAAATATCTTCCACAGAGGGGGTATGAATTTCAAATGGAACAAACTCATTTGGCCACTCCATTTGAATATCATACACCCTCTGAGAAAGATTCAACCTGAATCTTCCACTGAGGGAGGGTGAGTTACAAATGGAGCTGCTGTGTTCATTCCATTCAGGATTCCATTTCAAATTCATATTCCCTTTGTGGAAGATATTTCCAAAATCTTCCACACGGGGAGTGTGGATTTTAAATGGAATAGCCCATTAGATGCACCAATGGGATGCAAGGATTGCTAAGGGTTGATTGCAGTGACAGTGTTGTTGATATTGATCCAGGAATTACTGAATTATCTTTGACAGATTGATCTGTAAAGGTGCAAGTCTAAGAGGCTGCTGTATGATTAAACCCCATGAGAACTCCCAGCTGATTGGTTATAAGAAGGTTATTCTGATTCATTGAGCAAATCAGCAACATAGTAAGAATGGTGCTAGAGCTAAATTTAGGATTGAGCTAAATTGATGTGATGATGCTCAGGGAATCGCTGGCCAGGCCAGCGAAACCCCTGTGGCTACCCGTGGGTGATCTTGGGCTTGGCATGTGAGGGGTCTAAAGTTCAAATCCCAGGGGTACCAAGTGACTTCTTTTTCATTTCTTCTGTAACTTCCGATAAGCAGTGTCCAGTGTTAGGGTTGATAAAAGGCAAGCAGCATTGATCATTCTAATGTCAGCAAGCAGCTATGGTAGTAATGAACACATACAGCCTGACCTATATACATGTATGTGAACATGGTGAAGGGAGGCTGGGATCTTAAAATATGGATTTAATTCAAAAAGCTACCTATGGCCTTACTGCAAAAACAAACATAGTTGGAAGTAGGACACCCAACTTTTTTCAGGTTGTGATTCTGACAGTTCCGATGTCTTTATCAATGACAGGCAGTGAAATGCACATGTGTTATTGTGACGATGATCTTAAGGGTATGTGGCACGGATGAATTACCATTTTTCCTTGTTTCTTTCAATATTGAAGGTGGAGTACATTGAAAAGCCTGCAGAAGGGGAGGGACGCTAAATGATAAAAAACTTTTTTTTTTCAGGTTTGTGATTCTGTCAGCCCAACGTCTTTGTCAACATTGAAGGCGGAGTACATTAAAAAGCCTGTAGGAAGGGAGGGGGGGGGGGCGGGATGCTAAATGATATGAAGAATGGAAACATTTTTTTCAGGTTTATATTCAAGAAGTAATAAACTTGAAATGAACACCATGGAAGATGAATTTGTTTGTTTATACATTTTATTTGCTCAATAGTACAGGTCATATTTATCATTGACACCAAATAATGAATAACGAATTAAGTCAAATTTTTCAAACATCCCAACGTACAGGAAATACAGAATTAATTGCAGATGGCCTAATGTGACATCACATTGATCTTAAAGATAAGTAGCAGGCATGAACTACAACACTTTTTTTCTCTTGTTTCTTTCCACACTAGAAGAAAACATTGAAAAGCCTGTAGGAAGGGACACGGACACTAAATGACATATCTTAAAGGTTGTGATTCTGTCAGCCAAATGTCTTTGTTAATGGCAGGCAGTGAAATGCACATGCCCTTTTCTGCTTTTCAAAACTACCTATCATATTAATCAGCGTTTTCGGTCCTTGCTTCACCTGTACAGCTAGCGCTACTCGCTATGTGTCCGCCATGTTTTTTTTGTTGTCCGCCATGCTTTATTGTATCCATTCTTGCACGATATGCACGGTTATATTTTGCCTGTAAATAAACTCATCCCTAGATGCGCCGTCCGAAATGTGCAGGTGGATAGCAAGTTGTATTACAGCTTAGACGCTGAGGTGGTATACGAAATTGCGGAACCCGACAGTCAGGTACAGCCGAACACGAAAACAGGAAATAGTATTTTACAACGTTTCTTTTAAATCATCAGTTTTCAGACGAAAAATACATGCCATTTTTGGGAAAATTGCACAAAAAAAAATTTAAAAAAAAAAAAAAAGTTCTACGGTCGAGACTACCGAGACGGTCGGTCGGACGAGGGCAAGCAAACAACTTTTTTTTTTTCGCCTAATGGTAGGTATTGCGAAGTAGGTAGCTAGGGATTAACTGCATTTACACCTTCAACTTGAGGCGTGCGACACTTGCTCATTTGCATGGCAAATGACCCCTCCATTGTGTTTGTTCATTTGTGTATGGAGAGCCATTATACTATAGACATTATAAAAGCATTAAATTAGTATCATCCTGGCGGCCCCTTGCACTGGAAAACCAGAATTTGTTATCTGAAAAGAAACAAAAATACACACAAATCCAGATCCGCAAAATTGGTCTCGAATATTAATGAAATAAAAGAAACATACGGGATAAAATGAACCATTCACTCTAAATTAGAAATTTAAATCTTAGTTAAGACTTAGGATAATTTTTTATTACTTCCGAATATGCCAGAAAAAACACCACAGAATATATGTGTTGAATTTCAGTTTTAAGTAACCATCTAATGCACTGATGCATATTATTATTTTTGATCTCTCGTAACGAGAAAATATTTAAAGACTGCTCCAAATCACTATCTGTGAGAGGAGTCAGATCAAGCTAATGATAGTTATTCACCTATTGCACGGTTTGCTATGTGCTGGGAGAGCCTCGCACTGGCAATAAACATGAATGGAAGTATTATGTAACTTTACGCAATGTTATATGACTGGCTCAATTCCCATTCATGCATGCTGTCAGATCGAGGCTCTCCTCGCACATGGCGGAACCGTGCAATAGGTGAATGGCTAAGTAGGTAGCCAGGGATGAACTACATTTATTCCTTCCTAGGTGGAGTATGCTTAAAAGCCAGGGAGGGGGCAGATGCAATGATATGTAGTGCAAACATGGCATTTTGGCATTGAATTCTATTGTTATAAAAGTGAAAACAATTTTTTAAGATATGGGGACCGCTCAAGTTTCAGAGTATGCACAATGGCCAGAGACTTTCAAAACATAACCTAAACAGGATTTGATCGAAAAATCACCCCTAACTAGGAATTTATAACAAGTTTTGTGACAAAGTATATCCCCTTACAGGAGTTTAGCTGGAAAAAACCACCATGCGATTCTGGCAATTCATGTTCAATCTCTGAAAAGGACTCCCTTTTTCAATTAATTCTCATCACACATGTGTACACTATGAAACTTTGAGTGGTCCCCCTGGTGAAATTTGCCAGAAGTTCCTTTTAATATTACCCTTCAAAAATCACAGGCAATACAAATTATGCAGATTCATTCCCCAGCTATCATACACTGGATAAATGATCCACGAAAATATCCCAGTATTAAACCAATGCATTAATGATTCAAAAGAAGTTAAACTGTGATTATAGATAATTACCCCCAGATGAAATAAAGCACATTTTACTCAAAAGTTTTGCTAGGCATATCCGTCAGGAGTATCTCCATTTATTTGTAATCCAGAATTGGATTTAACTTCAGCTTATCCAATAAAATACGGACCAAAAGGGTCCGTTCCAATACATCAAACGTAGCCTAACTTCTCAAGAGAAAATTTCTCAAGAGAAATTTACATACATTTATTGAGTCAATCCTTTAATATAAATACCTTAGAAAAGTGCATAACATTAATCCTACTTTCCTGAAGCCGGGAACATTCAGGAAAGTAATCTGATATTTGACATAATTTCGTTCAACTTCTCATGCACTATTTCTCAAATATATTAGTAAAAATTATTACTATTTGTAAACACTTATGCAATTACCTATGGTGATCAAATTATTTTCATATAATTGGCTTTAAGATGAATTTTTGTGGCCATGTCCCTTTTTACCGCCACCTTTTTTAACCATCTAAACACAGTGTGCCTGCTCACCCGTAAGATACAGCCCTCTCGGGAATTTCCCGAGCCCATGCTTAAATTACTTACCCGTAAGGTATGGGGCCTCTCAAGAACAAGGTGTGGCCCAACTTCTCACAGAGAAGTTAACCCCTCTCGGAATTTCCCGAGCCCATGCTTAAATTACTTACCCGTAAGGTACCGTGCCTCTCAAGAACAAGGTGTGGCCCAACTTCTCACAGAGAAGTTAACCCCTCTCGGGAATTTCCCGAGCCCATGCTTAAATTACTTACCCGTAAGGTACGGGGCCTCTCAAGAACAAGGTGTGGCCCAACTTCTCACAGAGAAGTTAACCCAAATTAATTCCTTGTGAGATACGGGGCCCTCCAGGGAATTTCCCCGAGCCCTTTAATTTGCACACACACAAGTGTGGCCTAATTTTCCCTCTCGCAAAGAAGTTAACCCAAATTAAATCCTTGTAAGGTACAAAATGAATGAAATGAAGAAATGAATGATTGCATTAATAAATGATTGAAACATGAATGACCATGGTGCCCTCCAGGAAATTTCCCACAAACCCCTTTTGCTCACACACAAGTGTGGCCCAACTTCTCAGAGAGAAGTTAACCCGAATTAAGTCCTAGAAAGATACATAAATGAATGAAAGAAATGACTACATGAATGAATAAATGAAAAAATGAATGAATGAATGAATATGGGGCACCCACGACTTTAAGCGAGACCTTTTGCACACACACTTGTTCCCCAACTTCTCACAGAGAAGTTAACCCAAATTAATTCCTCGTAAGCTACGGGGCCCTCCAGGGAATTTGCTCAACCCTTTTGCACACACACAAGTGTGGACCAACTTCTCTTTTGCAGAGAAGTTAACCCAAATTAATTCATCGTAAGATACGGGGCCCTCCAGGGAATTTGCTCAACCCTTTTGCACACACACAAGTGTGGACCAACTTCTCTTTTGCAGAGAAGTTAACCCAAATTTATTTCTCGTAAGATACGGGGCCCTCCAGGGAATTTCCCGGCCCTATTGCACACACACAAGTGTGCTCCCACCGCTTTTCTCACAGAGAAGTTAGCCCAAATTAATTTATTGTAACTAACGGGACCTCCATGAAATTTCAAACATGCTCAAAGTGTGGCCCAACTTCTTAAAAAGAAGTTAACAGCAATGTATTAACCGGCAAGTTACAAAGCCCTTTTTCAGAGATTTCCTGAACCCCTAGATCTGTGTACCCAAATGAGGATTCCCTCCCAAAAGAAGTTCATAACTTGTGAACTTGTTGAATCCAACCCCTTGGTCAATTAACACCCTCTCTTCCTGGCAGTTTGCCATTACCTAGAGGCTACCATTAAAACTCATATTTCAATACACTTTTGGTATACATGTGATCCTCAATATCCCATACAATATGGGGTCCTCCCAGTTGACTACTGCTCCCCGATAAAATTGAATACTGAAATATGAAAAACAATGAAATTTTGGGTGTGGTGGGTGGGAAAATTTTTCCATTACCAAACTCCAGAAACATCTTACTCCTTTCAAGACAGATATCCTTATGGCCTTATCCTGGAAAACTAGGCAGGGCAAGAATGTCATTGACCACTTCTCATTGGCCACCGCAAACAATAGATCCTAAACATCACTGGCCCTTGGATAATGCCATTCCTAGGCAACCAATCAATAAATCAATCAATTGGATTTGACCAGGCACTGGTTTTGGACTAGTCTATTCCACAGGGGGTAAATTTGTTTATTGTATATAGATACAATAAACTTTATTACCCCCAGATGAAATAAAGCACATTTTACTCAAAAGTTTTGCTAGGCATATCCGTCAGGAGTATCTCCATTTATTTGTAATCCAGAATTGGATTTAACTTCAGCTTATCCAATAAAATACGGACCAAAAGGGTCCGTTTCAATACATCAAACGTAGCCTAACTTCTCAAGAGAAAATTTCTCAAGAGAAATTTACATACATTTATTGAGTCAATCCTTTAATATAAATACCTTAGAAAAGTGCATAACATTAATCCTACTTTCCTGAAGCCGGGAACATTCAGGAAAGTAATCTGGATATTTGACATAATTTCGTTCAACTTCTCATGCACTATTTCTCAAATATATTAGTAAAAAATTATTACTATTTGTAAACACTTATGCAATTACCTATGGTGATCAAATTATTTTCATATAATTGGCTTTAAGATGAATTTTTGTGGCCATGTCCCTTTTTTACCGCCAAACAAGTTTATGGCACAGAAACTTGCCCAACCCCCCCTTTTTTGTTTTTGTTTTTGTTTTTACCTTCCAATTTTGAGTAAGAGACTTAATATGAACCACCCTTTTCCTTTGATCACCTGTAAACCCCAGGCCTATTAACGCCCGTAAAGGCCCTTGCAGAAAATGCACACCCTTGATTGGGGACGGGGAGGTCATTGACACAACACTAGTATTTGAGATAATTTATCTCAACCTTAAGCCCCAATGTTTTGTCATTTACATCTGACCAAGAACGTGTCTGACCCCCTTCCCCCGTACTATATTTGTGCATTTCAGACTTACTCTTGTATACCAAATTGTTCACATTGTTAAGGCTTTGAGCCTAAAGAAAACAATCCTGGTAGCAGCGGACTACTGAAAACTCGAAAACTCCTCTATTTATTATCATTATTTATTTTTTAAGAGAAAAATTGAGAACGTTGGATGACTCCTGGCTTATTAGCCCATGGCACCCTGGTGATTGAATTCTTCCTACTAGGAAAGCGACACCGGTTCCCTGCCCTGGACCACCGACACCCTTATAGAAGGCAACTTGAAAGCTGACACAAAAGCTTTTCCTCAAGTTGATGTTTTTATTTGAACTGTTTAAATTGGTTCCCGGCATTGGTTAGTCTGCTCTGAAGTGCAGACCGACCTGAATTGACCACTGTCACTTTGACCGTGTATCAGAGCCCCACATAACCCATTTCTAATGATGTAACAAGCCAATTACCTTTACCGCCAATTCGAAGAAGGCGCTCCAAATGGATATATTTTTATCCACTAATGATAAAATTCTGAAGTGAGCAGACTGACTATAATTTAGCTGGACAAATATAATACTGCCCAAGATTTAAAGCAACTTTGGTAAACTCATGTCCCCAAAACCCTGTGACCGTTGTATACAGCATTCATGCATAATAGTCATATAATAAAAGAAAGAAACGGCAAGAAACATAGCAAGTTAGGCTACCTGCGGTGCCTAACTCGATAATTAACACCAATATGGCACCACCTGGCTTTGCTCTGGTTGTCAATCCGACACATCTTGCATACATATCTATCATTTGTTCCCAAGGAGCGATGTTGTCAGACAAATTATTGGCAATTAAACCATAATGTTAATTAACCCATATTGACAACATACAAATAAAAGTGCTTGCATCCCACTTTGTCTTGTCCTGCCATAGGCTTGCTTTGAAAATACAATGTACTGGGCTAATATATCATTAGATATATTATATAGGCTCCTTCTATCCCTGTCTATATTCAATATTTTTAATCGCCAAACATGTTCATTGTTTATCACCCATGACTATTAGTCCGACGGGTTCCCGAACCCACCAGGGCTCCAGTTGCTAACTGCCAGCATCAACATGTTGATTCAACCTTAAATGCAATTTAAAACCAGATTCGTGAAAATCCAATGATTGAGTCATCATATATAATATAAATTTAATTCATGCATCCCACTTTGTCTCCGCCTGCATGCCATAAGTTCTCTGCTATCATTTCGTTTGACGTGGGAGAAATTGTCGAAATAATGCTCCAAACATATTATATATCTTTCTATCCCAAGTTTTTGATCGCCAGACGTGTTCATTATTTATACTGCTCACGTCTAGTAGTCCACGTGTTAGTAGTCCAGGACCTGCCCGGCCTTCGTTTATCACTGCCAGCATCAATGTGTCTATTCAACCTGAAATGAATCAGAAAAAGAAAACAGAAAAAGGGAAGCAACTCGACAGTACAGCAAAGCCTACCACTCCACAAAATCCCTATTTCATTCCTATTTACACATTCACGACTTGTAGAAATCACTGATAAAACAAAATCCTTATACACCACAGATAAACAGGAATGTTGTTGCTGCTTTAGTTGACCACACGTACATTAAGAATTTTATTTCTATTTATTTATTACGGAACTTGATGACGATACAACGTGTGCTTCCGACTTCCGAATTTTCGTGCGAATTGATCTTATTAATTTTGCTACCTTCCAATGCTGATCATACCCAAGCCTCATGAATTTTCTAACATCGAATTATCCGAGCGAATGATCTCCCAAATGACTATCCTTGCAATTACTTATATTTTCCCAATCCCGCCTATCTCGATCACTTCCAATTTCCTTGGCTTACATGCTGGTCTCGAAATGACCTTGAGGAGAGCGAAAAGTTCTAACATCTATAACTTATCATGCTACCTTTTTGACCAAGCTCCACAAACCTATCATATGTATCCCTTTTTGTTAGACTCTGTTGAATCCCATTACACTGAGTTGCATACCAATCTGATCATGATCACTATTTGACTTGATAACCAGATATGACCCTGAGAAATTTTGACTTGGTTGCACCTCCAATTCCCCAAAATCCATGAAAATCCCACTTTTTTTTTTTTTTTTGGGGGGTTCTTTTTTTTTCCTTTCTTTTTCTATCCAACGATCCAACCTCGATTGCCAGGCCCGGACGGACCCATAAGACCTTGAAATTAACCATAAATATTGACACAAAGAAAGTGGCAAATACTACACCTCACGATCACCCTGACTGACCATAAAACATAACGAGGAGTGATGCAAAACCCAAGCTAAAAAGTTACCCTTGAAAAACATCTTGTAAATTATAACCAGTTAGATGACCGATACCAATAACTTCCTAATTACGATCCTACTTTTGGATACGCAACCCACAATCCATGCGGTTTGGCCCCTGAATGACCCCAAATTGACCTTGAAAATTTTGTTTCCTCCTTAAGATGGTCGCCCAACCTAATCTGATGAACCTGGATGACTCGAAATTGACTTTGACATTTTTTGTCCCATTTCTGTGGTCACCCCCATCCAACTTCATGAACCAACGACACTATGGCGTTTGACCCCAAATGACCTCACATTGACCTTGCCCTCTTTATCTTGTTTCGATGTTTGCTTATTTTGAATTGATTTGTACAAATATAAAATTTCCCCTTGAAAAGATGTTAACATGATCACATGCGTCCCGTAGATCACCTGAATGCATCTAATTACATACAAATTCGCAAATTTTTGGTAAACATCATCACCGTGGTGGTGGCACCCCTTTACATTTTGCCTTGCCCAGTTCTGTAAAACCCAGGCTCCAAGGCACCCCATTAACTGAAGCTGTTAACCCCACTAAAATTACCAAACAATATAAAATCTTACTTAATATGGTCTGAGTGACCTCATGCACATACCATATCCAATACTTGACAGCCTGACAAACTATCCCTACCTGACATAATGAATTAACATAACAATTTGCCCAATATTTTATTTTGTTTTCTCATTTTTTTCTTCAAAAAACAACAATGTCATGCACATCATTGCAACTAATTAAATATTCGCAAATTGTCACAGCGGCAGTGACACCATCCTTTCCCAATTTGCCACGCCCATTTCTCCAAAAGCCCCACCCTAGCCAAATTGTTTAATTACCCGACCAATTCTCCCTATCTAACCATCTGAATTATTCATGATACTAATTACCTGTAATTAATGTATTTATTTATTTATTTTTTCATTCGTGATAAATTTATATCTCCTGTAAACGTTAAACATGGTAAAAGGAGATGTTATGATCACATGATTGCAACTAATTAATCATTCATGAAATTGAAATTTGATCAATCGCAGAACCTAGTTTATTCCGCAAGTAGTGAAGTTTCAAAATTCTAGTTGATGTTTATTTTTATTGAAATGTAAGCTTACTTAAAACTTGCTCACCCTGTATTGTTGTCCATGTCCTAGTAAGTATCCACATACGTAATCAGATGTTCCGCCGGTTTTTACTCGGTTGGCCTTCCCAAATTGCAATACTCTTTTCCCAATACGCAGATTTCGCCATCAGACTGTGACAAATCCCACTCGTTGCTGTGATTTGCTGCTATGGATGCTCGACCATGTTTTCATTTACACTTCCATATACTCCATTTCTGCCGAAAGATTCAGCATCCAGTATTAAATTTATAACCACCTTGCCTGCTGCAGCTTTTTGACTGATGAGCGATGCCTTGCATTCCTGTAATGGTTCAAAATTCTGCACCCTTGAGAGTATATAGGCCTACTAATGATATGGCACAATACACCAGGGTCGTATTTCGCTGACATATATTTCCATCTTGTGTTGAGTATCTACCCTTTTTTTTCACTTGTCCGTGTGCTATAGCTTTCTACAGTCATTGTAACACCTGAAGCTCATCCTGTCTTACCTCCATGGTATTACCAATGTGGTGTTTTGGTGTCTCTCATGACAGCCGCCATTACTGTCATCGGTGTTTCTAGACACTAGTTGCCGACATATTTTGTGATCATGCTTCCATCGCTTCTTCTTCGACGAACCATTCTCTTCTTTCCCGTAGTAATACTTCAGATGAATTCTCACTACAGTCAAACTTCAAATCAAGTAAAGTACTCGATATCAGCCGACAGTAAAACTCAGAAAATTTCTAAGTGACCAAAATTTTTCCATTACCAAACTCCAGAAACATCTTACTCCTTTCAAGACAGATATCCTTATGGCCTTATCCTGGAAAACTAGGCAGGGCAAGAATGTCATTGACCACTTCTCATTGGCCACCGCAAACAATAGATCCTAAACATCACTGGCCCTTGGATAATGCCATTCCTAGGCAACCAATCAATAAATCAATCAATTGGATTTGACCAGGCACTGGTTTTGGACTAGTCTATTCCACAGGGGGTAAATTTGTTTATTGTATATAGATACAATAAACTTTATTATAAGCATGACCTTATCACTGTCAGAAACTTAAAATCTTCTTAGACATATATGGGAAATGAATAGGATCATATCCTACAAAGTGTAAAAAACCTCACTAGTTAGTGTTTCACTCAAGGAGAGTATGATCTAAGATCTCTATCCAGGGTTGCCAAAAATTAAAATACAGCCCAAATTGTGGGTCAAGTATCTGAAAAGTCACCCAATTTTTTTCTTACTTGGCCTCAATGGGACAGGAAACTACCGGAAGTCACGGGGGCCAATGTTGGAAAGTCACCTAAGTTTTTCCTGAATCGTTAGTTTCTATGGGATAGGAAATGGTCAAAATTCACAAGGGAAAATCTTCCAAATTTGCCCAATTGGGCAACAAAATTGCATATTTGGGTACCCTGTCTCTACCTTGCCAATTGTATTAAGATCAATACAGGAAATCAGGCTGATCATTGCTCGTTAAGATTCATTAAGGCTCCCTAATTGGCAAGGTCTATATAGGAAAACTATAGTTTTGTTAAGACACCTTGTGATCTAGGATTAGAGGTCTGAAGGTGACTATGAGCCAGGGCCGTAGCAAGGTTGAAAAATGTGGGGCGGCCATCATAAATGTGGAGCAGCCAAAATACAAATATATGCCCAAATTGAAATAAAGATATAAAGAAAAACATAACAAATTTCTCAAAAAGTGGGGCGGCCATGGCATCCCCGGCCGCCCCGCTTGCTACGGCCCTGCTATGAGCTATACTCCCACACACTCTGCACATGTTGACTGTTTATCAGTTTTACAAGTTGTGACAAAGACTATATAGGAACACTGATTTCAGCTCAAAAGTGAACCTTTGATGAATTTTTCCTTTCAAAAAGGGTTGATTTTCAATGTTTTCACAGAAACAAGTGAACCTTTTGTAAATTTTTCCTTCAAAAAGGGTTGATTTTCAATGTTTTTACAGAAACAAGCGGACCCTTTTCATTTACGGCTTTGCTTTCATCCATGGAGCAAATTTCAATTTTGGGAATAGTTGATGTTCTTGCTCAAAACAACTCAAATGCATAATATCAAAAGTGTGAAGGCATGTTATAATATAAGCAGGTCTGTCATGCTTTTGAAGTACAGACTCTGCCCTGAAATATCCCACCGTGTATATATCCTCCATCTTTCAATGTTGTATAGAGTCACACCGACCTGCTGACAATAATATCTTTGCCCAAAATTGACAGGGGCGTATCCACAAACCGACTATAAACTTGGGAGGCTCGGAGTGCACACGGGAGAGGGGAGGACGAGTTTTCAGAATACCGTGGGATGCATGCACACCCACCGCAGCCCCTGGATATGCCCCTTCATTGAATTGAGGGAGCAGACGGGAGAAATCCAACAAAGTGTGCCAACATGTTTTTCACAATTGTAGAATATCAATGGGCTTGTCTACTTTTGAACTTGCATTACAAGTCATGTTATTACAGGTCCTGAGCTGGCTTCCATCCATCAATCTAGTTGAGCAACAATACACCATGCATCCTGCCCTGTCTGACATAAGTCTTACAAGGTTGTCTTCTGCCAACAATTTGGTTAATGAAAAGTCAGGTATTTTACCAAGCATAGTGCCCTCATATTCTTTTCATAGCATTGGTTAACCAAAGAAATCAGAATCAACTGAAATTTTGGGAATAACTCTTTTTCGTGGATTGTCATAAAGAGAGGATGCTAGGATCATGAAATACCCCTTTAAAATAGTTTGGTCCCAAGTTTTGGTCCCCATTGTGTGACAATCCAATGTGCACAAAGCTTGTCACACATTGAGGACAAAAACTAGCCTAACCTGTATGAAAGGAACAGAATCTGGTGTTTCGCTCCTGGTTTATTTTATTTTATTTTTATTTTACAAATTCGGCTAAAAATACATCAAAAAGCAAAGTAAAATTACGCAATACATGCAAAAGGAAACAAAAGTAAAAATAGACCCAATGGGCTAGCCAGGAAGAGTCAGAAGCATCAAGACACTGTCACCAAAAGGTGTGACTCCTCCAACCCATTGGGGCAATTACATAAAAAGATATACTATTGCACAGTTTAAACACATTGTGTGTACATCCACATCACAAGGATGCACCCACCAGCCACCACACATGTCTCCCCCACCCACCAGCCAGGAACAAAAACCAGACCCATGCCACGTGGAGGTCACTCCAAATCATCAGTTTTGGTTTCGCTAGGATTTGACTTAAACTTTCACCAAAACTTTTATCCTGAAAACAAAACCAGTTCAGTTCAAATAGCTACTGCTATAGCTTTCATTTGTGGGTCTGGTCTTGTTTTGATTTGCAGAATTTATTCAAGCATTTATTTTTTGGAATATAGCATATATGTCACAGGCATTAATTTTGCATGTCCCAGGAGCAAACTGCCTGTCCAAAAAGACAGGTGAACTGGTTGCTAGCTAACACCCTGTTGAGAGCTCTGAAAGGGCTGACTGAGACCCCATATATTTACTGTTTCTGATTCATTAATTCAACAGTTTCAATTATCCAGAACACAATAACCTTATCCAAAAGCTTGCCCCAGACTTTTAACATTAATCCCGACTCTAGTCTTCTCTTGATGCAGTGCTCAAAGTAAAATGTGCTTTAACACTTTCCATGCAGGTATCTACTACAGAAGACAAGTTTCAATTTTTTTGTAAAAATTCAAAAATTTCAGAATCGTAACTTTTCATGACCATATTTGGAATCAGCATGAAAAATGCCTTAAAATGAGTACAAACAAGCCTAGTATTGGTTCAGCGGTTCTTAAGATAGCGTTTGATATTTTGAGAAAATAGCTCAAAACTTGGAACTTTTATGCTGAAGCCTATGGCCAACCCGGGTGGCCAACACAGAGAGCATGAATACTGAAAAGGTTTAGCATTAGTCTGACCTTTCAATGCAAACAAATCGCTACATCAAGTAAAGTACCAAATGTCATTGAATGCTTTAAATGTACTTAAAGCTACATCAAAGTAATGTAAATCAATGACTACATTTTCTACATTCTTCTCAAAAACCAAAATAAACACCTCAAGAGCTAATGAACCAATACCAGACAGGCATGTGTGAATGAATTTTTCATGATAAGTTCAAAAGTAATTTTAAAGAAGACCACAATTTAAAATTTAGAAACAGTCTCAGCAAAATCACCATCTAAAGCATCTAAAGAAACCCATATCTAATACTATGCCATTTTTCCTGATGTGGCAGTGATGTCAACCTCAAATCACTAGGTTTTGCTCAAAGCGCGTCGTACACACGCACATGCTTAAAGACGCCGCATAGATGCAGGAGCGAAAGCCTCAACGCATAAAATCAAGAAATTGTAAAAATTGCATTAAGAAATTATCTCAAAACCAAAACTTGATTGAAAGTTTTTTTTCTAAAAAATTAAATCATTAGCTCTATAACCACTGATACAATACTTGTGAAAGTTGTACTGGTTTGTTGCATTTATTCATGCTGACTTCAAAAATATTTTAAAATATTTTTACACTTCAAGAAAAAAATTTTGTCTTGCCACACATATTGTACATCTATGCCGACACAGCTTTAAACTTAAACGAAGTACATTATCAACTAGTTGTGACCAGTTGTTTACCCTCTCTTCCCCTGCAGCCCTTGCTTGTCTATACTCATCTTGTACGGTCATCTGAAAGGTCCTGACTAGCCAGAAGTGAGTAGACAAGATACTTGTCTTGCGGCAATAGTCTTCTAATTAACCCTTTCAGTAATTGTTACTTGGGATTGGATAAGGATTATCGGATATGGATGAGAACAGTGAATAGTATGTTGTTGTCAACTGTTATTCAGCAATGAGGAATGTAAGCTGATGTATAGTTAAAGTTGTAAAGATTTGTTTAAAATAGTAAATATTTTGGAAATTTGATGCAATTTTGTAAAAGTTTAAGCTATATACCGTACTCTTCATAATATTATGTGCACCTTGCAGAGAAAAAACTATTTAGGAACTGAAACTGAAAAACTGTAAATGGATGTCATCTGGAGAGAAGAAAGATGTGAGAGGGAGAGAGAGATAGAGGGGAGGGACAGAGTGAAGGACAGAAAGCTTAAAGACAGAGATACAGACATACAGACAAAGGGAAGGAGAGAGAAGAAACACAGAGAGACAGAGACAGGATAAGACAGAAGGACACATAGCAACACTGAGAAAGGGAAAGGCTACAAGGTATCTGAAATAGTACGGTCATCTGGATCTGAAAGGTCCTGACTAGCCAGAAGTGAGTAGACAAGATACTTTGTCTTGCGGCAATAGTCTTCTAATTAACCCTTTCAATAATTGTTACTTGGGATTGGATAAGGATTATCGGATATAGACGAGAACAGTGAATAGTATGTTGTTGTCAACTGTTATTCAGCAGTGAAGAATATATCTTGGTGGATAGTTAAAGTTGTAATGATTTGTTAAACATACTCAGAATTTTGAAATTTGATGCAATTTTGTAAAAGTTTAACCTACATACTCTTCAAAATATTATATGCACCTTGCAGAAAAAAACTATTTAGGAACTGAAACTGAAAAACTGTAAATGAATGCCATCTGGAGAGAAGAAAAATGTGATAGGGAGAGAGAGATAGAGAGGGAAGGACAGAGTGAAGGACATAAAGCTTAAAGACAGAGAGAGACATAAAGACAGAGGGAAGGAGCGAGAAGAGACACAGAGAGAAAGAGACAGGCTAAGACAGATGGAAACATAGCAAAACTGAGAAATAAGGGTACAAGATATCTTTTTTGCCAGAATTTTGAAAGTTTTTTCAACAAATTATACAGTCAAAATCCTACTTTGGCAAAAAAAATACCTGGTTTTAATTTCATAGAAATTAAAACAAATCCCCAAAACTCACAATGTGGGTCAGCAAGGCTTGTAAAACAGGTTTTTCCCATCATCTTAGCTACAAAGATTTTGACATTTTAAAGGTGGATGGCTGCAAGACCTATAACAATGTTTCACAAGCTATACATTCACAACAATGAACAGCTTGAGTAGGCTATGTACTCTGTTTCTTCTTTAATTCCTTTTAAATATCTTCATCCTTGGACTTCAACAAAACAGCACTTTACCCGAGCTCAAGTCGACACAAACCCCATCCGCTTGCATCCTGTTTTTAATCAATCTCAACGTTCGCAAATCAACGGGACATGTATACAAAACATGTGCCTCATGTGACTGGCATCTCTTCCTCATGATACGGATCTTCGTTGACCTATATAACCGTACTACGTGCACCCGTGGGTTTGTTATTATAGGTACACTGATCTCGGCCAACTGTAAATAGCTAACTCTTTCCATGAATGTTAAATACCAAAGTTACTCAAATTTTAAAAATGTTTCCAAAAAATTTCTGATTTTTCGATTTTCAATCCCAAATTTGGAATCTACATCAAAAATGCATTCAAGTGAATACAAACAAGCCTAGTATTGGTTCAGCGGTTCTTAAGATAAGCCTACGGGATATCCAATATTTTAACTTTTTTGATGAGAAAACTTATCATTGAGTAGCAAAGTGTTAATGGAATACTAGTGTACAGTGATCTCGTCCAACTGCACATCAGAGACAGATACTCTTTCGTTAATCAAGCGTGCATGCCATCACACGAGAGAAAGTATACGAGTAAGCATGTCCGTGACTAGTTTACTAATGAAAATAGGACAAAAATTTGCAGTTCATCAAAATCAAGGGGCATATGTGGTAATAAAGGCAGCGTTGATGGCCAAACGGGGTTTGCTGATGGTTGCCGATTTCACGTGCATGTGGCCAGGTGTTGAAATCTGCACCAGGTGTTAATGGTTGCTATAGTAATCTTATCAGCTGTTACCGTGGTAACTTGATATGATGCTATAGCTGCAATAAAGATAGTGTAAGTGCCCCAAAGTCCATGACACTATGCAAAGAAGAGAAAAAATATGTTGGGGTCACCATATATTCTCTTATGTAATCATTAGGTTTTTCTTCAATTCCACATTGACACAAAAGTTTTAAAGTTTTTCACAATGCAATTTATTGGGAGGCTTCTTGCCTTCCAACTTATCAAAATTATCAGCAGCATCACTCATACCAAAACTCAGCCGGACCACCTTTTGTGAAAATCTCCTCTTTTCCTTTATACATGAATACAATCCTCTGTGAGGAGCAGTATGGGCAAAACAATGTACAGAAGCCCAGTACTCTTCTGAATTATATTGTTTATTGCTGATTATTTTTGAAGCACGTTGGCCTAATGGTTAGGGTGCGAGCTTCATAATCGAAAGGTTGTGGGTTCAAGCCCCACCATGGCCAGTGTGTTGAATCCTTGGGTAAGATGACTTAATTCCCAATTGCTTCACTCCACCCAGGTGGTGTAAAATGGGGAGCTGCTGGGGGTAATCACAATCTAAATCGGCTGAGAGTACTTGTGCATGATTCTAATATGATTCTGATATATCCTAATGGCAGCAGAATAATTGTTGAAATATGCTGGTATTTAGGTGTAGTGTACATTAAATCACCAACATTTACTTATCTGGCCAAATGGGGTATTCCATTTGAAATTCATACACCCCCTGTGGAAGACATAAGCTTAATCTCCCACTCAGGGGGTGTAGATTTCAAATTGAGCTACCCATCAAGGTAATCTCATTTCAAATTGATACATCCTGTGTGGAAGATTAAGGTCTTGGCACAAAGGCACAAATCTATAATTATGGACCGAATTAAAAAGACTAGTTTGCGTATGACGTCATGTCAACTACACCGAAAATGCCGTACTGCGCAGGTCGGTAACCAATTACATCGCGCCTTTGCTCTGACGTCAGACGCAAACTAGTCTTTTTAATTCGGTCTTTGATAATAGCCCTTTTTTATAATGAAGCCATTTTTTGAAAGCTCTACAGTTCATACAGACTTTTGAATAAAAAAAAACCTGGTATATGTATTGTATATATGTGTACATCCATATCAAAATGATGCACTTGTCCGCTGCTACATGTGCCTCATTTCACATAATAGCTAGGAATAAATACCAGACTCATCTCAAGTGGAGGTCACTTCAAATCATCCCCAAATGACATGGTTATGGACTGTTCTCTGTATTAATAAGCCATGTGACTTGGGGATGATATAAAGTGACCCCACTTGAAATGAGTCTGGTATTTATTCCCAGTTATTATGTGAAATGAGACACATGTAGCAGCCATTAAGTGCATCCTTTGATATGGATGTACACATATCAACTGATAATACTGGGTCAAAATGATGCAATCAGGATATTGTTTCGTCTTTGCTTCCAAAATTTTGATTTTGCCCCCCCCTCCCGACCAAAGAAAGCTGCCAACGCTCCTGATACAAATTGCCATCGCCCCGGCTGCCACCTGCTGACAGAAATCCTGTACAACATTTGGCAGCTTTGTATGCCCATTTCCTAGCTACACACACTCAATGCGCAAACCAATGACATATCCCCATATCTAAAGTGGGTAATTGGAACACTTGATGCGCTCGCTGCCTTTCTCCTGATGAATTGAAGGGTGATGACAAAGTCTACAGACAAAATGGCATGAATTGGAATTAAGGTATGAAAGGGAGAGAGGGAATCTCAGATTGAGGCGTATCTAACATCATGAACTTGATCAAAATAGATGATTGTTGATAGAATGAAGTGCATTGGCACTGCATGATGAGGGCATTAATGAAAGTTTCGGATTGTGGAGCATTTAACATCATGAATTTTGGGTGAAAAGCATAATAGTGTTCATTGCATGGTAGTTTATTTTTCAAGTCAATGGCAAGAAGAAACACTCTTATCTTCAGTAGATAGCAACTATAGCTATCCTCAGTAGATTGCTATATTCAGTAGGTAGTAACTGTTGTTTTCTTCAGTAGATAGCTACCATTCCATTGCTATCTTCAGTAGATATCAACTGCTATCTTCAGTAGATAACAACTAATGCTATCTTCAGTAGATAACAACTAATGCTATCTTCAGTAGATAACAACTATTACCATCTTCAGTAGAAATCAACTAATGATATCTTTAGTAGATAGCAACTATTGCTATCTTCAGTAGATATCAACTATTGCTATCTTCAGCAGATATCAACTATTGCTATCTTCAGTAGATAGCAACTAATGCTATCTTCAGTAGATAACAACTATTGTTATCTTGAGCAGATATCAACTATTGCTATCTTCAGCAGATATCAACTATTGCTATCTTCAGTAGATAGCAACTATGCTGCCATCTTCAGTAGATATCAACTAATGCTATCTTTAGTAGATAGCAACTAATGCTATCTTCAGTAGATAACAACTATTGCTATCTTCAGTAGAGAGCAACTATTAACATCTTCAGTAGAAATCAACTAATGATATCTTTAGTAGATAGCAACTATTGCTATCTTCAGTAGATATCAACTATTGCTATCTTCAGCAGATATCAACTATTGCTATCTTCAGTAGATAGCAACTAATGCTATCTTCAGTAGATATCAACTATTGCTATCTTCAGCAGATATCAACTATTGCTATCTTCAGTAGATAGCAACTAATGCTATCTTCAGTAGATAACAACTATTGTTATCTTGAGCAGATATCAACTATTGCTATCTTCAGCAGATATCAACTATTGCTATCTTAAGTAGATAGCAACTATGCTGCCATCTTCAGTAGATATCAACTAATGATATCCTCAGCATGAAGATAGCATTAGTTGATATCTACTGAAGATAGCATTAGTTGCTATCTACTGAAGATAGCATTAGTTGATATCTACTGAAGATGGCAGCATAGTTGCTATCTATCTTTAGTAGATAGCAACTAATGTTATCTTCAGTAGATAGCAACTAATGCTATCTTCAGTAGATAACAACTAATGCTATCTTCAGTAGATAACAACTAATGCTATCTTCAGTAGATAACAACTAATGCTATCTTCAGTAGATAACAATGCTATCTTCAGTAGATAGCAACTATTGCTCTCTTCAGTAGATAGCAACTAATGTTATCTTCAGTAGATAACAACTATTGTTATCTTGAGCAGATATCAACTATTGCTATCTTCAGCAGATATCAACTATTGCTATCTTCAGTAGATAGCAACTATGCTGCCATCTTCAGTAGATATCAACTAATGCTATCTTCAGTAGATAGCAACTAATGCTATCTTTAGTAGATATCAACTAATGCTATCTTCAGTAGATATCAACTAATGCTATCTTCAGTAGATAGCAACTAATGCTATCTTCAGTAGATAGCAACTAATGCTATCTTCAGTAGATAGCAACTAATGCTATCTTCAGTAAATAGTAACTATTGATATATTCAGTAGAGAGCAACTATTGCTATAGTCAGTAAATAGCAAATATGCTGCTATCTTTAAAAAAAGACAAATTGCTATCTTCAGTAGCTAGCAACTATGCTGCCATCTTTAGTAGATATCAACTGTTGCTATCTTCAGTAGATAGCAACTATTGCTATCTTCAGTAGATAGTAACTATTGCTATCTTCAGTAGATATCAACTATTGCTATCTTCAGCAGATATCAACTATTGCTATCTTCAGTAGATAGCAACTAATGCTATCTTCAGTAGATAACAACTATTGTTATCTTGAGCAGATATCAACTATTGCTATCTTCAGCAGATATCAACTATTGCTATCTTAAGTAGATAGCAACTATGCTGCCATCTTCAGTAGATATCAACTAATGATATCCTCAGCATGAAGATAGCATTAGTTGATATCTACTGAAGATAGCATTAGTTGCTATCTACTGAAGATAGCATTAGTTGATATCTACTGAAGATGGCAGCATAGTTGCTATCTATCTTTAGTAGATAGCAACTAATGTTATCTTCAGTAGATAGCAACTAATGCTATCTTCAGTAGATAACAACTAATGCTATCTTCAGTAGATAACAACTAATGCTATCTTCAGTAGATAACAACTAATGCTATCTTCAGTAGATAACAACTAATGCTATCTTCAGTAGATAACAATGCTATCTTCAGTAGATAGCAACTATTGCTCTCTTCAGTAGATAGCAACTAATGTTATCTTCAGTAGATAACAAGATAACAACTATTGTTATCTTGAGCAGATATCAACTATTGCTATCTTCAGCAGATATCAACTATTGCTATCTTCAGTAGATAGCAACTATGCTGCCATCTTCAGTAGATATCAACTAATGCTATCTTCAGTAGATAGCAACTAATGCTATCTTTAGTAGATATCAACTAATGCTATCTTCAGTAGATATCAACTAATGCTATCTTCAGTAGATAGCAACTAATGCTATCTTCAGTAGATAGCAACTAATGCTATCTTCAGTAGATAGCAACTAATGCTATCTTCAGTAAATAGTAACTATTGATATATTCAGTAGAGAGCAACTATTGCTATAGTCAGTAAATAGCAAATATGCTGCTATCTTTAAAAAATACAAATTGCTATCTTCAGTAGCTAGCAACTATGCTGCCATCTTTAGTAGATATCAACTGTTGCTATCTTCAGTAGATAGCAACTATTGCTATCTTCAGTAGATAGTAACTATTGCTATCTTCAGTAGATAGCAACTATTGCTATCTTCTGTAGAGAGCAACTATTAACATCTTCAGTAGCTATTGATATCTTCAGTAGATATCAGCCATTATCAGGTATTTAAAAGAAAGAAAATGTGTCTGTTTGGGATTACCCTTTCCAAGTTGATTCAAAATATTGACACACTTATACACTGAACTAAATCTGTCCTTCAAAACCTGTCTGCCTATAGCTAACATTGATTGTGTGTTAACCCCATGGACACTATTGTATTTCTTACAGTGCCCCGGATTGGTTAATTCCATGATATAATCATCTGAGTAACCAATAAAATTGAGCCTTTGTAGGACATGTAGTTACCAAGTTATGAGGTTCAACAGGTCCAGTTTGCATGTTACCGTATTGGTCCGAGTATAGTCCCACCTATTTTTTAGGTGAAAATTTTTCACAATTGGGGGGTGGGATTATACTCGAATTTCAAAAAAAAAAAAAAAAAAAAAAATTTTAAAGTTTTTTTTTTTTTTGGTTTTGGAGTGTCCCTGGACCTAGACCTAGATGCTAGGATCATTCAAGGTTGACCTAAAAAAAAAAAAAAAAATTCAAGATGTTTTGTATTTTTAAGATGAAAATTGATAATTTGTATTCATGTCATACTCTATTAATGATATCAAAATGCATTGAATTCGAACGTGGGACTATACTCGGACGAATACGGTATACGGGGGTGGGGGTGGGGGGGAATTAAAGTTGATCTGATTTTTTTCAAAAAGGGATGCAAACTGTTCCTCAATTTCAAGGGATTCAGAAAAAGAATAGTTTTTACTATCTGTGATGTCAAGTTCAGAAGATAGATGATAAATAAATGCAAATTCTATTGAATCCTATGCAATCCTACATATCTTGACCCATAGGGCCTACACAACAAGTAAATCGACCTGAGACCTTTTGTTCCCCATAACTTCTCAACGGTAAGTCGTATATATACACAAACATTACATTTCTAGGATCCGCAGGGCCAGACGCACAATTTGACATTTTCGGCATGGGAATTTTGAATATTACGTGTTGAGAGCCGGCTGTTTTTATGGTCAATATGAGTTTGTTTTAAATAAAACCATGTGATTGATAATAATTTTTTCTAACATGTAAGGCGTAATGTTATGATTGCGGAGATTCCCTTTAAAAGATTTGTTCTTAAAATTTGATGTGAATTTTCAACTTTAATATTTAATTGAAAAGAGTACTGAAACGAGGAAGTACATATTGGAACTTTTATTACCTTACTACCCAGACAAGGTAACAATATTATGATTGTGATAGGTTTTGAATCACTATTTATCAATGTAAAGCTGACAATGACAGAAGCATTATGGGTGTAACAAAGACGTATTTTGTCAACACATTAAAATATATTACTAACTTCATATACACCATAACCTGACCTATTTCTTCATTAGGCCTAAAAAAATTTGATTGCCCTTTCCCGACCGACCCATAAATTTAAAAAATCGGTCGCTTTTTTTCCAAAAAGGAAATTTAGCTTTTTAAACATTTTGATGGAGTTCTCAGCATTAAATATTGGTAATATTTAGATATTAAAAGGTGTAGACCTAATTTATTGACCTATAGACATGAATTAATGCTGTATAACAAACGCTGATCCACCGCTGTACACAGGGGAAACGCCACAGAGTGATTTTTAACATGCTTTATTCTAAAACATTAATTCCACCAAGCTTTGCTTTAAAGCAAAAGTTGGAAGAATGTTCACAAATTCAGTGTGTTCCAGTGGATTTTAACATTCGTTAGGATCTTTAAAAAAAAATTGACCTACCGTCCCAAATAAATTTGGAGCTGAAAGGGCAAACAGACCTTTCTTTTTTTTTTTCTAATATTATGAACCCTGTGATTTCCTACAATTCATATTTTTAGATACACATGTTCATAACAAACTATGCATAGAGAAAATATCTTACACTTCCCATAATGCATTTCTCCCATTTAATTTCCAACACTGCCTGGCTAGCTAGTACAACATGGGTCAATAGTGATGAAATGTACCTAAATGAACACAGCACACACAGATCTTGCAAAATATCTATCAACCCATGTTTAATCAGTCTACATGGAAAAAATAAAAGGTTTCAACAGACACATTTTGGGTGTCAAGTTTTGAGTTCTGATGTGCTACCAAAAAGGTGTCAAAGTGACACATTTCAAGTGTATTGATGACTCCTTTGGGGTTCCTGATAGCACACTAAGGGTGTCAAAGTAATACCGGCACTAAGAACCTTCTTTAATGGGTGTCCCGACACCATTATTGGTGTCAAATTACACCCCAACAAATGGGTTCTGTGGCGCTATAATTGAAGACCGAATTAAAAAGACTAGTTTGCGTCTGACGTCAGGGCAAACGTGCGACGTGATTGGTTGCTGACCTGCGCAGTACAGTATTTTCGGTCTGGTTGACAGGACATCATACGCAAACAAGTCTTTTTAATTCAGACTTCAATTATAGCGCCACAGAACCCATTTCTTGGGGTGTGCAGGAGACCCATTAAAGAAGGTTCTTAGGTCAATCTTAAAGGTGTCCCCTGACACCAATAATGGTCCTCCTGAAACCTTAAATGTGTCCCTTGATACTTTTAACGGGCTCCTGGCACCACTGGGTGTCAAATTGAGGCGCTACTAAAAAGTGTTGGTGTCAGTTTGACAATCAAAAGGTGCTATCTAAATCCCAAAGGAGTCATCCATACACCTTAAAGGTGTCACTTTGACACCATTTTTCCGTGGCACTGAACCCAAACCTTTTTCAGGTTTCAATAGACATTTTGCATGTATGCACATGCAACACACACTCAGGGATCACTTCTGAGGACATCATAACTTGCGATCCTAGGAAGCAATGCACTGATCAAGAATACACAATATATTTTCAGTGTATTCTCAAAATGACAAAAGGAAACCTGTACAAAGTAATGGGAGTATCATTTGATGAAATGAGGTGATGTACCAAAACTACCATGTTGCAAAGAATCCTGGGAAAGGTACAAAATCTTCTCTGAACTATGCCTATATATTGCTTCAGTGCGCAATCACTTCACTTCCGTCTTCTTCATCAGCCTAAATACTTGGCTTGCTTTGAGAGTTCCAACCTTAATTCATCCTACAGAGCAGCCAACATGAAATATTGTTTGTGAAATTGCAACTATGGGTTAACTGTAAAAACAAACTGTTATAGTATTGCTGTGACTTTAAGATAAGTTGAAAGTTTCAGCTTTAATATGGCTACCATGTTATTTCAGTGGATCATTGCCAGCTTGCTGCTGCTTCTTTATCAACCCAAATACTCGGCTTGTCAACCAATGCTCTTCTTCCAGAGTCAGTCACAATTATTCCTACAGAGCAACCACCATGTACCTACCCAAAAGGAAGTATTGTTTGTAAAACATGGAACGAAACCAATGTGGATTGTTCTCGTAGATTCTTGACTTGCATCCCACAGTTACCGCATGCTGCATCAGTGGAGCTCCTTGATCTTCAATACAATCTTATCAGTGTTTTGCCGGACCATTCATTCAGTGAGTTCCATAACCTTCTTAGCTTGCTCCTGTTTGGCAATTCCATATCTTTTATTGGAAACTATACCTTCAGTGGACTTAGCAAACTAAGGTTTCTTGACTTGGGTTTAAACCCCTTGCAGTCTGTTTCTGGCTCTCCATTCCAAGATCTTGTTTCATTGAAAATTATAACATTTGAATATTATGGTACAAATGCTTTTGGGGAAGCATTTTTTACTGGACTCAAACATCTGGAGAAAATGGACTTGATTCTTGCTTATCTAACTGTGGACTTTATCAGGAATGCATCTCACAAACTTTCTTCACTGGTTTCGCTAACTATTCATGCAATAGATTATGTAAAGGTAAAGCTTGGATGTCATCCATCAGACTGGGTTAGATTCACCAAATTGAAATCTCTTGATATTGGTACACTCTAAAAACTACGGGGTTATATTTTCCGTGGTCATTTTGAATTGACCACGTTTGGGGTTGTTTTGACCCTTCAAGGGGGTTGTACTGTTTTAATTTGACCACTTTCACGAGGTCATTTTAGCCATGACTTAACGTGGTCAAAAACTTAGTGGTCATTTTGCCGATACCGTCGCGCATTGATATCAGTTTCAATCTTCCGCTTTGAAAATCTCAATTCATAAATGAGTTTAAACATGAGCTGCAATTAATGTTTGTTGATTAATAAATAAAACTAATTTTTTGACCGAAGTTACCCAATTTGTCAACTTTATAATGACTTGCATTTGAACTATTTGCACACACGGTGTGCATCGGCTCACGTGGTCACATCAGCGCCATATTTGTTCTGATTGTGCAGCTCAGCGGATTGTCGTGTGTGCTTGTCTGCATGATGGAATATGAGAAGTTAGTTGAAAGCACGCAAATTCCCCGGTACCCCAGGTCAACATAAAAAGTGGTAACCATGTGTGTTCTTCCTTTTTTCAAAACCCCCCTTTTCACTGATTTTTCATTGATTTTACCCCCTTTTTTGCCAAATCACTGACAAAATCAGGGTAAAAATACCCCTTTTCAAGGTTTTCAATGAGAAGATTTCCAGACACCCCTTTTCAATGACTCCAAATATTTTAATATATTAAGTACAAAATGTGCAAGTATGAACATTACTTTGTGTCTGTTGTACTCCCAGATGATCGCCCGACTGATCGAGTGTCGTGGGTGGAGTGTTTCTTTAAAACTGAGCTTGAAATTTTCGAAAAAAACTCACGGATTGCATGATAGGTTCCAAATTCGGCAGCTTTGTTAGTTTGACACATGTCAAATGCCCCGTAAGCTTACTTTGATTTATTTACTTCACGAGCGAACCGGTATACGCCAAACTTCAAGTGCAACAGGGAAGAGAAACAACGATACAAAATAAAACTTACATGCATCAGAATTGAACAGAATTAAAAACCAAGGAAAAATATCACTCAGTCTCGGTCGGTCGTAGAAATACCCTTTTTTTAAATTTAGCGGAGACAATGCTCAGAATACCCCCCTTTTTCGCGATTTGGGGTCCGCGATTTCAGTCAACAAAATACCCCATTTCCGCGAAATTTAGAACACACATGGTTACCACTTTTTATGTTGACCTGGGGTACCGGGGCAAATTCATTCCAATTTCATGCTGTCGTGGCTGGTGTCTTGGCTGCAGTTGTTATAAGCTTATATCATGTAAGCTTATAATACGTGAACTGTCATAGGCGATGACTGACTGTGTGAGTGTGATACACAGATGCATTTTGCAGTTTGCTGTTTATGTAATGCTTTCTCTGTGCAGAAACACACTTATGTCCTGGTGGGACCAGCATGACCATAGGCCTACTAAAAAATCCAAACAACCCCTAAATGTGGTTATTGAGTAACCCTATAAAACAACCCTTTCAAATGGGTCATTTCATTTGACCCCGAAATGAGGTCATTAAGTAACCCAATAAGGCAACCCTTTTGAAGGGGTCATTTCATTTGACCCCGAAATGTGGTAATATTTTGACCCCAATGGGGTTACTATTTGACCCAAATACGTAGTCATTGCAATGACCCCGACCAATGGGGTCAAAATGCCCCCGTTAGTGGTATGGTGTTTAGTTGATAACTATGCTGGGGTCAAAAATGACCCCGTTTGGGTCATTTTTTGACCCCGTAGTTTTAAGTGTGTACTGGTATAGATGTATGCATTGATTTATGTTCACTTACAGCACTTCAGACTTTACAGTTTGACACAGGTGGAATCAGTATTGGTGATAAATGTCCTACAACACCACCACTTAAATCTTTAAACATCATTCCAGAAGGTGTATACAACATAACTCATGCATATGAAAAGGTGAATGATCTTACAAGCCTTACTCTCAGATTTTACTTAGACAGCTTACCATTCTATTTAAGGGAAGGCATCCAGACATTGCATTGGTTAAATTCCCCACTTCAAAAGTTATCTCTTTATTTTGGGTATTCTTTAACTGGTCAACTAGTCTTCAATGACACAACTTTTGAACCACTGACCAAGATGAATGGATCCTTGCATGAGCTTACATTAAGTGCACAGGAATCGTCAATGGATTACATTCAATTAGACGGATCACCATTCACATGGTTTCCTAAACTTCAAAGACTAGTGATAGAGAGTGGATCACAGATAACATTGTCTAATATCACCTTCAAAGGCTTAGACAGTTTACAAGAACTACAATTAAATATTCACAACATTCACATTTTGGCATCTAGTGCTTTGCATGTGTTTTATGGAAAGAATTCTCTTAAAAGTTTGAATCTTGCCAGTAATAATATGCAGATCTGTGATGATTGGCATGATAAGCTATGTCATATTCGAAATGTTGAGTATTTAGATCTCTCACACAACAAATGCTCCACTGGTGTTACAGTTAAGCTCTCGTCACACGGTCAATCTTTACATCAAACTTGGCTTCAAATTTCATTTTGACAGATATTTGATGATCCTAACCAAACCCAGTCACACTATCAAATATTTGCATCAAATGTTATTGTGGCATTAGCATGGTCACTGTATTAAGAGGAAGGGACAATCTTAATAATAGTCATATGTTGTATTATGTCTTTATATACTCATACTGTTGATTTTGCCTTGTCTTGTTCTGTAAAATTAAATTAATATTAGGCATATAGGCCTATTAGATTAAAAAATAAACATGTTAAAATAAGACATTTTAACCAGCTTTGAAACTATGCTATTTTTAAATAGTAGGATACAGTTTCCTTTCTGTTAAAAATCTAACTATTAAGTAGAGGGGCCTATACAATGTAGTATTAGGCTTTACATTGTTTTTCATACACATGTTTACGCATAACCCTTAGCATAATGCTTTACCATTAGGCCTACACATTAAAAATAAAAATCCTGAGGAGGATCTTTTTATTTTTTATCAAAAGATAAGTGTAAATACCCATATAGGTTATATATGCTGAACTATATAACCTGAGATTAAGGAGGAGGCCTTTTTATTTTATTGTCATCTGGTAGGCAAACCCCCTCTAATGATTAAGAACCTTCCAGAAGTGTTTCTTGGCTATATAGAAAGTATCGTTATCTTTATAATCCTCACTTTGATGTTCCTAAGAACCTCATCCTCTCAGTCTCAAGTAGGTTACAGGTTTTATTCTGTACTACTTCTAGATACTGATACACAGTGATACTGATATTATATTGAATATGTCAACATTTTCTGTGAAAATCCCTCAATCTACCCACATTCTTGTTCTATAATTGACTCATGATTCCCTAGGTATTGTAAAATTTGAAGGAAAAATAGAACATGTTGTATTTTCTTGCAAACTATTTTGACATTCCTGTAACCCCAAATTGTGTAAAGATTGACCAAACAGTGGCAGTCACACGGTCAAATTTGTCTTCAAACTGCTATGAACCAGGTGCAGGTAATTCATCATCGCCATTCCCTATGGAAGTATGTTGGCAAAGATTGACCGTGTGACGAGAGCTTTACTATGCCTTGCATATTCCCCCACTTGCAAACACTTGTGGCACAACAACTCGAACATATTCAGTTTCCATTTGGTATATGTACAACCTGCAATATGGCACCAAAATTGCAGAAATTAAATATCAGTGGAACAGATGTTTTTACTAGGAATTTCAACAGTTGTCCAAATCTGCTGATTTATGACTTGTCTGAATGCAAAATTCAGGCTGATCTAGTACCTTTTTCATTTCATATGCCATGTTTGGAAGAATTATATCTAAACAGAGTATTATTATACCAAGGAAAGGTAATGGATGTGTTACAAAACTTCAATGCACCTAAGCTGAGACATCTTGAACTAAGTTTTAACCAGATATCGGTTATAACCAAAGAAGATGCTTCATTTTTGAGAAATCTAACCATGCTAACACACCTCAACTTGGCAAGCAATACACTGACATCGTTTGACTATGTGCAGTACCTGGTCAACATTGAGACATTGATTTTGAAAGGAAATAAACTAATTACTATCCCAAGCACAGTTTTCACTGAATCTATCCACCCATTCATGAAGGAACTAGACCTAGCAGACAATGCAGTAATATGTGACTGCAATATTGAAGCCTTTAAAACCTGGATAATGACAGATAAAACAGTACATCTTCAGAACCCTGATCAAATTGGCAAATGCAACTATTGTTGTGTTTCACCAGATGTGAGAGAGGGATTGAGTATAACAGAGATTGATTTGGATTGTAAGTCATATCTATGGCTCTATATCTCAGTAGGCATCATCAGTGCTGTTTTGTTAATAACTGTGGGTTTCATAGTAGCACTGTATCATTGGAATATCAAGAATAGGCTATTCTTGTTGTTTAATAGAAGAAGGGACCCTGTAAATTACCTAGTAAATGATGATGACCATGAGGATGAGGATGAGAATGGTATCCCTAGATACGATGCCTATGTGTCATACTGTAATGAAGATGAAGATTGGATATGTGATGAATTGGATCCTAAAATTGAAGGAGGAGAGGAACCACTCAGGCTCTGCATCAGAGGTCGAGACATCCCAGCTAACAAGCCTATTTTGGAGTCTATATCATTATACATGAAAAGAAGTCGTAAAGTTGTAGTTATTCTCTCTCCACGCTATATGGAAGATCGGGGTCGTAATAAGTGTAAATTTGAACTTGCCTTGGCATATCAGAGATTACTGGAAGAAAATGAGACTGTCCTGATCCTGATCCTCCTGGAGGATATTCCAGAAAACAAGATGACGCTGATGTTAAGACAACTATTCCATCGTGTGCAGTGCCTAAAATGGGAGGGTCAAGAATGTGGACAGGGCCTATTCTGGCGACGACTGAGAGAGGAACTGAAGCGACGCATTCTTGTAGATGATCGCTATGAAGTTTAGACATTTCAAGTTGCGGATTAGACAGGGGAGTTCCTTACTATTCGTCGGTCGCAACACATAGTGGCGTAGAGTGATTTTTCAAACTTTCCGTTTCACATAGTGGCGTATAGGTTTAGAGCTAGCTATTATCTTATAATAGTTATTCCTTGTTAACTATCAAAGATACAGCTTAATAGTTTGAACCTTAAACTTCAATTTTAAATAGAATCGGGCCACTGAGAGATAACATTGACGAGTATCGACCCGTTACCAGTAGCATATCCTTCAAAACGCTTTGCTCAGAGACGTATTTTGTCCTTCACGTACGCCACTATGTGTTGCGACCGACATATTTATTAGGAATCCCACAAGCATTTTGATCATAACATTTATGGTAGTTCATTTTGGTGTATTCATGTCATCTATATTGTATTATCACATATATATAGTAGATTCAATTTCTTTTAGTTTTTCTTTTGATATATCACTTGTATCTTAGTGTGAATTCAGATTGTAATTATGCAATTTACTGTAAGGCTTCAAACAAGCTCAACCCTGGAGTTTTTTTCAATTTTTTTGCAAAAAAATAAATAAATAAAAAACTTAATTAATTAATTAATTAAAATTTTAAAAAAGGGAAGAAAAAAAGTTCTGAGTTTTTTATCAAATGCAATTTACAGCTTTAAAAGTAAAAAAATAAAAATCCCAACCTACCTACCCTAATTTTATTTTATGTTACGCCAATCAAACAATTTTCTTTTTTAGGCCTAAATAGCACTCATATTTAGCCAAGAGTCAAAGTGTTGTAATCTTCTGTACATACATCTCTAGTTTGTGTATTAATAACATTAAAGGAATATTTTGTGATCCTAGCATCCTCTTTATGAATTTTTCAATACCGTTGATATCTACGAAAAAATCCCAAAATTTCAGTTGATTCCAATTTTGAGTTTGCGAGTTATGCATGATTATGTGTATTACATATAGGCCACTGAGTTGAATTATATTCTGGTATACCAAAACGTAATTCAAATTTGGCAATATTTTTGCTAAACAAATTAATCTACAAGAAATTTGTTGTACATAAGCCAGAGGTTTCCAGAGGTAAAAAAAATCTAATTTTTTTGAAGAAAAGTGGGGGGATGAGGCTGTGGATCATGAAATGCCCTAAGTTAGTATAAAGCAATATAATAAGATTTGACATATTATCTAGTAAATTGTTTTAGCATATGTATTATAACATTTACGTAGATAGATTCATTTTATTTTTTTCCTATATATCATTGTATCTTATTGTGAATTAAGATTGTATTAATGCAATTTATTACCGGTAATAGCATTCGTATTTAACCAAGAGTCAATGAGCGTGTTTATACTGAGCACCTTGCTTAACTACGCTTTTACCTTCACCTGTATTTTGAATCCTCTCATCACCAATGTGTTGTTTCTACTGCGCTGTAAATACATGGTATAACGATTCACTACTCATATATTTAGTGGGGAGGGCAGAAGTCCAGAAAATATTTTTGTGACCTTCAAGGTCATATTTTGCTTAAAAGATGTACTGTAGTAGGCTAATTTCTGGTGTCACCTGCAAATTGTCACCCAAACTGTTTCTACTGCAAACGTTACCGTATATTCACCAATATTAAACCTTATCTCAAGCAACATACCAAACTCACTTTGTTGGTATACAAGAAACCATAAGCCACTGGCTCAAGAAATAATGGTCATCATGTGACTATTCCAAGAAAGCTACTCAAGCAAAGGGAAGTTATCAATCACATTGCCACTTAAGGCTATTCCAGTTGAAATCCATACAGCCCCATGGAAGACATTACCTTCATCTTCCACTGATGGTGTGAATTTTAAATGGTTTACCTGAATGGATGATTCCATTTGAAATCTACACTTCCTGTGTGGGAGATTAAAGTCATAATGTACGATCTTATTATATGAATTTGGTTAATTTTTTTCAAACCTGATTTTTTTGCATATTTATAATGTTTACACATGTCACAACTTGCACCTAAATGGAATTTGTTGTGTTTGTAGGTAAACTTAGCAAAGTTCGACATAAAGTCATAATTCAAGAAATTATGACTTTATGTCCGCCCATAGAACTGCGTGTTAAACAGCCAAAATAACAAGCAGTGTTTCTTTCACGTTACCTCGTTATTTCAGCTCAAAATGGACAGAAACCATTCCCGATCATTATTACTAGTATTATTTCAGCATTTTGAGTATATGATAACAAATTTAAATTTTGAAGGAAATCGTACATTAAGCCTTTAAGGTCATGTCCCGGATCATGTCTTTAATAGGGGGTGTATGGTTTTCAACTGGAATAGTCCTTAATGATCAAGTACCCTGCTGGAAGAAAAGAACAGTGGCTGCTGCAGCATGTGACCTGTGCAAGTTACTGTTTTTCAGTTCCAGGAATGAGATGCTCATTTATTGTGTAAAATATGGACATGAAGTTTTTGCAAGAGAGCAAATTACTTATGCCATGTGATCTGGTGATATTTTTGAGTATTCAAGACAAAAAAAAACATTGAAATTTGGAACTCTTTATAGAACTGTTGTCATTTTGTAACTATGACCTCGATATCAAAGGTTATGAGCAAATAATGAAACTCGACCGGTGGTTCACTGGGGGTTCCATCCGGTTTCTATTGTCCTACACAATGGACACCGGATGGAACCGGAGGTCAACCACCGGTTGAGATTTGATTTCATCTCTTACATGTATGCATGTTTTAACCTCTACTGCAAAATAGCATTTACCAACATCTGTTGGATTAAAAAAAGGTGGTCAAGAGTGACATTCCATGTAGCTGACATATAATGTGTTTGGACAACACATTTTCATTTATTTTGTGAGTGTTTAAACCTCTACCCCAAATTTGCTTCTGTTTCATTAACTCCTACAAATACACATATTGAAAAATAAAAAAGGCAAAAAAGTGGTCAAGAGGGACATTCCATGTGGCTTACTTGAATGAGTGTCGACATTATGTGCTTAGACAACACAATTTCATTTATTTTCCGAGTGTTTAAACCTCTACCGCAAATTTGCATTGACTCTTACAGATACACATATGAATTATCATTTTGAAAGATAGAAAAGGCCAGGCCCGTAGCCAGGGGTGTGACGCACACCCCCCTCCCATTTGCGAGCGTCGCAAGAGAAAAATAGAGGTTTTTTATGCCTTTTTGGTCCAAAAATGTCCAAATCCACCCCACCCGAGTCCAAAAAGGTCCAAATTTTGAAAAAAAGATCCACTTTTTCAAAATAAGCACCCCCCCAAAATAAATCCTGGCTTCATGCCTGGAAAAGGCAAAAAGGTGGTCAAGAGTGACATTCCATGTGGCTTACTTGAAAGAGTTTCTTCTGTGCATCATTGAGGTAGATGTCTACCCAATCGGACCACCTCATCTTAGTACTAGGATACTGTCACTCATATAAATACGCATATTTCCATGTTTCCATATTCCGTGGTGTTGTTTGTGAAGTTCACAGTCATGTGAGTTCAAGGTCATTAATACAATTATTTCCTGGTTTGCTTTAACTCTTTCCATGTAGGTATCGACTGCAGACGACAAGTTTCATTTCCTTTTACAATTTCAGTATTGTATATTTTCATGACTAAATTTGTAATTAACATGAAATATGCATTAAAATGAGTACAAACAAGCCTAGTATTGGTTCTTCAGATAGCTCTTGATATTTTGAGAAAATATCTCAAAATGTTGACATTTTATGTTGAAGCCTATGGTTAGCATGCAAAGCATTAATGTCACGTTTCACTGGTGCAGTCAGCCATCTGTGACACAATCAACATGGTTATATGCCTACTGTATAGACACACCTGAGAAAAAATTGTTCATTTTTGGGGAAGCGATGAATACAATGAAAACTTTAATAGACATTTTGCTTATAGGTGATATCAAATGTTTAGCAATGGGCTTACATTACTTACAAATAAGACTGTGGTGCCTAATATGGAACAAAAAGGTGGTCAAATTGAGGATTCCATGTTACAGGCATAATGCCATGGCTTCAAATTTGTTGTGTGAGTTTTTGTGACATCACTAAGGCCGATGTCTCTCCAAGCGGACCACCTCAGTTCAATATAAATGACAGATTGCTTATTTATATGCACCAATAACTATGTTTATGTATTCCATGGTTGCAGATAAGGATGAGTATAAAGTTCAAGAGCAAAGTTCTGTGTCAAGTTCATTAGGCCAAAAAAAAAAGCTTCGTCTCAAAGCTTGCGCGCGCGTTTGTAAAATCCCAAGATTTGACAAAAAACAAATGCGGAAATTTTTTTTAATTTCAAATTTTTTTTTTTTTTTATTATTTTCTAGAAAAAATCAGCGAAAATCAGATTTTTTTCTCAAAATACCATGAAAAAAAGTCGGTGCAGTGGTGTACTAGCAATGTGCCATCTGATGGGGAGCACCAGGATTGATTGCAGGACTACTGGGTGTAATTTGGATGCATTTATCAAATTTTGACTCTGATTGGGGGGGAAGTGAAAGTAATCAACAACATACATCAGTTGTAACATTTAGCCTACATAATCAGTAGTGATCAGTAGCATAGTTTATTTACCACACACATCGTCATCATCCCTATATCTTTGTGTCAAAAATTGCTGTGATAGTACAGCGACTCCTCTCGTTTTTCAACAGCTACGCATCGCGATTTTGTTCAAGATAGGCCGAGCGACTCAGGCTAAGCATACCATGACTATCATATGAGATACACACAGAGTTTCTATATTCTACACATTATTACGATTTGTGCATGCTCTAGTACCCCACACACCGACACTGCCTGGCTAATAATTATTTGGTGCAGAAGGGACACTAAAATGAACACACGGGATCGATACACGTGAATTGCTATGCACGATTTTGATATCAGACGAAAATCTTCTGATACCGGGTTAGAAAATGATGAATATCTCCGTCATGATTTTTTTTCTCAAGAAACCAGATTTGGTCTCATAAACTTGGAAATACGTGTTGAACAGATATGATAGTCGCTAGAATGCGCTTTGAAAATTGGCCGTGCGCTTTGAACTCAAAATTTGACCATTTTATATTGCGTTGGTCCTGTTATGGACTACAGCGTGCAGCGTGTAGTACAGCTGCACTCACTGTAGGCAGTATAAAAGTCGATGACCATTGACCTCAATGGGGTATACAAGCTTAATCACGCACAACCAAGATCGATTACCCGGCTATTGTGAGTAGCCTTAGTTATGTACCTCGACTAATTATTAGTTTAAAAGAGCTTTAAAGGTTTGAACCAAATGGCTAATCGTGGCTGTGGATTTAACCTACCATGGCGATTCCTGCCATGAAGATATAGGGTCGAAGACACTGTGCCCCATATGATGTTTCTATTACAAGAAAATCGATTTGTTTTCAGGTAAAACCAGGGTTTTGTTTCCAGTACACTCACTCGAAAAGCAGTACACTAATTAGCGGGGCCTTGCAGCTTGCTGTGGATATCACGGTTGTTTGATGTATATAGAATTGGCTTCATTATTAACTAAATACAAACTATAGATGGCGCTATTTATCCTAAATCATATGTCTTTATTTGCAAGGGTTTGGTGATTAATACTGCCATTAAAACAGTTGGAATAGGTAAAAACAATCAATAAGGACATTTTATAAACATATTTTATCAAACAATAAAAGGAATATTTTGTATTAAAAGCTTGAAAGTGTAATTTCCTGTACTTAAATAGCGCCACCAATTTTGTCATTAATAGAAACATTTTTATATGAAAAAGCTTTAAAAAATACTATAAAAGTGAATAATTTTGTAGAAGAGGGGAAATTAAAGTTGAGAATGACTCAAAAGCATCTGAATACATTAACATGATATCACTTTTAGCTGTGTAACCCTAAAAATTTAGTTGTACATGATGTTTTGTTTGAAAAACTAATAAATGATCCCATCAAACAACCGTGATATCTTTTAATGTAAAGATTTTGAAATCCAATGTAAAAATTTTGATACATTTAATTTTGAGAATTACAATTCTACTTTATAGGTATAAAGGAACACGTTTAACCCATTCAGTTAAGTTCCAGGTGCAAGCCCTATAACACAATGCATATGTAAACTTTCTTTATCTGTGTCAATAATAGAATATTGATTTCAACGGAGTATTGAGCTGTATGGAAAAATATTTATAATACAGGGTGTTGACACTGTGCCACATGTACAACAATGGATTTGAAGCTAATTGCCTTTTGAAAGAAATAATGTGAGACATCTTGAGATACACATTTTCATCTGACAAAATGACAAAAAACAGGCCTATGAAAGTCACCTATTAATTTTGGCTCAGAAAAAAAAGGAGAAATTGAGAAACACATGCATAATCAGACCCCCCCCCCCCCCCACTCACAAGCATGTTTGTGTTGCTAGCAACCACGGACATTGTGTATGCTATCAAAACAACTTATTACAAGGACATCTGAATCAGCTTTGAATTGACAAACCGAGGACCAAAATGGTGCTTTTATGTGGATATATATGTGCGTGATATACACAGTACAAAATACGCCTACCAACCGATGTCGCTATATTTAATGCAAAAGAGCGGATATATCTCTAAAATGCATTTGGCATGTAATTTCGACCTACTGAAGACCACTGCAAAGTGAGGACGGTGCTCATGGTCTTATTCATGTATTTTTACATTGTTTGCAATAACCTGTTAAGGCAACCGAGGATGTCCACAGTTGCATTTCAGAGTAATTATGCAGGGGTATCCTCTTTTGCAGGTGGATTACATATGCACCCCCACCATTTACAAACACCCAAAACACACACCCCTACATAAATTGTGATATTTTGCATAGATATTGTACAGGTATTTGCTATCTACTGAAGATAGTACTTCATAAACAAATCACACAAAATTTATTATTCACTGCTACATTTTACAAACACATACCTGGCATTATCAAATATTCCATGATTGATCCACAGGATACATTGGTCAACAATGCAGTACATGAAAATTAGAAAAGAAGAGAAAACATAAAAACTGATTAGATTTGAGTTTATACAGATTAAGAACTTTGGACATAAATGTCATGGTACCAGTATACGGAAGCACGGTGGTCCAATGGTTAGGGCGCAAGCTTCATAATCGAAAGGTTGAAGGTTCGAGCCCCACCATGGCCAGTATGTTGCATCCTTGGGCAAGACGGCTTATTTCCCAATTGCTTCACTCAACCCAGGTGTAAAATGAGGAGCTGCTGGGGGTAATGACAATCTAAGTCAGCTGAGAGTTCCTTGAGCGGACTTGTGGAAGTAGAAATGATTCTGATATATCCTAATGGCAGCGGAATAATTGTTGAAGTGAGCTGGTACTTAGGTGTAGCACACATTAAATCACCAACATTTATACATCATTACAGGTACCCCATGAAACAATAATTCCTGGGACAAAAATAAAATTTCAAACTTTGCTCAAAAGTAAACTTAACCCTGTCATATGCCTAAAGAACCAAAAACCTATGAATTTAAATGCAAAAAGAATTGCTGCAAGAATGATTTTATTTATTCTGAAACATAAAAACCATAGATGATCTATGCAAAAACACAGCAAAAGGGATGGTCAAGGTCGCGTAAGCTGCTGTTCCAGCCACCATATGGCTCCTCAACCTGTATACGTGCCTTCTTCAATAATGTAAATGCTACAACATACAGTCCCACATACTGTGGACTTCCACAAATTTTCGTCTTGCGCAAGACAGGTTACACAACCTCTGCTTAGTTTGTCATCTTGACCGGGTCTAAGCACAAAATACCCACAACAACATGCTGTCCCTCAACTATCATCATATAGGACCATAGGACTACAGCTTAAACACGCTACATCAGCGTCATATAGAAGCACTATTAGGTGCTCACTTCGTCCGGACCACCCCAACTAAGCATACTGGATGAGTGGTATATATATTGGATAAAATCCATGATTGTATATTCCGTGGTTTCATTATTAATTATACAATAAATGTTCAATATTTGCCAAGGTCAGATGAGCGTTTTTGTTGAACTCCCTCAACAGCTCAGCAATATACGAGAAGAGGGCTCTTTAGAACATGTTTTCTTCAACGTACAGTGAACCTGATGTGTTCAATTAATTAGTGATTTATGTTTTGCAGAATTAATTAAAAGTAGCAAATTTCAATATACATAAGGTTTCTCTTAATTTCAGGCTTTTAACTTTAAATAAATATTTAGTGATTTTCAACCTATTTGCTACCTGAATATGGTTTTGATGTATGAATAGATATGTTGATTAATTGCAATATTAAGTGGTTTGATGTATATTGAATTTATTAATATTTCCTAATTTTTTGTATACAATCTTTGAATATATGCAAGTTTATTTCACCATGATTGCAAATTATGTTAGCATATCTTTGATATCTATCTCCGGCAGGTACATAAATCAGCCTGGTTCTTCAACAGGCTATTTTATGAAAAGGAATATATGAATTCCCCACTTGATCCATGGGTGCCACCATACCAAGATGTACCACAATATGCAAACAGATAGTTATTTATCCATACAAGTACCATCAAAACTACTTAAAGGAAGTGTCCGGCAATCACAACATTATGTCTGGTATATGTTGGAAAAATAATTATCAAGTACGAATCACATGGTTTTATTTAAAGCAAACTCATATTAACCATAAAAACAGCAATCTCTCAACACGCGATCTTCAAAATTCCAGCGCCGAAATTTTCTAGAGCAATGACGCCATGGTTATTTGTGCTCATTTGTCGTCAGGCTTCATTGAATTATTTGGACGTCATTGCTCTAGACAATTTCGGTGCTGGAAATTTGAATATCGCGTGTTGAGAGATGGCTGTTTTTATTCGTTTTTATGGTTAATATGACTTTGTTTTAAATAAAACTATGTGATTCGTGCTTGATAATTATTTTTCTAACATATAAGACATAAATGTTGTGATTGCTGGACACTTCCTTTAATAGCTAAATTATACAAACTCACTTGGTTATTAGTGTAGACATTTTTCTTACATCTTTAGTCATCAGCCAAACACAGGCCCAAATGCAGGGGGATGCACCCCCCAAAAATAAATTGGCAAAAGTATAAAAAGTCCCAATTTGCGAGCCTAGTAGGCAAAAAAAAAAAAAAGAAGATCTTTGATGTGTTTTTTGGGTCAAAAAAGGTCCCAATTTTGAGATGGTCCATGCATTTTACACAAAATTGCTCCCCCCTTAAAAAACAGTCAACTTTTTCAAAATCTGCAACCCCAGAAAACAAAATTCTGTGCACGGGCGGGCCTGACCAAACATCTTTATTTTCTGTCTATTCAAGGACATCTTAGATTATAGCATCCATTTAATATCATTAGTTAAGTGGGATATTAAAGTACTCTTGTTTTGAGAGTTGTATCAAATTTGTTTCAAAGCTGTCGTTCAGTTAAAGATCACCGATACATCTTAATGTCAAATGTTGGTAAGTCAACCAGGGTCGTGTGGGTATTTTGTGCATCTCCTGTGATCTTACAAAACACAGTTGTTTTCAGTAAGAACTTTCTTTAAATAAAAAAAGTTTAAGCTTTTATACTGAAATTTCAAACGTGGCAAATTCTGAGGACACCATTCTTTAAACAAAACCCAATAAATGTTTGCCAGGGATAAAAGTAGGTCTGACGAAAAAGGGAAAAACATGAAAAATGTTGAATTTGGGCTGAAACACGCCAAAACGGGCTGTAAAAAATAATTTTGCCTAGTATTATACGCTAAACAAACTTTAAGCATAAGATGATTTATTTCACTAAATTGCAACATTCTGAACATTTATTTTGTTGATATCTATCATTCTTCAAACCAAACAAATAGGTTTTAATTCATTCTTCCACTTAGCCTTTCAATTATTTAAGCCTTCACTAAGATGAATAGCTTTCCTCTATTAAAGTGTCATGTCTTTAACTTCTAAAGCATTAAAAAAACACAAGTTGTTTGACATATTTTCTCAAGGGAACATAAGTCGTGTTCAGACAGTTATAGAATTCTTGAAAATTGGGGTGCTTGATAATTAACCTTTTTGGTAAATCCCATAAGCCTTTGCAAGTACACCTGGGATGTCGTCATTTGACGTTATGCTGAATTGCAATGCACAGTAACGATGTTCGATAAACGATGTGCGCATTGGCGCAGATCGGTGTGACATCAAATGACGACATCGCAGGTGTACTTGCAAAGGCTTATGGGATTTACCCCCGGGGGGGTACTCAAGTTTGGTTTTGGTAGGGACGTGCCGCTGAGAATTTGAAAGTGGACCCATAAATATACCAATTTTTCAAGAAATTTGGACCCATTGATATACCAAAAGTCAAAATTTTCGGCCGAATTTAACCCAAATTGTCGTAGTTTTTGCAAATTTTCCCAAAATTTTGGGAAAATTTTGAAAATTTTAGCTATATTAAGGAAAAATTGGGCTATTTTCCTAAAAAAAAATTGAGAAAATTTTGAAAAAGGACCCATTCATATACCAAAATAGGCTTTGAAAAGGGGTAATTGATATACCAAGAGGCTGAAAATGCTACCCATATTTGCGGCCCGTCCCCGTATGGTCATTTGTATTGAGTACCCCCCCCCCCCCCGGGATTTACCGAAAAGGTCAATTGCGATTCCTAAGTCAATCCCCAGAGTGTGCGTCCACACAATTCCATTGAAGCCTGGAATCCTACAGTTTTGCGATGCTTGATGTTGGAAGCTAATTGTGACCTATCTAGTGTTGCGCCAAATTGAACCATATTAAATATAATTGATTAAGCTCAGCACTTGTGAATCACAAAAAATGCATCATTCACAAGGCATTAGCATTCGAGGACCACTCGATGATCACACAAGAAAATCATAAAATCCCTAAATATCTTGGGGATAAATAAATAAATTTCTTGGGGCTAACTTAGGTATTGAAATCTTCGAGACAGTTCACATGGCATATTTTCCCAAGTTATTGCTTGAGAACTGTGTTGCTTAAGCAAAACGCCCTCGGTGTGAATGTACCTACTGTGATAAATGCAAAGGACTTGATGTTGCTATTGTTTGAGAAGATATAATGGAACATCTTTTTCTTTTATCTTCCTACGATTAAACTATAGACATATAACTTTAAACATGTAGTAGATCAACTATTAATGGGTACACGTGATTGCAAAGATGTTCCAACACATAAAATTCTTTTGACTTTCACTCCAACATAATAGAACTTTGTACATCTGCTATTAGAATAAGCTTCCATATAAGGACGCATTTTTGAGATTTTCCCCATCTCTTGAGTTATATTAATTCAATGTTTTTCACCTTGTAATTTTTTTTTTCTTACACACTGTTTGAGTATGTGTCCCATCAATAAATAAACTCCCTCTAAGCATAATTCAAAATTTAGTAGAATTTTAATAAAGTTACGACAAGAACATACCAGAATTTAACATTTTCCCATTCTTTTTCATATGAAAAAAAAGCAGAATTTCAACCCTGTAAAGTGTCTGTGTAGTGGCAGCACTAAAGGGATGGTGGGGGTGTATTTACAGGGGCAAAATTGTTTGCCTTAAATTGGGCAATTTGTGCAAAAATAGTGGAATTTATGCGGATTTATCATGTCAAACCCAAATTATGGTGGCCCCGGGCAGTACCCCCCTGGTGGGGGGTCACTGTTTCTGTGTGATCATCAAATTTTAAACAATATCCAGGTCACACTGACATCATCTGTATAATCTATGTACATGTATCTACATGGTAACAATCCACTCCTTGAAAAACATGCGAGCCTAAGGCGAGCACCTTGCCAAATTTCAGAAATTCCAGGGTGCAAGGGAACTTGTCTGGGGAATAGGCTGCAGGGTATCACCCCCAACAAAAAAAGGGGTTTTTTTGGCTATTTTATGACGAATTATCATCATCCAAATCCGAAAATGTTTTTAAAAAAATATATATAAAAAAATACAACAAGAGTAAACTTAGATGAAACCATCACTACAGATAAAGTGCTCAACTAAAAAGGAGCAGAAATATAAAAGAAATATAATTTTGTTTTTTACATTTCCGTTTTTTTGGTTTTTTTTGTCACATTTACGGAATTCCAGGAATTTCCGGAAGACTTACACCTCTGTATTTAGAAAATTGCCATTATTAGGGCATGGCACCTGTATTTTTTGCAGGGGGACTTAGGGCAAAGTGGATTGGGAGGGTAACAAATCTGTAGGGCTGTTGTCGACAAGGCAGTTGTCGACAACATTGTCGACAAAGCAATTTTTCCCATTGTCAACAAGCATGGACTAATTGTCGACAAAAGGCTAGTCATTAAAAATATAACTTTTAGACATAAAAGATGTAATAACTTGAGATGACAATGATAACACTTCATTTTGTAATAGTTACCAATATGATTATGTGTAATTTACAGTATAATATTATAATGTAAATATATTAATGACACATAATGTGGTGTCTGAACTTAATATTTGGACTTTATTGATGTATTGCTTTGTTGACGACTTGCCAACATCGGACCTTGAGATTTGATGATTGTCGACAATGAAAATTCTACTCGACAACAGCCCTACAAATCAGTCAACTTGCCTACAATTTTGCAATTTTTGCTCAAAATAGTGGAGTTGTCAGTGATTATTTGTCCTCAAACAGGGGAAAGGCTCAAGATTTGAGAAGCCCATGAATATCCCATCCTTTGCAGTATCACCACTGCGCAGAATTGTGAAGAAAAGAACACAAACACTTGTTTTGAAACGAAGCTCAAAATGACTTTACCATGTGATCCATAAGGATGAATAATTGAGTAATACCGGTAAACTAGCATCATGGATGTCATAAACAACCTCAGCTGACTGCACCGTGACAACTCTACCAGACTCGCACAAGCTGTAATAAAATATTAATTTCTGTCGTTGACTTGTGTGTTGTTCCTTTTCAAGCAGACAAGGTATATAGTCCATGATATATTGTGTAACTTACAAAACAAGACTAGAAAATCATATTTGACGGTTGACAGCCCTCAGCCATTATAAGTTAGTTCACCCCCTGTCAAAACTCTTGTTTTTATGGATCAATGACATGTTGTCCCCAAACTACCCCATCATAATAAATATTATTTTTGTCCTGAAGTAAAGTTACATCTATTCTAAATTCTAGTCTAAATTTCCAAAATCATTGTTAAATATTATTGTAAGCATTTCTCTTACATTTTGTTCACATAACATTTCAAAGGATCATGTATGTGACTTAGGTATTGGGCCCCCTCGTCTCTGTTCATGACATTGGGTCCTTGTCTTATGCTCCAATGGATTCTTTGATATGTCTAGCATTAGTATACACAGTCGGGATACATTCAACCAGAAGTATCAACATTAACCATCATTCTGATGATGCATATCGACCAATTAATAGGCGAAACCGTCAATAATGAGTGAAACTTTTGGTCTTGTTCAAAAGAAAATTTTCTTACTGTATTTCAAGAAACCAGATGAATCTATTTAGTGAGTTTAACTTTAAGTTTGTTTCTAGTGCACATGTATGCAATATCTAGCACTAATGACAGGTATTCATATTCATATTTCAGAACCTGAATACTACATCTATGTCATGCAAAAAAAAAATGTCTCCAAGAAAGCAAAATATGTTGATCATAGTTTGCAAAGGGTTTCAAAGATTACATATGTAGTCATCGGCATTCCTCGTTAATGTTGCTCAGCACTATTTGTACAATAAATCATGGTTCAGTGTTGCTTCTAGTCATTCACATGAATCGTTTTATGGCATGCAATAGCTCAAACTGCGGGAACACAGTGCATAATGGGCTATTCCAGATGAAATATACACCCCCTGTGGAAGACATGACCTTAAACCCCCACTCTGGGGGTGTGAATTTCAAATGGAGTTACCCATTTAGTGTCGTCTGCTCCAAAATGGTTATTCCAGATGAAATCTATACCCCCTTTGGAAGATATAACTTTAATCCCCCACAGGGGGTGTAGATATAAAATGGAGTCACCCATTCAGGTAACCCCATATGAATTTCACACTCCCTGTGTAGACGATTAATGATATATCTTCCATGGGGGTGATGAGGGTGGATGGATTTCAACTGGAATAGCCCAATGCAGTGTTTTAAGGAACATGAATACATAGGAAATAACGGCAGAAATTGAAATGGCAGCAGGAATGGCTAACATTATTCATAAGACAAGTTTGCTCAGATCTGCCACATAATTTCCTCTGCTTCATAAATTTACATAGCCTTTCTGATATTTTTATTGCTGTAGATAGCAGAGTTTTACACACATTATAGTTCTTTTTTTTTTTGATTAATTTTCTTTATATGTACAGGGGACTGCAAAGTTCACACTTATTTTTGCTATCTTCAGATAGCATTGTCTCTCTGATGGCAAATTGTAATATATAGCTTTCACAGTTGAATTTTAATCCTTTTGAGTAATTTTCTTGATATCTGCAGTATAGACAGCAAAGTTCTATTACTTATTTATTCTTATCTTCAGTAGATAGCACATTTCTCTTAGTGTTATCTTCAGTAGACAGCAAATTGCTAAAAGTAATTTTTGAATAAGTAGACAGCAAAGTTATATCATTTATTGTTATCTTCAGTAAATAGCACATTTCTCTCAGTGCTATCTTCAGTAGAAAGCAAATTGCTATAATTAATTTTCACCATTGCTTCAAAACATGACAAAGTTCTATTATTATTTATTGCTATCTTCAGTAAATGTCTCCCTGCCAACTTCAGTGGATAAGAAATTGCTGTTAGTAGGTTGTCGCAAACTTCTGAATTTTGTGGCATCTTTAACCAATTTTCTGAAAGTGCTATCTTCAGTAGATAACAAATTGCTATCAATATTTTTTCACTCACTCCAATATATAGCAAAGTTAAATCGGAATCCAAATGCAATTCATGCCTAGTATGTCCTATCTAACCTTTCTCAAATGCTCTAAATTTGCTCATTAAATAATTGATGTTTTCGATCGGTGAGCATTTAACACTAAACCCTCCAGGATAAGGCAGACCTTTCCATGTTGCTGTACCTATTTTCATATACTACTGATGGCAAAAATGTATGATATTTTTGTCAAGAAACTCAGTCAACTTGGCAAGTTCATTTGCTAGATTGAAAAATAAGTCTGATCCTTTACAGCTCTGCATGCTGGCCATAGCCTTCAACATAAAAATAGTTTTGAAATATTTTCTCAAAATATCAAGAGCTATCTTGTGAGCCTCTGCAAAAATACTAGGCTTGTTTGTACCCATTTTAATGTGTTTTTCATGCTGATTCCAAATACGGTCATGAAAATGCACAATTCTGGAATTTTTTACTTTTTAAAAAAAATATGAAACCGCGAGAGAAGGTCCATTTTTGAAGACGTGTAATTGGTTTACAGATTTTGCACTCTCAGAAAAGAAATTTTGTTTTGTCTTCTCAGAAGAACACTAAAAGTTTCTTATGCATAACCATAAAAGACCTTAGGACACTCTGAGGAACTTGTTTTGGTTCTCTTAAACTCATTTTAAGCTTTTTTCAAAATTTAGGGTTATACACGCTTGAATAGGGAGGTTCCTCTTAGAACATTCAAATTCAAAATGATTCAAGAAAAGCTAATAACCTTTTGTAGAACCAATAAAGGTTCTACATGAGTTTCAGAGAACCAATAAAGGTTCTTCAAAGTGCTGTAAGATCTAAGATTCTTAGAAGAACCATAAAAGGTTCTCCAGAGAGGACAAAAAGGTTACTTTTAGAATTTTCTATAAGAGTGAGCATTTTCACTTTGGAGGGCAGCATTAAACAGGCTACTATATACTCAAAATGAGCTATTCTAATTGAAATCCATACTCCCCCTACTGAAGACATCACCTTAATCTTCCACACAGGGAGTGTGGATTTCAAGTAACCCATTTGAAATTCACACTCCCTGAGTAGGGGTATGATTTTCAACTGGAACAGCCTGATGTTATTTGGATTAGAGTTCCTGAGATATTGGACAAGTTTAATCTTGCAGGCTACAATGAAAATATAAAGGAAATTTAAAACTTATTTTGATCATATATCTCATAAAATATTGGAGCAACAATTGATGCATCTGGCTTGATCACGCCCCACATCCCAACTAGAGCGTGACAATTTTTATAGTAAATTGATACACACTATAAGATTTTGTAGGGTGAGAAACATGTTTTTGATGTTAAATACTGTTTAAGAATTCCTTTGACAAATTTAACAAAACATGGAATGTGCTATGTGAAATTGATCATGAATGACGGTAATATAATAGGGAAGATGAAAGTGGGTAGGTAAATTTGATTTTAGGAATTTAGGCAGATAGTAAAAGAAATGGTAGCATTTAGTTATTTCATAATCACTCACAGATGATGTTTAACTTATAAAAACAAAGTCTTGTGTTTCTTTTACTCTCTATAGGCATGTCCACATGCAGGGTGTTTTGCTAAGCAACGCCGTTCTCGAGCAAAAACTTGAGGGAATCCACCGTGTGAATTGTCTTGTGGATTTCAATCCCTAAAAAGTGTGCCCCAGAATTTATCCCCAAATTTATCCCTGAGAAATTTAGCAGATTTCATGTTAGGTTCCAGTAAGCTTCCGGTTGTAATTCCAGAACGGATGTCATAAGGCATGGTGAAACTCAAGGATTCCAGGTTTCACTAGAGTTTTGTGGACATGCACTCAGGGATAAACTTCGGAATCCCAACTCTTGAGCATGCCAATCCTCACAAATTCTATGACTGTCTGAACATGACTGGAGTGATCAACTAGATCCAGCAATAGTTATTGCACATAAGAAGACTACTTCATCATTTTTTTTTTCCATTTTAGTTTAGTTTAGTTTAATATCTTTATTGCACAAAATATCAAAATGCGGTGTGTGGTGCAAAAGGGCAACCCCGAACAGGCACGCAGGCCCACTGGATGGGGACCCTTATATACACACCAAATTAAAAGAACTAAAATTACACAGTACATAATCATAAGCATATTTAAAAAACACTATAAAATACATTAAAAATACAATATAATACTAAAATTGAGTTGCCAAATATAGACATCGCATGATTCAATAAACATTAGTGAAATTGCACAAGGTAGGTAAACTGATAAGTTCACAATTTGCAAATGTTCCCCCGCACAAATCCAAGAATTTTATAATTTTATAATTTTATTATAGTTCTTTCTTTGAGTATGTGTTCTTTACTTCATAATAATGTGTGGTTCAGTTTGGAGTGGAAAAATCTCTTGAATACTAAAATGTGGCTCCCGCGACTGTTAATTGCATCCCTTGCCCCCCCCCAGGGCCCGGGACTTACAGGGATTTGGGCGGGGACGTCATTTTGGAAACGGTAACAAAAATGTTACAGTCCTGGTTAAGTCCCTGCCGGTGGGACACTATTTTCTTTTACATCCCCCGGCCAAGCCCCACCCCCTAACCCTTGGCATCTGCCGGAAAGATCACAAAGCATACATGACTTCACAGATTCGATAATAAATATCAAAGAACCTGGATTCCTCTAGTCAATTGATAGAACAGATCAGTGTTTCCTCCGCATATGACCGAGCACAGTATTCTTTATAACGTCCCGTGTAGATCCCTGACCCTTTTGAGATACATTAAATCCCTGTATAAGTCCCATTACACCCCTGACCAAGTCCCGTCTAAGTCCCCGCTATTGCCCGGGGTCCTGGGAGGCTGGGGTTGTAATTGACAATAGGTGGTGGTGATGATGATTAGATGATGATGATGATGAAGATGATAATGATGATGAAGATGGGGATGATGATGATGATAATTCATTGTTTTTCTTTTAATAGATAATCATCTGTAGCCACAACCGTAAGAACCACTAACTCACTAAAATAATACCAAGGCATATTTTGTTACTACCGGTATATATATATTTCATACTGACCATGTTGACTGCAAATTTCAACACAAAGTGTTCGATCAAACATAATTTGCATTTTTCTAGATTTTGAACACAGCAAGTGTCAGCTTCAATTGCTCAGGGACGACTTTAACATTTCAAAATGTCAACTGTCGCCTTTGAATATTTGATGATTCTTGTGTACGCTACAATAATTCCAAGGTGACGAAAAATGTTGTTGGCCATTTCAGGGTCATTGACACTATCAGTGTTGCTTAACCCCATGAGAACTACCTGCCGATTGGTCAAAAAGAAGTTTTCATTATCAATTGACCCAATCAGCAACATTGTTAGAATAATTTCACCACTCAAAAAAAATTGGGGTGAATTATTTGCAAAGCTCCATTCTGATTGGTGATTAAAGTGAAAATATCATGTAATTAACCAATCAGAGGCAATGTTAGATCAGCCGGTATAGTGCTCAGGGGGTTAACATATTCAGTGCCATGCCGCAGCAAGTTGATATCGGCAAAGAGCTCTAAAGCAGCCCAAAGTTTCCCTACCGGAGCAATTTGACCTCGGCAAAGAGCTCTAAAGTAGCCCAAAGTTTCCAAACTGCAGCAATTTTAGCTCTGCAAAGAGCTCTATAAGCAGCCCAAAGTTTCCATGCTGCAGCAAATAGACATCAGAAAAGAGCTCTAAAGCAGCCCAAAGTTTAATGATACACAATTATTAACTACTGCCTTTCTTAAAGTGCCCATGATTGGTTAATTGCAAGATATAATCATCAGAGTAACCAATCAAAATAAAGCTTTTACATTTAACTTTAATATAAAGTTAGTGTGAATGATGAATGTTGAACCACCCTAGATATTGCACACATTACCTCCCAATCAATGACTGTAGTCAAAGCCCTGCTGGCCAATTCCTCTGTTTGGTTTTAATCGCTAAGCCTACCATGCTTGAGCTGATTCTGTTTACCTACTTTACTGCACATTGGGCCCACTTCAACTATAGAATGTAAAACAGGCCAAACTATAGTTTGATCATTACTTCATATTCATTTTAATGTAGAAGAGTTAAAAACACACTCGCCAAAAGAATGAGAAGAAAATCACTCCAAAAGAGTGAAAAATCACTCCTGAAAGAGTGAAAATCACTCTTAAAAGAATGAAAACCACTCTAGAAACCACTCTTTCAAGGTACGATATAAAGGACAATACTAATTATTCTTCTCACTCTTTCGGAGAGTGAGTTTTTCACTCTTTTACATTAAGAGAGAACGACATGTGACTGCTCTTGCAGAAAAAGTAAAAAAATTGATATAGTTTATTTTTATTTTTGATCTTTTGAAATAATACACCAGCCAACTTAAAGGAGTATTTCGTGATCCTAGCATCCTCTTTTTATGACATTTTTCAGTACATATCCACGAAAAAAGCATATACCCAAAATGTCAGTTGATTCCGATTTTGCGTTTGCGACTTATGCATGATTATGTGTATTACACTGCTCCATAGACAATACGTTGTAATTTTGTTCTGGTGCACCAGAACTAAATTCAAATTTCGCGATATCTTTGCTAAACGAATTAATCTGCAAGAAATATTTTGTACATAAACATTATGTAGACTGAGTATTCCAGTGATATAAAAATCTCAACTTTTTTTGAGAAAAGTGGGGGGATGAGGCTGTGGATCACGAAATGCCCTTTTAAGAGGGCTCTAAAGAAACGAATCTTCAAATAAGATATGACATTTGACAATATTATCGCCTCCTTCCTCATACTGTTCTTATTTCTCTCTATCCACCTGAGTTTACGATGAGATAAATACGGAAGCATTGCAATGTATCAGTTGTTTTCCTATATTGACTCTTATACTCAAGTGTGTCTTGCTTACTGTTATTCCTTCAGATTTTATTTCATATTTTGTCAGTTAAAGTAACACAATTTACTCCTCGTATTGACGTAACTCTTGTGATTTATTTTTCATAGGGATAATTTCTTTCAAGTCAGTTTCCCTTTTTACAACAAACATATTTTGCAAGTTTGCAACATTTGGGATGGTTTGTTTACGATATCCACCAATCAACATATCAGGGCTCTAAAGAAACATATCGCAAAAATAAAAGCCCTAAAATATGCCATTTTACAATATGATTGCATTCCTCATACTGTTCTTATTTCTCTCTATCCACCTGAGTTTACGATGAGATAAATACGCAAGCATTGCAATGTATCAGTTGTTTTCCTATATTGACTCTTATACTCAAGTGTGTCTTGCTTACTGTTATTTCTTCAGATTTTGTTTCATATTTTGTCAGTTAAAGTAACACCATTCACTCTCACACATCGGGCTATTTCAGTTGAATTCCATACATCCTCTGTGGAAGACATGACCTTAATCTTCCACACAGGGAGTATGAATTTAAATGGGGTTACCTGAATGAGTGACTCCATTTGAAATCTACACCCCCTGTGTATGAGATTAAGGTTATGTCTTCCATAAAGGGTGTATGGATAATGTTTAACTGGAATAGCGCTGATTGTAACAGTTATAAGCTTTCAAGCACTGTATAATGTGTTTTAGGTTCTTGTTCAAAATTCACTGCAGGAATGTGAAAAGTCGTAAAGTAACATACTGAGGGGGTATCAAAAGTTTTAGAAATGGCCCAGAAGTGAAAGAGCTATATCAATGAAATTTTGTCAGTGCAATCACTGGTCTTATGTACACTATGATGCAAAAATGGTCTCATAAGAATGTTTACTTTTTTTAAAGGCGCTAGATGTCAGTACCTGTTTATGTAATCAAGATAACCAGCAAAATGGAGAAAATTGAGGCATGTAGCATGATTAAGTTCCATTTCAAGGGTTACAGTGCCCAAAAAATCTGTGATGAAATAAAAATTCATTTTGCAAAAAGCAATAGTGACAATATCACAATCACCACCGAAGATAACTTTCATTTCATCATCGATTTTCTAGGTACTGCAACCCTTCAAATGCAGGATCTTAATAAGGCTGTTTGCCTCAATTTTCTCAATTTTGCAGTTTATGCGCAGTAACTGGGGCAGCAGGTTATTAGCATCTAGCGTCGCCTGTAAAAAAAGTAAACATTCTTATGAGACCATTTTTGCATCATAGTGTACATAAGGACCAGTGATTGCACTGACAAAATTTCATTGATATAGCTCTTTCACTTCTGGGCAATTTCTAAAACTTTTTGATACCCCCTCGTACAGATATTTATAAGTAGCTATATCGATAAGTCAGTTTTACATTTGGGCTGTTGAAATGACTGTACTTATCTCAATTAAGATTTTTATTGATGGCATTGCAATATCACATCACAGCTTAACCCTATATGAGTGCTACCTCCTGACTGGTTACAAGAAGTTTATAATGCTTTATTGAACCAATCAGCTGCATGATAAGAATGGTGGTAGGGCTGAAGAGGATTGAACTTAAATATTCACTTAAAACATGTACAACAGGGCCATAGCAAGGTTGAAAATGTCACGGGGGTGGCCATCACAAATGTGGGGCAGCCAAAATACAAATATATGCCCAAATTGAAATAAAGATATAAAGAAAAACATAAAAAAATTCTCAAAAAGTGGGAAGGCCATGGCCCGCTTGCTACGGCCCAGACTGAAAAGAATATATCATGAAATTAACCAATCAGAAACACTGTAAGAAAGACAGTAGCACTCACAGGGTTTAAAGTCAATTTCCCTTTTTGAGAATAATTTGCAGCAGACACCAGCTATATTGGGCTATTCCATTTGAAATCCATACACCCCCTACAGAAGACACAACCTTCATCTCCCACATATAGGGGTGTAGATTTCAAATGAAGTCGCCCATTTAGGTAACCCCATTAGCAATTCACACTCCCTGTGTGATATAGATTAAGGTCATGTCTTCCACAGGGGGTGTATCTGGAATAACCACATTTTGGAGCAGACAACACTGAAAGGGTGACTTCATTTGAAATTCACACTCCCTGTGTGTGATATTAAGGTCATGTCTTCCATAGGGGGTGTATGGATTTCAACTGGAATACCCCATTTTGGAGAAGACTGCACTGAATGGGTGGCGCCATTTGAAATTCACACTCCCTGTGTGGAAGATTAAGGTCATGTCTTCCATACGGGGTGTAAGGATTTCAACGGGAATAGCCCATTTTGTTAGCATTACTATAGGCAATCATAACAGCAAAGATCTTAAAACCACATCACCGATATTCATTCTTCATTAAAATCCCTGATGATAACAAACTATGTACAACGATTCCTCCTCTAGCTAACCACTATAGATTCTCCCAATTATAATTCCCACAGCAATTTATGTAAGACAATTTCGCTTCGCTAGATGCAAACAAGAAGCAAATGGTATCTTATGTTTAAATAATCGATTAACTCCCGAAGAGAAATTGTCACATCCCCAATCTACACCATACCGCCATTAAATGCATTTGTTATGTAAACCTCCCACTCAGACAGATTATCAATTTAAGGGTTTTTGACATTTTTGTGAAACAGTTTTTTTAAAAACAATGTACACACACCGTAAGCTGAGCGACATACTGTGTTGTGTTACCTAGCCCTGCAGCACAATTTATCTTGCTTCAAAACGAGTTTAGCTTCATCAGTTTCTAACATAACATTGTTCTTTTCAAGATATTATGAAACGGCTACCTCGTATATGCTAATATAGAGTGCACCAAAATGGTCTGAAAATTGCAAAAATTTCACAAAATTACAAATTTTTTAATTTTCATGACCATATTTGGAATCAGCATGAAAAATGCATTCAAATGAGTACAAACAAGCCTAGTATTGGTTCAGTGGTTCTGAGATAAGGTCGTAAAACATTGTAAACAATCACAGAAACAGCAGCTTAGATAAGACTTAGATAGTGAATGACATACAAACAAGGTTGATGCATCTCCTTGAACCAGATTAAGAATGTCATCCATTTACAAAGTACTGCAACTGGCATGGTTCTCAAGCTTCCTGATACTGATGGGTTCAAGATTCTGTGCGGGTTGGTACATTGTACAGACGTGAAAACTGATCATAACATCAAACACTGAAACCAAATTTTCTCCCTTAGGAAGTTACCCCCCCCCCACTTTTCTCAAAAAAGTTGAGATTTTAATACCAATGGAAACCTCTGGCTACATAATGTTCGTGTGCAAAACATTTCTTGCATATTTATTTGCTGATCAAATATATTGTTAGATTTGTATTTACATTACGATAAGGAGCAATTCAATATAGGTAATCATGATTAACTCAAAAATGCAAAATTAGAATCAACTGTAATTTGGTGACTTCACATATTTTCGAGGATACCTACTCGATCATACCATGACCAGAAGAAGATGCAAGAATCACAAAATACTCCATTAAAAGAAACCCCACATATGTGACCTGCTCCCACAAAACCAGACATAAGTCACTCATTGTGAAAATTGAGTTTTTGATGTCATCATTCAGTACAGGTCTTCAGCTTTCATTTGATACCAAAATTATGTTTCTTGGACATGTGGTCCTCATTCTACAGTCTATCAACAAGAAGGGGGAAGTGACACATAAAGAAAAGGCAAATGCAAGAAATTGAAAGTTGTAAAATGACATGTTAAGAACTTGGTTTGGCTCTGAAAATGCTAGATTTGGGTGCTTTAGACGTAAAAGAATATTTTGTTTTCAATGGTAGGGTAAAGTAAACATATTAAGGAATCAAAAAATACTAAAAACTGAAAAACCAAATCTGCAAGGTGTTTCTATTTCTCCCTTTTTCAACTATGACTGGCTTATATGGTTTTGTCTGAGCGGTCACATATTTGATATCAACATCACCTATATCACCATCCTTCCTTTGGGTCTGACCCACATCCATCTTTCAATACTCCTATTCTAAACACATCACACCAAAAACCCTTACGAGTAGTACAAAAGAAATCACGGATTAGCCTCGCGAGATTCCCCGTATCCGATTTCGAACGTGGGCTTAGTCAACACAACGGAAAGAAAATTATCCAACTGTGTTTGGCGACCTCGTACCGCTTCTCTTTTCGGTTCGACCGAGGTATTGAGCCATGGGGATTTGCTTGTTAATAGTAGCCATGATTTGTGGGAGTTAATCCTACATGTGCAGAATTCTTACTATACAAAACCACAAAGTTTTATTTTTTTTTAACTTAAGGAGTATGATCTTAAGAACCACTGACCCAAAAATGTGCATGTTTGGACTCAATTGAATGCATTTTTCATGCATATTTCAACAATATTCATGAGAAATTCAAACTTAATTGAAATTTTGGCTAAATTTTGTGGATCTGACAACCATGTACTTTGACATAGAAAAGGATACCTTAGATGCTCTGCATGCTAGTCATATGACTTCAACATAGAAAGTCCAAGTTTTCAGATATTATCTCAAAACATCAAGAGCTATTTCCAGAACCATTGAACCAATACTAGGCTTGTTTGTACTCATTTTAATGCATTTTTCATGCTGATTCCAAATATGTTCATGAATCTGTACAATTCTGAAATTTGTGAATTTTTAAATAAAATTTGAAATTTGTTGTCTGCAGTCAACACTTGCGTGGAGAGGGTTAACGAACACTTTCTATGTCTTGGCTAAATAACGGAATGAATACAAAGGGATGATGTACGAGTTGGTAACCGGAGTGGGGTCTGGAAGAAGAAGAACTTAGTCTACATGGATAATTTGGCACAGAGGAGTCATCACAGCAGCTGTGATTTTTATAACCCTAAATGACTTGGTTACAAAGTCATTCATACCATAAAAATTGTACTTGATCATGTGCAGGATCTGTGTATTAATAAATTTGTCTGCACAAAGTCATATGCATTAGTAACTTATTTCTTTCATTGCAAAAGAACTTCCTTCACAACTTTCTGATTTTGCCTTTGGAATAATTTCCTTCTATTTTTGATATTTTCTTTAATTAGGTAGGTGCGATTTCTCTAGATCACAGATGTGGTTGCTATCTACTGAAGATAGCAATTTTGATTTCTTTAGATCACAGATGTGGTTGCTATCTACAGAAGATAGCAATTTTGATTTCTCTAGCTCACAGATGTGGTTGCTATCTACTGAAGATAGCAATTTTGATTTCTCTAGCTCACAGATGCGGTTCCTATCTACTGAAGATAGCAATTTTGATTTCTCTAGCTCACAGATGTGGTTGCTATCTACTGAAGATAACAATTTTGCTGGCAATTTTGATTTCTCTAGCTCACAGATGTGGTTGCTATCTACTGAAGATAGAAATTTTAATTTCTCTAGATCACAGATGCGGTTGCTATCTACTGAAGATAGCAATTTTGATTTCTCTAGATCACAGATGCGGTTGCTATCTACTGAAGATAGCAATTTTGATTTCTCTAGATCACAGATGTGGTTGCTATCTACTGAAGATAGCAATTTTGATTTCTCTAGATCACAGATGTGGTTGCTATCTACTGAAGATAGCAATTTTGATTTCTCTAGCTCACAGATGCGGTTGCTATCTACTGAAGATAGCCATTTTTATTTCTCTAGCTCACAGATGTGGTTGCTATCTACTGAAGATAGCCATTTTTATTTCTCTAGATCACAAATGTGGTTGCTATCTACTGAAGATAGCAATTTTGATTTCTCTAGATCACAGATGTGGTTGCTATCTACTGAAGATAGCAATTTTGATTTCTCTAGATCACAGATGTGGTTGCTATCTACTGAAGATAGCAATTTTGATTTCTCTAGATCACAGATGTGGTTGCTATCTACTGAAGATAGCAATTTTGATTTCTCTAGCTCACAGATGTGGTTGCTATCTACTGAAGATAGCTGGTTGCTATCTACTGAAGATAGCAATTTTGATTTCTCTAGATCACAGATGCGGTTGCTATCTACTGAAGATAGCAATTTTGATTTCTCTAGATCACAGATGTGGTTGCTATCTACTGAAGATAGCTGGTTGCTATCTACTGAAGATAGCAATTTTGGTTTTTCTAGATCACAGATGTGGTTGCTATCTACTGAAGATAGCAATTTTGGTATCTGGCAGCAGAAGATGCAAGCACTGTCTCTACATACCCCCTTGTACTGGCTCCTACATGGACACACATACACCTATACCATTATGATGCATCAACTGTAGCTATACACAGTTCTAATGAAATTTATACCAACAAAGAATACTAAATGATATTCTCTTACTATTATGCAAAAAGTCCTGCAAAAACTACTCTATGAAATACAATCCGCCAATGGACAAAAGCATTTTTGACTGCCATTATGTATCATATGCATTAGGGACTCTAGGGGATCTTTGTTGGGCAAACATTGGTCAGTGAGTTTCCTTTGTGTATGAGACAAGAAATACGATCTCATTATTTAGAATGATAATTTTTAAGGATATGTTATGGTTTATTAGTAACTCTACCAAATTCTAATGCTTATAACTTCTTACTACTAGAACTAAAAACCAAAATAAATTTACTTGTGCAGTTTCAGTCTGTCGGTATAGCTTGACTTGACTTAAAAAAGTGCACATCAAAGATATCATCAAATAAAAATAAAAACTTGTTTCAAATGACAAATGCTGACTTCTTTAAGAAAATGATATACTGATTTCTTATGCTATTATTAGAAAATATTTTTAATTGTAAATCCCTTGCATTATTTGTGATTAAGGTCCATAACTTTGTATTTTTAACAGAAATCTCAGTCAACCTGTCTTGTTTTCACAATCTTTTCTTCATCAACAAAACCAACCTCACAAGTTTTGAATATTATATGACGTAAAAATTGAAATTTCAAAAATGCAAACATTTCATGTCACAGAAAAAATTATTGTGCTTAATGCAGTATACTATAGAGATACTGATCTACTTCAAAAAAATCTCACTTCATCATGCCTTAATAAAACAGCTATTACAAGTGAATCTGAGGATGAGCAGGAAATCAGCGCAATACAAGTTTTGAGAAGATTGTTGTAACTCAATACTGCAATCAAACTTAGAGCACAAGTACAGATCTTATAGTGATATTTGTGTTGTTGGTTGTAACCCAAATTTTGATCGTCCCTTTGCTACACAGGATACTGTAGTTAATATTAGAAAAAAATTGAATGAGCAAGAAGTGTTTCTAGATGAACTTTATTGATCATGGTTTTCCGATATATTATTCTGTGTGTAATACAGTTGTGTTTCTAGATTGATTTACGTTGATGGATTTGCCTTCTCCATATTCTAACCATTCTTATAATTCGTCTTATTCCTTACAGACAAAGACAGAATTGAAAAGACTATTTTGCATTTGACATCATCAAACTCAAGCTCAGTTTGTTTATGTGACAATTGAGTTTTTGAGCATGGCGATAAACAGCATGGCTTATGGTTAGTTTTGCACCTTCAAATATAAAAACTGTCTCAAAAGTTAGGTCTTAGTAATAGGACACTTTCTTTCCTGAAGGTACCTTGTCCACAATGCCTAGAAAAGTTGCTTTTTTTTTGGCCTTGTAACATAATTTTTCGTCATTTTCTGTTATTCCTTTTCTCCAATCAGCACCAGATGAATCAACCTTCATTTTACATGCTACTAACCAATCAAGGGTTGTGTCTTAAATTATAAAATAGAGAATTGTTTCTAGATATTGTTCACTGTGATTTTAATGCATTTAAACCCCTGGATGTATCCAACTTGCAGCACTACTTGCTATTAGAGGTTTATAATGTACATACCTGAGATTCAGTATTTCATAGCATCAGGTCAAAAGAGGTCAAGACATGGAGAGAAAAAGAGAGAAAAAGATCTGATTAGTTAATGTGTAACAATATATCAAAAACACAAACAATTCATGTAACCAAAGTAACATTGGATGATAAACTGACATCCCATAAGGGGCCCCTTTTACCCTTCCCTCCCACATGACTCAATGACCCCCATCAACAGCCAACAACTCATTCATTAATTATGATAATTAATTGGCTCAATTACCATTTGGACAGGGTGATGGACACACAGAGATACACATATAAACTATTACTAACATATGCACGCTTATGGTCACAATGTTGAACTAGCTCAGTTCGCTGACCATAACGACCTCTATCACACGTGCAGAGAACTTGTACCATTAAAAAAAAGCGCAGTGATTTGCGCTACGCACAGGAACAACGCCTAGACATTGATCCACAAGCCTCAGCACACTTTGCAATGTGCTGTTACATTAAACTACTATGGCTGAGCTAGTCAGACCATCTCACAGGGTATCAGGTGGCACTGATCCGGGGGTGGATTAAACCCACTTTTGGCAAATTTCTAAGAATAAGATGAAGTTATAAAGCAATGTTGGGTAAAATGTTTTACCCAACAGATGCTTTTTCCCAGTCTTTGAACAGTGGTGGGGCGAGTACCTTGGAACCTGGAAAGACTAGGCCTATACCCTTCACGCAGCACAAATACAAAAGCTAATTATAAGTCAAAAAATTAGTCTGAATTAAAAAACACTAGATATTCTACAAAGTATACAAGAAACCAATGACTCATATCATTTGAGATGGCAAATGATGGATTGAGTTTCCAACAGGAAAAATAAATCTGACAAAACGGAAGCATTTATATCCATATTGGCACACTGTTTAAAAGAAGACGGAAATTATGGAAGACATGACCTTCATCTTCCACACAGGGAGTGTGAATTTCAAATGGGGGTTACCTGAATGGGTGAATTCATTTGAAATGCTCACTCCCTGTCTTCCACAGTGGTGTATGGATTTCAACTGGAAAGGTGATTTTCAGAGGTCGGTCACTGGGTGGGGGGAGTGGGGGCCAGACTTTTTACTTTATGTTACCTATACTCTGCCCCTGCAATGAATATGCTTCAGGAGGGGGCACTCAAAATAATTTTGGTAGTGGTGTGCGTGAATGGCTGTAGCAAAGGCCAATAAACAAATGCGAATTCTAAAAAAAGACAAGACAGCTGACAGCAGTGTTGCAGATTTACATGAATTTTAGAGCATCTGTTACCTCCATGGTCAGTGTAATTAACCACATCTCTAGGTGGCCATGGTCATAGCCTTATGGTTTACAGCAGGCTTTTTTCAGAGAGGGTGCAAAGGGGAGGACAAGGCAACATTCAGGGGTGGGGGGATTGGCTAAAAAATAAAAAGAAAGACCTCAACATACCATAGGGGTATACCTGCCCCTTTGTTATGCCATTGTTTTTCACAACAAAGAAGTTGAATACAGTCTTGTCTAAGAAGTAACATAGGACATTGATATGATAACATGGCCCCAAACTATATATGGAAAAAAAGTTTTCAATTTAAGTTGTCATTTGAATCTCAACCAAGTAATATAATATTCTTCACACATTAAATGTTGGCTAACTATCAAAATTTAATTTTAGAAAACAGAGAAAAAGCAAACTTAATTAATACAAATCCCTTTTCATGCTTTCAACTTATTCTGCTTATTGTATAGGTGAAAATTTTCACGGTACATTAATTTTCACACTTTTTGCGCTTAATGCAGCTACCGCGAAAATAAAAACAAGCAAATATGTTCTTTTTATGTATAGGTCTATGTAAGAAAACTGAAAATTATTAATTTAAAAAAAAGTGAAAGGGTTAAAAATCGGCAAATCGTGAAAATTTAAACACACAAAAATAAGCACTTTTACAGTATCCTATAACACAACCTACTTCTGGTGATTTACATGTAAATAATATCTCTTATACAAACACTTCAGTATCACTTGACATTTTTCAGCAAACAGTTTGATGGAATGTTTGTTTTTCTATGAATTTATTTAAAATATTAAAATTGAAAGTGGGATTTATAAAAAAACTGTGCTTAAGTTACCAGAAATGCAGATAAATTTTTCATAAAATTGTTGCCAGTGATGATGAAGCAGTTTCATACAGGATCTTGTTAGATAATATTAGAAAACCTTTCAATTAGTCCAATATTTGACAAAAACTGATAAATAACATTTGACACAAGTGTACACAAATGCAAGATTTCTTGCTTCATTGTGGTTAAAAATTTCACCTTAAGGGCTGGGGTATGAGCGTTTGGACAGTATTTATTTTGGGACATCAGAGCACATCAGACATATCAATTGCATTCTGAATACGAAGAATGTCATTCTGATATCAAATAATTTTGATTTTTTGAAATTCGCAATTTAAAACACATTTTATGGCAAATCATTAAAATTGATATTTTTGATATTTAACAGTACTTGAAGTAAACTTTATAAATCTGATGATTTATACTTAAAGTGTATGTAGGTGGGATGAAAACCCGACGATCAATTGAAAATGTTGATTTTTCAGTATTGAAGATATGGATTTTTTTCCCAAAACACCAAAAAAAATTAGGTCTTTTTGGGAAAAAAATCCATATCTTCAATATGAATTGTTAAAATTTTCAATTGACCGTCGGCTTTTCCTCCCAGCTACATACACTTTAAGAATATATCATTAGATTTATATAATTTACTTCGAGGACTGTTATATATCAAAAATTTGAAAAATATCAAATTTTTATAGTTTGTCATAAAATTTGTATTATATTGTGATTTTCAAAAATGAAAATTATTTGATATCAGAAAGACATGCTTCAGATTCAGAATGCAATTCGATAGGTCCGAGGTGCTCTCATGTCCCACAAAAAATACTGTCGAAATGCAATAAACGCTCATTTTAGATCCCTTAACACTGATAAGCAGGTCTCCATTTCTTGGATATCCACCAAGTTGGGCTATTCCAGTTGAAATCCATACACCCTCTGTGGAAGACATGACCTTTCAAATGGAGTTACCTGAATGAGTGACTCCATTTGAAATATAGATCCCATGTGTTATGTCTTGTATAGAGGTGTATGGATTTCATCTGGAATAGCCCATTAAGTAACAAGTATTCAGTGCCCGGGGGTCACCCCCATTGTAGCCTGTACACCATCCGCGATAATGAAAACGCGTAAAAGGGTAGTTTTTCGTGGGTAAGCACGATACGCGATAACGCTTAGGGTGTCAAAAACATGAAATATTGGGAAAAAGGGTAGCAAAATTGCAATTGCTAATACGCGGATATTAAATTTAGGGTATGAAATTTGATGCAAGGAATAAAATCCGTGTTTAGGGTGTGAAAACACCTGTTTAGGGTATTGTTTTAGCCAAGGGTTAAATCCTTGTTTAGGGTGCTTTTCAAAAGTTGATTATCGCGGATGGTGTACAGGCCACAATGGAGTGACCCCGGATTCAGTGCCAAGATTGCGTTGGTGTGAAGATGAACTGTCATGACTATGAACCCACCATCAAATTATTAAATATGGTTTTGTGTTGTAGATTCATACATGATAGTTAAAAAATGCAAATTAATTTGAGGGGTCAGTCACCCACCTTTGCACAGAATTTTTGTTGGACATCAGAGCACATCAGACATACCAAAAGGCATTCTGAATATGAGGAATGTCCTTCTGCTATCAAATAAAAAAAAAATTATGGCAAATTATTAAAAATTGACATTTAACAGTCCTCAAAGTAAACTTAATAAATCCGATTTATATAATATGGTATGAACTTAAAGTGTATGTAGCTGGAAGGAAAAGCTGACTAGCAATTGAAAATGTTGACCTTTTGTATTGAAGTTACAAAATGTAGTTTTTTTTTTGTTTCATGTTGTTTAGATATGTTTCTCAGTTATTGGTTTTTTGTATATTAATTTTGTGCATGAGTGATTGTTTTTGTGTATCTAACCCAAAATCATGAATCATTGTATTAATATTGAACATATTGGAGTTTTTGTGATAGGCCTATGCATTTGATTTTCATGTTTTGTGAGATCTTCTTATATATTTATATCCATTTATTGATTATGTATCATTCATTCATTCATTTCTTATGTATCAGTTATTAATTACTACTTAATTATTTGCCTGCCAAACAAGGGAAACTTGAAATTAACTATTAACTGGTGAACCCACTTTTGCTTAGTAGCTATCCCCCTGGCAAGTTGCACATTTTTAGCCCTGTGGGCACTACTCTTGTCACTTCATATCAATTGAGTCTTTGTTAATTGCTCATCTTCCAAAACACTTCAGGTGGTTAATATAATTAAAATAGATTGTTAGAATAGATTATCCATACACAAGTGGAACAGTTTACAAGCATGTTGACAACAGTCTAAACAGTATAAAAGCATGTCGACAACACCGGTTTGAACAGTATAATAGCATGTTGACAACACCTGTTTAAATTAAAGACATTCTTCATGCACTCAGTTTGCAGAGGAAGGTATGTGCTCCCCCTGACAAGAAACACACAGCTTGCCAGGGTGAACAGCTACAAATGTTATGATTGGACCTTATATTATGATAATATTTGTCTATTTTATTTCATTTCTTGTTTTTTTGGCTATTAACCAAGTTTATAAATAATATCAAATTACATATTTTATCAATTCATCAAAACTGGCAATAAATATGAGCAATGCACTACTTCATCAATGCACAGATCTACAGTAGATGTATGCAATGCACCACTAGGCCTAGAAATACCAAGGCAGTTAAGCGAATGCCCTGGTGCCGTGTGTCATTACTGTTCATGCACTGATCAACCACACAATAAAAAGATTCGGGAAGCACCGTAAGAAAACTTGGCAAGTGGTGGCAAGAAAATTTCTCACCACGTACGTCGAAGTTCACTTTTCAAAGGGCGAACTGTTGTTACGAAAATCAAAGCAACTGGTAAACAGGTCTACTAAATGACCTCAAAAGGTCAAATCCCCAGTAAAAACTCAACTTTTTGCGGCAAATTTTGCCCCCATTGCCCCCCCAAAAAAAAATTCCTGGCACCGCCACTGGATTAAAGCAGCCCAACCGCACATCTAAACACTGCAGCATGGCATGACCATCAGCTGGATGACCAGACTCGGCTAGACTTTGTATGTGTTCAAGGAGGAAAGAAAAGAGAGCAACGAAGAGCACTTCATGAAGTATATCTTGCGCTAGAATCTATAACATCATCCATCCATCCACAGTCCCTTACCCCAAATACATTTGTACATTCATTGCCTGATCCATGAATGAGTTGGGTACAAGAACTCATGCCCCATAACTTGAGGTCAACTTTAAAATATCATTATTGAATGGAGGTTAATGAATTGTGCCGGTGAGGATGAGGCTATTTTTGCTCATCATGTTTGAAGTATATATCTTGTCTATAGCTGCCATAACAACTCACTGTAGAAATAACAAGATAATTGGAAATTTAATACCTTCGTTCCACTTTGTGTCGTTATGAGTATATGATTAAGGGTGGCGGAAAAGAGAAGCTTAAAAGCATTGTGCTGAATGAGTCTTAAGTAATGGAGTCGGAGAAAATTTAACAGGTAATTTTAAGGTCGCCGATAGCATAACAGCCCTATTTGATACATTTGAGAGAATAAATGATAGGGATTTTTGTTTTTACTATCCACTACTATGTGATAGATGACAGGCAGGTCCAATGTTTTGAGTAGTGGATGCTGGTACACTACAATAAATTGGTTCAAATTTTCTTAATTTTGAACATTTCAAGGATCCTTGAACATTTCAACCTTTATTGTTTTGATATGATCCTCGAATATGTGACCAGCTCCAACAAAACCCGGAACAAGTTGCCAGGCATGTTTTTCAGTTATAGGCCTTTAAAGATGACATTCCCATACAAAAAATCAAATTTTGGAATTCTTAATTTCATGGTATTTGACCTTGGGACTATCAAATCTTTGATAGTGCTTATTAAAAAGAGGTTTATTTAATCAATAATTGACAGTTGAACTATGATAATCCCTATAGATCCTGTGTAAAGCCGGAAATAAATTAGCCGATTGCTCAGAATAGCAGTTCCGCAAAAATATCAAGGTATCATTTAAAAATTTTTTTTTTTAAAGCGCAGTGATTTATAGTGCGCTACGGCCTACGCACAGGCACAACGCCTAGACGTTGATCCACAAGCCTCAGCACACTTTACAGGTCGTCGCTGACCACTACGGCCCACATCATTCCACAAACCATTAAACAACAATTGTTTACAATATTATCCATATCTTGAAGAGTATTGATGCTATGTATATAATTTTGGTATAATTTTAAAGCTTATAGTCCCATGCTTACATTTTTATTCAAATCATGAAATGTCAAAAATCAGACTTGTTCCTGGTTTTGTTATAACGGGTCACATATGTATGTGAGTCACATCGTACATCTGTCTCATTTTGTAAAATGGATAATGCCGACATAAGTCACAGACATTTGAAGGATGAGGATATCATCTTCAGCAATGAAGGTAGTACAAATATGCATTGGGCTATTCCAGTTGAAATTCATACACCCCCTATGGAAGATATGACCTTAATCTTCCACACAGGGAGTGGGTATTTCAAATGGGGTTACCTGAATGTGTGACTCTATTTGAAATCTATACCCCTGTGTGGGAGATTAAGGTCATGTCTTCCATAGGGGGTATGGTTTTCAACTGGAATAGCGCACTGTGCATCTGTTTCATTAATGCAACTGATATGAAGACAAAAGTCGCTGACTTTTTGAATGATATCATGTGGCAATGGCTGATCCTATGAATCACTTTAAAAAGATTTGTAACTGATGTTTCTTGAGAATAACTTTTATTGTCTGCAGGTGAACTTGATATGTATGTGATCTTTACACATCAATTATGGATTTCTTTGTTGTCTTATGTTTCTGGAGCTAGCTGTTAGTGTTAGATAAAAGATTCCAAGTTCAACAACTTGCATTCATAGAAAAACTCACTCATCAAAAGAGTGAAAATCATTAGAAAATCTCACCTAAAAAAGGTATGATTTAACCCTAAGCCAATCCGTGGTTTTTTTGCTATCGAAAGGAAAGAAGAAACAAAAAAGGAGAGAAGATGAACAAAGAAGTCACTTGGTACCCCCGGGATTCGAACCTCAGACCCCTCGCATGCAATGCAGAAGCCACAGAGGTTACGCTGCCAGGTATATATGACTTGGGCTCATTGCGTTATCGCATCACATGCAATGCATGCACATAGAGTGGTTTTAATAGTGAGTTTTAGTGAGACTTACTTCAGCTAGGGTTACCCTAACCAAACTAAGTCTCACTAAAGCTTACTATTAAAAACATTACTCTTTTCACTCTTTTGCATTTGATATCCTTTGGAGTGAGTTTCACTCTTGTCACTCTCTTGGAGAGTGAATTTTTCACTCTTTCATATTAAGAGAAATAGTACACGAGTAAACTTGAACTAGAAACAAATTAAACCACTTCTTAGAATTGCTAAGTACATTATGTTCACATGCCTGCCCTTCATTAGCCTGGATAAATATTTCTTAGCATGAACCATAGACTTTTGACAACATGAAAGTGCATCTGCTCTTCCTAATCTTCTTTCCACATAAGCTGGTTTTATTCAACAAGCTTTGCGGTATGTTTTGCCTTTATGTCTCTCTGCATAGACAAACATACAGGGTTCAATATTAATGCTATATAGGAGTCGACAACATTTTCAAAGTATTAAAGCCATATTATAACATATCCATCCATAAGAAACCGAATTTCATTTCTTTTCCACAAAATCTTAGTTTCAGTGTCAGATATATCCCTTTTGAATTTTGACCTGAACAGATGACGTAAAGCAAGAAACCACCATTTAACTCATTTGTCACCAATGCGTGTCGCCATTGCTTGTGACTTATTATCCTTTTGATGTGTTATGACCTTCCCACACGCCATGTTCGTACAGCGTTATGAACATTGCTTACACATTCAACTATTATTTTGATAGTAATAATTAAACAACATACTTCCCTGTTGTATTCAAAATCTAATATTTTGTCACAACCATGACCAAGATTTCTTCAACAACATTATTTTAAACTGAAGTTCTTTTCGTCTTTGTGAATATTTTTCTTGAAACAAACTTTACTTCTACCTTGTAATTTCCATTATAACATTGACACAAATACATAATCGAGTCTGCTGCATAATCCCTGCAGCCTAATCCTTGCAAATACATCAAAATAAGCTTCCCTAATAGACTACTAATTATTTTCATTTATGCTTTTCTTTTAAGCAGAGCAACTCCTTTGGTATTAATTTTAGTCCTCATGCTCATGGCCATCGCATAAATGTTTAACAAATTTAGTACTTGGGTCTTTTTAACAGCAAAGGGTATAACATAATTATTAGGCCTAAAGTATATCTCTTACTATGTTCATTATTCTATAGACTTTCTATATGTAGTAAAGTGAATTTACAGGCAATGGGCTGGCTGTAAATATATCTGTGACAAATGAAGAAAATGTTAAAAAGGCTACATTCCTCTCCTCCTGTTCAAGACACTAGAATCCACAACATGCTCATCTATCAGGGGCACAGTTCTTAAACCCCAATACATTTGTACATTCATTGAATGGCCTTTGAAGATTTGGGTACAAAAAACTCATACTCTGCAACTTGGAGGTCAAATTTTGCACTATGATTATGTAATTGAGGTTATTGGACTATGCCACTGGTATGAGGCTATATTATGGTCCATAGTGAGATGCATATTTTAAACATTGGGCTATTCCATTTGAAATTCACAATCCCCATGTGGAAGATTTAGCTCCCAGGATTCAGCTTAAGTATTCTGCAGAGGGAGTATATGGTTTTACATAGAATAGCCATTTGAAATGCTCACTCTAATTGTTGAAGATATAAAGCCATGTACACTGTACATTCTACAGAGGGAGTATGGGTTTCAAAATAATTATCCCATGCCAATTCTATTTGAAAGAAAAAAGAAGGAAAATGGCATTCATTCGTATTTAAACAAGGAAGAACACATGACATTTTCACCACTCATTTAACAGGAAATGAAGCTTTCCTAATATCATTCTATTTAGGCCTACAACGCCTTATACTTTTTAAATATCAATGTCCTCTATAAAAAGCAATTTTTTACAAACCATTCTTAATGCAACAGTTCTGATTTTAAATAAATGAATACAAGAAATAAATGTATCATGCACCATTACAGATCTCAAATCTCAGCTCATATTAAGAGCAAAATGATTTACAATAATCCATAATGTTAAAAGAAAGCTATAAATGCAGAATTGCAGTCTGAAATTGCATTCTTGACATCAAACCCTATTTTCTTTATTTTGTGGTAAGTGCTCTCAAAATTGCAGTCATGTATTTCTGGACATAACTGACCGTAAATGTTTGCGGACAGAGTTGGTCGTTCACTTCTTGTCCCCTCCAAGATCTACATAACATGTGACCTAGTTAATATTATTTGTCGGATTACCATTTATTTGCAGTTGTGGACAAAAATGTGTGTTTTTTTTAATTTCATTCGTTTTTAAACAACATGAAAATTATCAAATCTCAAATGATATTAAATGATCTCAAATGATATTAAATTTCTACATAATTACAGCCAATTTAAAAAATGTGTCAGAATGTTGGCAAGATAAAATATAGTTTGCTTTAGTGTGTAAAATATTAACAATTAGCTCAGTGTAAAATGGATAATGTAAAAGTGGAAATTTTCATGCGATTCATTTTTTGCCTTTTGCCAATTTGAACTGTTCCATTGTGTTTATATGCGCGATTCGAAGTTTCCTTACATTGGCCTATACACAACAGGAATATATTTGTGTATTCTTATTTTTGCGGTAGCAGCTTGGACCACAAAAAGCGCAAAAATACATGTAATGCGAAACTTTCCACTTTTACAGTATTTCCAAGAAACTATCATGCACTGTTATAAATAATGCAGTTTCAATTTCCAAACAATCATTATTCATAAGATTAAACATCATTGTTCAAACTATTTATCAATGTATAAAGTAAATTCAGAAACAAAACTGAAAAACAAAACAAATATAATAACTTCATAGGACCATCAAAGTAAAGAAAAATGATAAAATAAACAAACTATTCACAAGGTGAAAGTAAAAACTAAGAGAAAATTTTTCTGAAAGTTTATCCCTGTTGACAGAAGTGTGCTTGACATTTAATCCAATCACAAAACTTTCCTTTCCTTTACTTCATTTCAAAGTACAACTCATTCCTGTTAAAGAAAGATAACCAGGGAACTTTCCCCGGGAACTTTCCACAGGTTAAGACATCACTGGGTTATTCCAGTTGAAATCCATACACCCCATATGGAAGACATGACCTTAATCTTCCACCACAGGGATTGAGATATCAAATGGAGTCACCAATTCAGGCAGGGATGATTCAGGTAACCCCATTTGAAGTTCACACTTCCTGTGTGGAAGATTAAGAGCATGTTTACCACAGGGGGTGTACGGATTTCAAATAGAATAGCCCAGTGGATTTCCTATTTGGGTGTGAAGTTTAAATTATAACCTGAAACTTTACAGTTCATCCTATATATATATGCCCTTCCTATTGGAGTATCTGAGCACAAACCACAAAACAGCTACTGCCTTTTTACAGGTGTTTGTTATAAATCTATAGCTAACAAATCAAAATGCTCTATCATCAAGAAAACAACATAGCAGATACAGTATTTTAATCTAGTTGGCAAAATATTTGGAATCAACCTGCTTCCAAAGTAGAAGGGTGTATATGCTATGAACTCACACAGCAGATACATTGTTTTCACTTGAGATTGCACATATCCTGAGATTGGCACAACTGGGGTGCTGGCCCAGATTTGGTTTTCTGTCTTTTTTATTTAATCGAAGAAGTTGTGTTCACTATAACATGCGAGTCTTTGGTTTCTGACATTTGACGTTAACATGCATGCCTGTGATTTTCCGTCCTAAGTCTTTCTTTTGGTATTAGTAACTTCACATGTTTTCAGTTCAAACTGTTCAATATTACTTAATCGAAACCTGGGTTGCTTAGGTGAAAATAAGTTTAAGTTTGATAAGACTGGCAAGTACAGCCATTAATTCCTTTTCCATGACATAAGAACAAGAAATGTACTGAGCCCAGAACATTTGAAATGACTGCTAAGCATGAATAATTGAGCAATTTTTTAAAAGGTTTAGCCTTTCATTGGGTTGCAACATGGATGTCAAGACTGAGAGGTTTGGGGGGCAGTGCTGGGACCAGCAACATTCACCTCTTCCTCAAAACACAGTTGCAGCTACAATTCATTTCAATAAAAGATACAATTCAGCAGTATGAAAATTGCCAAGTTTTCCTTTGCTTTATGTTAGATGCATTTGTCAGAAATACGGTAAGTCATTTTGGGAGTGGTCAGCACAAGAACTTTGGTCAGGAATACAACTTTTACCACCACCTTCTTTTCTTACAGTGCCTCTGATTGGTTAATTACATGATATAATCATCTGAGTAACCAATCAAAATAGAGTTTTTAGATCTGAGCAATTTTAAGCTTATTCTCCTTCAGCCTACTACCATTCTTACCATATCTCTGATTGGCTCAATACATGATATAGTCATCTTTGCATCCAATCAAAATAGTTCTTAGAAGCTTGTATTGTCAGCAGTGCCCATGGTGGTAAAATGTTAATGTCTGACGAGCTTGCATGCTAACATCTTGATTGACAATTATGAATTTATTTATTTGTTTGTTTGTTTGTTTATTTATATTTATTTATTCCGTGAATATGCACATATTTAATCCACATTGTCCAAACATATATAACAAATTTACAAATCTGGCAAAAAAACTAAACAAAATCCCTTCAATGTTCCTTTAATACAGCAATCAGGATTCAACTTCCCTCTTTACCAAAAACCACTGATAATTGCTCTGTATGCTGATTACAAGCCAAAAACCATTCAACACCAATTTTCCTAATAAAAATGGTACAAGATCCCATAACAGAAATATTAACACTTGAAATTGAAGCGTTTGGTTTGAAATTTCACCATAAACTTTGATCTATAACATGGCAATCTACAAAGACAGAGTTCTTTGACCCTCATATGCCTGTACACTCATAGGATGGCCTTACAATGTGTTGAGTATGATAAACTCATCTTCTATGTCTTAGGGTTACCGTTTCATTTATGATTGTTGGATGGGGTTACTCAACTTTGCCATTGGGATGAGACCATTTTTGGCTTCTAGTGATATGATGGCAAAGTTTCAGAGAAGATATATTACACTTCCCATAATGCATTTCTTCCATTTCAATTTTCTGTACTGATTCGCTATCTATCTAGTGCAATATGGGTCGATAGTGATGAAATGTACCTCAATGACAGAGCAATTCCAGATCTTGCAAATCTTGATTCTTGACTATTTAGCCTGTATATTCTCAACATGAAAACAAAGGGAACCTAATGGGAGTGTCACTTGATGTATGAGGTGATGCATCATGTTGTAAAGGATTCTGGGAAGGGTAAGATATATTCTCAGGCCAAGTCCAATCAGAAGTCCTTATAATTACTACTTTTTCACTAAATTTTGCAAGGTTTTAATTTTTACGCTTAAATACTTTGTTTAAGAACCATGTATTTAAAAGCCTACATAAACATATTTGACCAATAGGCTTTAATTAATTTTTAAGTTTGAAACCTTGAATAAAAGACACCACAAACTATTCAGAAAAATTAAGATTGTGAAATATTAATACAACAAAAATATCCTGCTGTACATATGCATAGTCACAACTGTTGAAGGAAGTGAGGGCAAGTAAAGACCTACATTTGCTTTTGCACAAAAATAAGGATTGCTTTTCTTCAAAATTGTCCAATTTGCTGACTATTTATGTGCTAAATTAGGAAATTGCAAACGATGGAACACTTTTATTTATATATCGTTGGATTTATGCCCAAGTTTGAAATGTTTTGATAACATTTTGAGAATAACTAGGCCTATCTTTGAGACCCAGATACAGCTAGGATATACGATACAGCTTCTTAAATTTACCACAACTAAAGTTGTCACTGAAAATCAAGTTTTCAGCAATTGAAGTTGTTGTTTTTAACTTTCAAAACCTTCAAAAAGAGATGGGAAAATAGGTTATGAAGCAGTATAGCTTTATAAAAACAAACTTTATCTAGGTTAGCTGCTTAAATATATTGGGTGAAACTTCTTTCATAAAATATTATTTTTAATAATTTTACATTATAACCTTTAATTGTTGTTGAGTTAGGTTTTTTTTCTGTTTTTTTTTTCTTTCTTTAATCCCTGTATATCCCTTTTATAGGACTATTTCAGTATAGGCCCTATCTTTGTGTTCCAGCTTCAGCTGAGGTATACTTTTTCTCAAGCATACACTGCAAAAACAGCAGAGCAACACTTAATAAACACTTTAACACTTCATAAACACTTGTTTGTACAGTGAAGGTATAGGGGTGTTAATTTATAAACACCAAAACACGTTTAGAAATATGAAGATGTGAGTGTAACCTCGAGCCTGATCTCTGACCCCCGGCGGTGACCTCGCTATTCAAGTCTTAGTAATTTTGAATTGGAATAGTATTTTTGACCGCAATTTTGATCGAAATTAGTGCATTGCAAATTTATTAAATATTATGTGATCTTAATTTCTTCGCAATATCATCAAAACATAATTTCAAAATTATCTATCTACGGAAAAAAATATTTATCTACGGAAACTCTTACCATAATATTATTAACTTGCGACAAGTAACTTATTTTGCATCAAATAACTCCTATTCAAATACATTGGAAGAACACCGGCTGTGCTCGGGGTCACATTCCATAATGCTAATATGTCTGCGCCCATGGGTGTCACTTTGGTGTCACGTGTCCAGAAAATTTTCCAGTGAAAATTTACCTATTAATTCTGACTGATTTTTTATCTTACATTGAGGCCTACCATAAAAAGAACCTGTTTCTTGGTCAGGGACGGGGGCGAAATAAAATTTTGGGGCACAGATAAAAAAAATTGCAGTTGCGTTATACATACATATACCGGTTTTGTTTTTAGAGAGACTGTACATGTCTTCGAGCTTCAACAAAAGGCTTTAGTACACAAAATTTTTGTATTTTACACTATTTTTGCCCATGGGTTGGATGAAATGGGCTTTGTATTTTACAATATTTTGGCCCAATCGGGGTGAATTTTCCTCTTTTATTTTTGTCAGAAGGGCACTTTTTTCTTTCACCACTTAATTTTATTAGGTAATGAGTTGAAAATGTGAACTTTCTTCTGATTTCAATTTCAGTTTTGATGTGAAGTTTTCAGTTTTGATGAGGGATGAGGCTGTCGATTGGGTCACCCACCTTTAATACAATATCAGTAGTATTTCTGAAAACATGCATGGCCATATCTATACATCACAGCAGCAGATGGGAGAGGTTTTCAATAATACTATATACCACAACTTCCTGACTCTCAACATTAATGCTGATTCAAAAGTAGTTTGAAATGTTTTGAAAAATTGCACTGCAATTATTTGGGGAATATAATCTAGCAATACCATATTACACAATCATCATGAAAAATTAACCACATGGGTACTATACTGACTTTCTTACAGTGCCCCTGATTGGTCAATTACATGATATTATCATCTGAGTAACCAATCAAAATAGAGCTTTTAGATCTCTTGATATTTTTAGCACAGTCCTATAAACTATTCCTAACTTGTCTCTGATTGGCTTATTACGTGATATAGCCCTCTTTGTAACCAATCAAAATGGTTCTTAGAGCTGTAAAATAGGCATGCATGGTGGGTGGGGGGTGGCTGAACTGCTGAAGGCACAGAGGGTGTGGGAAGGGCCCTCCAATGCAAAGAAAAAAGCTTTTGCGAATATCTTGGTATCTTTGTTGCTGTGAGCAACCAACCAACAATACTAACTCAATAAACCAATCCAATGGACAAAAATATGACCATAAAAAATCCCTTTAAAAAGGGATGCATCTGGTCCAGAGAGGAGATTGGACATGAAAACAAGACTTGAAGAATCTGGAATTAAATATGATAGTATAACTTTAAAGGAACTATTTGAAGAAAGGGACACAAAAAAAAGCAGAAAAAACACTTTTACCTTAATTACATCTACACCACATCTTTCTTTTGCTTTTCTTTTCTTATTTCTCTCAAGAGAATGATGACGAGGTCTCATGGTCATGGAAGCATGAAAGCTGTCTCTTAATCTTCTTAATGAAGAGGACTTCATTCTGCTCAATGTGGAGGACATTTCTCACATTAATGTACAACTCCAAAATCACTTCAAAATCAGGTTCAAAATGTAGTATCTAAATTCCTGAGCTCCTGCAGATAGGTTAGAAGTTGTAGAAAGCCCTGGCTCTTGCCCTGGCTTCTAAAATAAAATACATTTTGGATTTATAAAGCGCCTTTCTCCAGATCTTAGAGGACTCAAAGCGCTGTAATTTCGCAGCAATGGTGAATCATCACAATCAGATCCCATCAACTAAGTTGCTGCCGAACGTCGCACACCTATCCGCATTTAGATTGTAACATCCACCAATTATCTGTGCAGCTCCCCAAATTCCATTGGGTGAAGGAAGTTTTTGATAACCAAGCAACTAATCACAGATTTTTGCGATACAGGAGGAAACCGGAGATCTCAGAGAAAACCCGCGAGAGCGAGCATGGAATCGGGATAAACCATGTGCACATGAGTCCTTGGGCCCCGCCGGGGCTTGAACCCGGGACCTGAGTGGTGCAAAGCGAGGGAACTACCGCTGCGCTAACTCGCCCTTACAAGATAGGGTTCCAAAGTTTCATATCAGAAAAACGTTTATAATATATTCCTTCCTCTGGATTTCCAGTGTAACATACAGATGCCATTACACAAAGACATAGGTTCCACTAGTTACAAGCCCTTGATTAAGTACTTTTTCACACAGAAATCTTAGAAGTTGTAACTAAAGTATGTCTGTAAGATTCCAGATTTCAAATGTTACAGATAGGACATATTTTCCATATAGTGCTCTTCCAAATAAATTGTGTCTCAAGATGCTACAGTAAAATTGTAAGAAAAGGTATTCAATACAGGCTATACATCTCAAAACATCCTACATAAGATTTTTACAATACTGCAGCTGCCACCAATTGTAAATCCAGCAATTCGGAAACTGAAGTTTTATTTCAAGAACTTTTTTTCGCTCCAGAAGTACAGTGTCCATAGACAGAAAGCTACAGCTACGTCTCATAGTAAATGTTCGTAAATTAAATTAGGCCTACATTCCAACATATGTCAGAGTTTCTTGGTCAGCAGCAGAAACACTTTTAACGCTCTTGGAAATATTCTGTTGGCTATATTTTGATCGGAACTAACTTAAAGGAATGATGCAATTTTCAGAAGAACAGAAAGGAAAAGAATATGATATGTTGTTATAGTTGTTGCACTTTCAATTAGTCACATAATTTTGATGGCAATTTATTTTCAGTGACTTACAGACAGATATTCTTTTTACAGGAGGGGAACACTCATGTCTATTATGCAAATATATGGTAAACAATTGTCACATATATTAGGCTACTTGTTGTGATGAGGGATTGCAAAGCTCCAATGCCTTGCAATGCACTCTGTTTCAAGCTCTTTTTCTATTACGAAGAACCACTCATTTAAAGTTCCATAGACTTTGTGGTTATTTTTTCAGCCAAACACCCCCAAAAAAGGTATATACAAACTTATTAAACTTATTTCTGAGATTTTTATGGTCACAAAAGACCCCAGTTTAGTTCACAAAAGGTCCTCTCTTCTTCAGGGCAACTATTGTAACGAGGCCTTTTTTGAAGGAAAAATTCACAACAGGTTCACTTTCTAGCACTCAGCCCCCCCAATAAATATAATCCGAGCTACAGGCATGCTCTGATGACTTTGGTTATTATAGGACATTGAAAAATAAATTTTCACACAAATATAGACCTATTATCAAAGATAACACTAATAAAAAGTATCAAACAAACAGAATATAAGAAGTAAATTTGTACTTCATATGTTTCGAGAAGCAAATCCACAGAGACAAAAGTTTTGCAAACTTTCCCTAACTTTTCCTGATACACTTACCCATGCGACAGATCGACGGACTGTATAGGTCCCTGGACAGCCTAATCCACCCGCTTCATCCATAATGTTACAGAAAGTAAATCCTTGTAGTCAAATCAAAACCAAAAGTCAATATGATCCCAAATAGCGCAGCAGAAACTGAAATTTCTAGTGTTTTGTCACTTCCAAGTTCAGGTTGCATAGGAAATCATTGTACTTAATCTATCCAAGTTGCACAATTAGCAGCCCTGACCTCAAAGATCAAGTTCTTCTATCTCCTCTGTCTCATCCAATTTCAATAGATCACATCACAATATTTGGCAAGTCATTATCATCTTAGGTCATGATCAATTTCACCTTAAGTAGACGGAAAATCCTATTCAACAAGGATCTTCACTTGAGTTGCAAAAAACAACTTCCATGTACCTCCTCGAAGAACATTCTTATGCACGACTGGCAACATACACAAAGTTTGCTGAACGATAATCATTATACACCACTTCCCCCAGAGGCTTGGTTCCTTAGCACCAATACATAAGTATTGTAACATCATGACTTTTTATATATTGGGTACTAAAACTCATCCCCTACAATATGAAGTTGAATTGCATAGTTTCAATAGTGAATCTAGATATTGAATTGTGCTGTGAGAAATGAGGCTATTTTTTCTCATAGTGCTAGCCTACTATTGTACAAAGGTTAAATGCAAACCATTACCCCACCTAAAGGTTATGTTGTTTGAAACAAGTTTTTCTTTCACCTATTGATCAAATTATTTGTTTACCATTTTTGAAAAAACTTCATCCATATTGGAACTACAAAATCTGAGATACAACCATTTTAACATTGTTCTTGATAATAAACAACAAAAGATATTTGGAGTGGACACTCTTTCGGCAATGGGCTATTCCAGTTGAAATCCATACACTTCATATGGAAACTTGAGCTAAATCTTTGTTTATATTTCAATAACTTCATCCATAAATTCAACCATAAATTATTCCATAAAGGGGGTGTAGATTTCAAATGGAGTCACCCATTCAGGTACTCCCTGTGTAGGTGATTAAGATCATGTCTTCCATGGGGGTGTATTGATTTCAACTGGAGTTGCCTAATACTCATTTCATTTTGATATTTAAATCTGCAAATTCCAGAAGGAAGCTTGTGTCAAATCAAATACGATGTCACCCCTGTGTAGAATAAGATGACGGAAGTTGTTGGGAGAAATAGGATACTCTGACTCTCTTTGCCAGGACTGTAAGGTGATAATCAAGTATTGATAAACAAATACATGACACAGACATAGCAATTTCATGATGACCATTATTGTTATTATTATTGCGATTATTATTACGATGGAAATGTTAGTCAAACGTGTATGCAATGTTCATAACACAGTATGCCCGGGACAGTATGTACCCCTGTAGGCCTATGTACATGACGTGCAAGGCGGATGATACACACACACATCAAAGGATCGTACTGTAGCACGACCGACAGAGTAACATGTATTGGCGCTGGTAGTAAATTCCAATTTCCTTTGCTTGACTTCACCTAAAAATTAAAAGATGACATAACTGACAGTAAAAGCTAACATTTTATGGAAAAGAAATACTATTGATTTTTATGGAAATGTTACAATTAGGCTTTAATTTTTGTTGATTGTCCCCTCCAGCCCTCGACAGGGCGTCCCACTTGTCTGAAGCCAGCTCCCCTTCCGTAAAATATAGAGATAAACCATTCATGTAATTATTTTGATAATCTCTTTTGAAATATAGTACAAGATCTACCCTGAATTGTGAGGAATTGTGTTAAAAGAGTCTGGCAAATGTAAGATAAAGAAATGCAACAAATCAGAAATGTAGGCTGACAAAATGACTGGTAAATATTTTATCATGGCGGCATCTAATTTTAACCATGAAGTATGGGACCTGGGCCAAATAGGAACAGGGAGGGTATGAACTCAATTGTATGCCCTTAGGGTGAGGGATATAGGAAGAAGGTAAGTGAAAGGTGGGTAACAAGATTAGTTTAGGATCAGCTGCGGCACCAGAAAAAATTCTGTGGGAGGACATGGGGGGGTGATTTTTTGGGAGGCAAAATCAACAAATGTTGCAATTGGGTTTTACTGGGGACATAGAGGGGGGGGGAAGAGTTCTGATGGGGACCGGGAGCACTTACAAGAAACTTGCTCACTACACGGCCATTTCCCAGATGCGGATTCAAGCCCTGTGTAGATACTTTCTACTCTGAATGTGCATCAGGAGTCAGGTGTCAGGAGTGGTATTTATGGTTCTACCCGATTCTAACTTAGGATATGAAAACAGCTGCATGAAGACATTATGCAACCATTTTAAATGGTGTAAGACAGCGTAAGTCTTAAAAGGATAGGTGGACTAGACACAATCACAACACTCCCATGGCCTACAAACTAAAACGGGCCAAGAAGTTAGTATCCACCCATGAGGACATTATGCAACAAATGGGGTGAGATCAAGCAAAATCAGTCGGAACTCAGAAATATTAAATTTTCAGTTTCTAATAGGATAGTAAAAGGCATTTTCAAATCTGGATTTTGCAGAAAACCGCATTGAAATTGAATAAGCAGTTCCAAAGATATGAGCAAACAAAGAGTTTCCAAAACAGCATGAAACATAAGGAATTATTACCTTTGTATGGCTATATCTCAAAATCAATATTACCGAGTTACGACTGATTTGGCTTGATGCATCACAAACATTATTCATTAACCTATAAATAGTTTAAGACAGTGTAGGATAGGAGGACTAGATATAATCACAAACTCCCATGACCTACAAGTAAAATAGGCCTTTATAAAGTTTCTCCATCCATTTTCCTGCATGCACACAATGTAAAAGCAAAATAATAAATAGCCTATAAATTATGCAATCAAACATAAATTTGTATATATCATAGTGCGACATGCTCACATTTAAAGGAGTATTTCGTGATCCTAGCATCCTCTATTTATGTAATTTTTCATTAGATATCCACGAAAAAAACCTATTCCCAAAATTTCAGTTGATTCCGATTTTGCGTTCGCGAGTTATGCATGATTATGTGTATTACACTGCTCCATAGACAATGCGTTGTAATTTCGCTCTGGTGCACCAGAACGAAATTCAAATTTCACAATATCTTTGCTAAATGAATTAATCTGCAAGAAATATTTTGTACATAAACATTATGTAGCCAGAGGTTTCCAGTGATATAAAAATCTCAACTTTTTTGAGAAAAGTGGGGGATGAGGCTGTGGATCACGAAATGCCCTTTTAAAGCTATATAATGTACAAATAAGCGATTTTTACATCAAATTTGAATTTATTTATTCTTTACTCAAAATGCTGAATAGTAATGATGGTTAGAGAAGGTTTCTGTCCAATTTAAGCTGAAATAATAAGGTAAAGTGAAAGAAACCACTTCTGGTTGAAAACAGCATTATGTCAAAAATGCTCTGTGAACCTTACAAACACAATGAATCTGGCCGATTACATGTAGGGTCCCTATATTCCTGTTCAGCAATGAGAATTTGTAGCATGCCCAGGGTATCAATTAGCATTGATCATGGATACTACTTTATTTGATAAAGTGAAGGAAAGATTTGATTTTCAACAGATTTCCTGATTACTTTGAAAGGACAGCGACTGGAACACTTGTTCCTCACAGCATCGTTTTAATCTAATGCATGACATAAAGTGTGCTGAGGCTTGTGGATCAATGTCTAGGTGTTGTGCCTGTGCGTAGCGCACAATAAATCACTGCGCTTTTTAAAAATAAAATTATATCACAATGATTTCACACCAAAAGACATTGGACAAGTTTATAGAAGAAGCACGAGTCGGGCATTCTCACCCAGCATGCTCAAAATTCACAGTAAAAAAGGGGAAACCTGCATCTATGCGGTATAGGGGCGCTGGTTGCTCACCCATGTGACAACCAGCCATCTGCTAACCCAGACCCTCCCAACATGCCTGCCATACCATCTCTTGTTGACCCTTGCCATACCCACAGGACAGCCACCCCATGCCACTCTCCCCTATGTTCATTAAGGGGCACACAAAATGTAGGGCCTATCCGTACACTTAAAACAGTAATATCACAAAATTAAGTGGTAGAAAGATTTTGTTCTGTATATTTCGTTACCTCCTCCAGAAAGATATGACTTTATTTCCCCAACTAATAGCAATTTGAAATAAAAAGAGAGCTTTTCCAAAGAAACAGGTATTGAACATAGCAGAGTGAGTGTTAATCCATCAGGCTTTATTGAACCTATAGCAAACCGAAGCTGAAATCGCCTTGAATATTCAAATTTGTCATTTTTGAAACCCAACTTTTGTCATTCAAATGCATATAGCTTAGTGGAATAAATTGCATTATGCCAAAAGAGGTATCAAAGTATGAAGAACAAAATTCTCCATTTATCAACCACTTTATTTTGTAATATAGTTTTAGTGTCTTTAAGAAATTGCTTTTGTTTTAAGTGTTTAGATACTTTTTGTGTGCATTATATTTGTTACAGTTTGATCACACGAGGGCCGATCGCCGTTGACACTGTGCAGTCTTGTTCCTGTTCACCGAACCAGAAATTACCCATCATGCAACGCTAGTTGCCGAATAGTCGCGTCTATTTAGTTCCTCGTGGTGACGCTCATCCCGCTTGGGATTGATACAAAATACAGGTTGTTCTGTCTAGGTTGAGACTACCAGGCCAGTTTGTGTTTATTAATTTTATTTTACAGTCAAATAAATTAATTGCAAAAAACCCAAGTTAAATCGACCTAAAAATAAGCGAGATACGATGTTTTATATATGGCATATTTTTTACAGAAAAAATGGATATTTTGACTGTTTTCAAACAAGAAATTTAGATTTATACCATTAATAATCCAAACTTTTTATTTCAATACCATAAACATTGACTGTCGTGCTCATCAAAACTAGAAACACATTTGGTCGGAAATGAAATGAAAGTAGTGAATTTGAACGATATTTGTGGGCCGTATTATGCACAGAATTTTGGCATTAAAACATTTTAAAATGTTTAAAACATTAAAAAATGAGTGGGTCTCACTCAGCGTTCGCGAGTTATGCATGATTATGTGTATTACACTGCTCCATAGACAATGCGTTGTAATTTCGCTCTGGTGCACCAGAACGAAATTCAAATTTCACAATATCTTTGCTAAATGAATTAATCTGCAAGAAATATTTTGTACATAAACATTATGTAGCCAGAGGTTTCCAGTGATATAAAAATCTCAACTTTTTTGAGAAAAGTGGGGGATGAGGCTGTGGATCACGAAATGCCCTTTTAAAGCTATATAATGTACAAATAAGCGATTTTTACATCAAATTTGAATTTATTTATTCTTTACTCAAAATGCTGAATAGTAATGATGGTTAGAGAAGGTTTCTGTCCAATTTAAGCTGAAATAATAAGGTAAAGTGAAAGAAACCACTTCTGGTTGAAAACAGCATTATGTCAAAAATGCTCTGTGAACCTTACAAACACAATGAATCTGGCCGATTACATGTAGGGTCCCTATATTCCTGTTCAGCAATGAGAATTTGTAGCATGCCCAGGGTATCAATTAGCATTGATCATGGATACTACTTTATTTGATAAAGTGAAGGAAAGATTTGATTTTCAACAGATTTCCTGATTACTTTGAAAGGACAGCGACTGGAACACTTGTTCCTCACAGCATCGCTTTTTAATCTAATGCATGACATAAAGTGTGCTGAGGCTTGTGGATCAATGTCTAGGTGTTGTGCCTGTGCGTAGCGCACAATAAATCACTGCGCTTTTAAAAATAAAATTATATCACAATGATTTCACACCAAAAGACATTGGACAAGTTTATAGAAGAAGCACGAGTCGGGCATTCTCACCCAGCATGCTCAAAATTCACAGTAGAAAAGGGGAAACCTGCATCTACGCGGTATAGGGGCGCTGGTTGCTCACCCATGTGACAACCAGCCATCTGCTAACCCAGACCCTCCCAACATGCCTGCCATACCATCTCTTGTTGACCCTTGCCATACCCACAGGACAGCCACCCCATGCCACTCTCCCTATGTTCATTAAGGGCACACAAAATGTAGGGCCTATCCGTACACTTAAAACAGTAATATCACAAAATTAAGTGGTAGAAAGATTTTGTTCTGTATATTTCGTTACCTCCTCCAGAAAGATATGACTTTATTTCCCCAACTAATAGCAATTTGAAATAAAAAGAGAGCTTTTCCAAAGAAACAGGTATTGAACATAGCAGAGTGAGTGTTAATCCATCAGGCTTTATTGAACCTATAGCAAACCGAAGCTGAAATCGCCTTGAATATTCAAATTTGTCATTTTTGAAACCCAACTTTTGTCATTCAAATGCATATAGCTTAGTGGAATAAATTGCATTATGCCAAAAGAGGTATCAAAGTATGAAGAACAAAATTCTCCATTTATCAACCACTTTATTTTGTAATATAGTTTTAGTGTCTTTAAGAAATTGCTTTTGTTTTAAGTGTTTAGATACTTTTTGTGTGCATTATATTTGTTACAGTTTGATCACACGAGGGCCGATCGCCGTTGACACTGTGCAGTCTTGTTCCTGTTCACCGAACCAGAAATTACCCATCATGCAACGCTAGTTGCCGAATAGTCGCGTCTATTTAGTTCCTCGTGGTGACGTCATCCCGCTTGGGATTGATACAAAATACAGGTTGTTCTGTCTAGGTATGAGACTACCAGGCCAGTTTGTGTTTATTAATTTTATTTTACAGTCAAATAAATTAATTGCAAAAACCCAAGTTAAATCGACCTAAAAATAAGCGAGATACGATGTTTTATATATGGCATATTTTTTACAGAAAAAATGGATATTTTGACTGTTTTCAAACAAGAAATTTAGATTTATACCATTAATAATCCAAACTTTTTATTTCAATACCATAAACATTGACTGTCGTGCTCATCAAAACTAGAAACACATTTGGTCGGAAATGAAATGAAAGTAGTGAATTTGAACGATATTTGTGGGCCGTATTATGCACAGAATTTTGGCATTAAAACATTTTAAAATGTTTAAAACATTAAAAAATGAGTGGGTCTCACTCAGCGCTATAAAGGTCTACTGCATGTATGTTTTATTATAGTAAAAGAAGCAAAAATTATATTCTGTGATTTGATACTTTTTAAAGTGAACAAAATTAATATAATATAGAAATCATGCAAGAAATGATCACGCTATATAATGTCTCGATATTAAAATGCCACGATGCCTCCTAGGCGAAATGTCAACCGTGCTAGCATGGTCAACCATGGTCAACCATGGTCAAAACATGGTTGACCATGGTTAACTATGGTCAGCGATGATCAGCCATGGTGGCTTGACCATGGTCAACCATGGTTGCCATGGTCACCATGGTATACCATGGTCGACCATGCTTTAGCATGGCCGAGCATGGTCAGCCATGGTCTTCACCTTACTTGACCATGGTTGACCATGGTCACTTTTAAGTATACCATGGTCAACCATGCTTTATCATGGGTGAGCATGGTCAGCCATGTTCATCACCTCACTTGACCATGGTTGACCATGGTCACTTCAAGTATACCATGGTCAATCATGCTTTAGCATGGGTGAGCATGGTCAGCCATGGTCATCACCTCACCTGACCATGGTCACTTCAAGTATACCATGGTCAACCATGCTTTAGCATGTGTGAGCATGGTCAGCCATGGTCATCACCTCACCTGACCATGGTTGACCATGGTTACTTCAAGTATACCATGGTCAACCATGCTTTAGCATGGCTGAGCATGGTCAGCCATGGTCATCACCTCACCTGACCATGGGAGACAGGCTTAATTGCCTACAGGCTGGATACAGTAGGAGATCAAAATGGCAGCCTGCATGAGCAAAAGCGGATGGCACACATGTGCTGAGATTGTTTCCGTTCTTACATCTAACATTTGCAGAATAAATGCAAGAGTTTCAATTGAAAGACTTATCAGTTATTGAGGAACCCACTGGAGGTGAAGTTGGTATGGAAACATCCCAAACAACTGTTAAGCTTAAGCAGTGAGTAAAAACTGTAGACTTCAAGCAAGTTAAAGCTAGCTGTGGTATTTCTGTCATGACATGACTTTTGAGTATTGTGCACAAAACGCGAGCTGCATGCATGCATTATCTGTTCGACAAGCTACAGCTGACTCTTCATGGAAACACCAGATAGAGATCAAGACATGATAATACATGGATAATAATGACTCTAGAACATCTCATGCCACAAATTGATGGCTCTGTCAATGATACATATTAATATTATTATTCTATGCTAATCATGATATGATTTGTATGTGTAGTATAACTAGTGAAGCAGGCGGTTTACAGTTAACATGGTTAAAGCCCCACCTGATGATGTAATTAACCCCAAAATAAATGTTTGTTACTAGTGTTTTATGGTTTTGAAATCAAGTAAACCACGCAGACGCGCCGGACGCGAGTTGTTAAACGGTGATGAACAACGGTGAAACATGATTGAATCCCTTTCAACAACGACAAGAAGCTAAAGATCGTATAATTCATGATTATTTTACGAGGAATGTCAGCCAATCATTGTCACTAAGCCTTACAAAAACTTAGATGATTTCTCTGTTAATATCAGCAATAACGCTATAGAATAAAACGGCAAAGTTTAGCCGCTACCTAAAAGACACTGAATTCAACTTCTAAGCTTGCATACGCACAAAGGTTCCAGGCATGACGAATTTTACGCGCTCTCGCCAGAACGCGTAGTCTCGCTTCGCGTTCAGCGTATCGCTATACACTGAGTAAAAGTGTGGATTCATCACGGATTAACAACGGTTGGCTCCTGTACAAAGGTATAGGAGGAGTTGTTGGCACCATTGTCATCCATGGTTGACCATGGACAATTTGACCATGGTTGACCATGTTTTTGAAAAATGGCACCACTGCCAACCATGGTTAAACATGAACAGTTTTGACCATGGTTGACCATGGTCAAAAGTTAACCATGCTTGACCATGGTCAAATATGGACAATTTGACCATGGTCAACCATGGTTAAACATGATCATATTGACTATGGTTGACCGTGTTTTTGAAAAATGGCACCACTGCCAACCATGGTAGACCATGGTCAAACATGCAAAGTTTTGACCATGGTTGACCATGGTCACTTTGGATAGACCATGGTCATTTTGGATAGACCATGGTCAAAAGGACCATGGTCTCTGGCCGTGGTGCCATTTTTCAAAAACATGGTTGACCATGGTCAAAAACATGGTTTACCATGGTTGACCACGGTTGTTGAACCATGGTTGACCATGGTTAACCATGGTCAAACATGCAAATTTTTGACCATGGTTGACCATGGTCACTTTAGATAGACCATGGTTGACCATGGTCTCTGGCCGTGGTGCCATTTTTCAAAACATGGTTGACCATGGTTGACCATGGTCAAAAACATGGTTGACCATGGTCAAAACATGGTTGACCATGGTCAAAAACATGGTTGACCATGGTCAAAAACATGGTTGACCATGGTCAAAACCCTGGTTGTTGAACTATGGTTGACAATGGTTCAACCATGGTCAAACATGCTAAGTTTTAACCATGGTTGACCATGGTCTCTGGCCGTGGTGCCATTTTTCAAAGCATGGTTGACCATGGTTTGACCATGGTCAAAACCCATGGTTGAACCATGGTTAACCATGGTTAACCATAGTTCAACCATGCCTTTTTCGCATAGGCTGTACGCCTATGCACTGTAGATATAGCAAGGAAATGGTGTATCGATTTTTAATAAAGTTCATTGTTAAACAAATAACGGATGGTCGGGTTAACAATAGATGGGTCAGAATTGGGGAATAATCAATAACTAACGGTACAGTTGATGATGGATCCATAGTGAAAAATTATTCAATAACGTGTATAGAGGGCAGTGCGAACAAGATTCCCAGATCGGTCGTCGTGATCAGCTCATAATTGGTGGGCCTTATAACATCGCGGATTAATATCAATATATATTATTTTGAGAATTGCCTTGTGACATCTTGCCAGAAGCATCAAAATTATTACTTGAAGTCCTATACTTTGTCTACTTTATTGAACACACACAATAACGACCAGACAGGTGAATTATATAACTCTTAACGTGGGTCAGTGTAGTGGTAAAAGCCTAACAATTTCCGCCGATTACGAGCTGATCAAAGTATAAGCCACCGACTTGAACCAGAGGACAAACATTTGACAGACGTCCAGGTTAATATCAATATATGTGAATTCTAAATAAAGTAATCACTTCCTGTGAAATTGCATGACAAAATATTTATATCTATTGCAAGGAACTCTTGATTTGATCTAACTTTCAGTTGTCAGTTATTTCAAATATGATATAATGCTCTAGCATTTCATCAGAGTAGGTGAGTTTTGTATTTACATATCATCATATGATCACGCTATCGATTTTCCAAAAACTCTTGAACAATGTACTAGTTATAAATAGAATATTGTTTCAAAATAGCGACATTATTATTATCTCCTCAGCCCCTCTATCATGTCTATTATTGAGTTCCAGTGTAGATTTCAGATGGAATCACCCATTCAGGTAACCCATTTGACATTTACACTCCCTGTGTGGGAGATTAAGGTCATGTCTTGCATGGGTGTATGGATTTCAAAGTAAGGAGGGTCAACAAAGGTTTTGGTGAACTCCCTTGCCAGAGACCTATTATACCGAAGGCTATATTTTGAATGGGAAAAAAGGGAAAGGGGTGGTGGGGGGCACTCACAAGTGAGGGTGGTATGATCAAGGGTCCCCTTTTCAGGCTCTCCGGCAGTTTCTTAAGGCTCACATTTGGATCATGCTCCAGTAATTTGAGCTCCAACTCTGAAATTTGTAGGTATTTAGCTCAAATTTGAAAGAAACAAATTTTTTTAGCTATATAGCATATCATTTCTTAGTTCCCAAAGTTTGGCGCTTCATGCTGCACACCGATAAAAAACATGTGAAGCCTGGCTTTGAAAGGTTGAAAGTAAGCCCATCTTCTATAAGATGCCTTATCATGTTACGGAGCATGGCCAAATAAAAGTTGCTATTAATTCTATTTCGTGTATTTAATTTAATTTATGAAAAATTTACTTGTGAACATACAAGCCTATAATGTAACACTACTTTCGGGCTTTGTCACTTAGTATACCATACACTGACGCCCTCAGTCCAGCCCTTTTTTCTATAAACGCTCGCAAAGTGTACGACGGCCACATATTGCAGCTGGCCTACAATAGTTTTACACATGGTACAAGCATTTTGAATAATTGGTCTGGCATTTAAGCCTAGGATTCAAATGAATATTAGAAAAGAATATTAGTGATTTATATAGAGTGGTTACTGAAACTAAGTAGGCCTATAATACTGTAAAGAGATCATTTTCCCATGTTTAATTGTTCGTACTTTGATACTTTGTTTTTAAATTTGCAAGTTTGAGTTTTCTTACACTGACCTACATGTATACATAAAAGAATATATGTGACATGATCAAGGGGAACGAGTCACATGTCGGCCCTGGTCGAAAATGAGTTTTACACATGTTTCTAAAGAGGACATAAGGCTTTCAGAAACTGAAAACCCCATGTTGATACGAATTTCTTTTGTGAAGTTAATATGTCAATTTATCAATTGCTGAAAACAGTATAAAACAAAAGAATTTTAACACTTTCTTTGCCAATATCTCAAAATCAATATTAGCGACATCCGACTCATTTCCCTTGATCGTGTCACATATTTGTGCTGGGGGGAGCAACCAGCCTGAATTGCGAAATAGTGACTGGAAAGAAGAAATGGGTAATTTTGCCGAAAGGTGGCACCCCCACCCACAATCGATGACCAATGGCCTACATGATACCGTAACATGTTTGCATTTTGCTCATAGAGTGCAAAATAGTGTACCTCTGCATGCACCAGGCAAACTTTGATCAAAGAGGTTTACATTCTGTGTCATCTGCTGCGCTGATTAATTGTGAAATTTTTCTGATAAATAACACTATTTTGGTCACCATACATCACAATTTTGGTCCCCATATATCCTAATCCAATAAAGTGAGATTTACCACAGTGTTACATAAATGGATATTCCAAGTCCAGCCTCTTCGCATAAATCCAGGCCCATAGCCAGCAGATTTACCAAATGCACACATTTTCAAGAGAAATCATCATTCTTGCCAAAAGTAGACCTTTATCGTCTCTGCAATTGATTTTTGGATCGATTTTTTTAAATTTCACTAAAAGTTCATGATTTGGGATATTATTATCAACATTTTGGCCTAATTTTGCTATTTTTTTACAGACAAAGCAGACCTTTTCCAGATTTATGGAGGGGAGTGCATCACCCCTACTGCACCCCCCCCCCCCTACTGGCTACAGGTTGGAATCAATCCCTTTGGAATTTACTTAAAACTTTAAATTTTTGCATAATTAAAGCTTACCTCTTCAAGGGAATGACTTTTCATAAAAGATCGCACATATCGTGCCACCGGTATTTTAACGATAACATTCCTTTCTGGTGTCGTAAAAGTCTGCGCTCGTCGTTTCACAATCCGTTTCTTCGGATGTCTTGTCATGAGATTATTCCGAAAGTCATCTTTGTTGACATGAAACGTGAAATCATAATCACAACTAAACTTCAATAAATCACACTCCATTATTATTTCGCCATCAATGATAAAAGACACAAAGTTTCAAAAAGTTCCGAGCAACTTTATTCCCTGTCAAATGTCACACCTAAGCAAATCCACTCAGATTAGTAGTAGTCCATGTTATTTCCTTACTGTGCAAAGTTTCAAAATACTTCTGTGTCCCCTTTCCTTGTACACAGGCAGCTTGACTAAATCAAGACAGCTTCAAAAGCTTCACAGCTTCCTGATTACCTTGTTGAATTTTAGGCTATTCCACTTGAAATCCATACACCCCCATGCAGTGGCGGCGCCAGGAATTTTTTTTTCGGGGTGGGGGGAAATGGGGGGCAAAGTGAATTTCAGGGGGGGGCAAAATCAATATTTTCATAATTTTGGGGTTTTATGGGGGGGCAAGAGTTCTGACGGGGGAGAGGGGGCACTGCCCCTATGGAAGATATGATCTCACACAAAGATGAGGTGTGGATGGAGTCACTCATTCATGTAAATGATGTAACCCCATTTGAAATTCACACTCCCTGTGTGGAAGATTAACATCATGTCTTCCATAGGGGGTGTATGGATTTCAACTAGAATATTCCTTTTTTTCATTCTACCTGCTTTTAATTGAGCTATAAACCTGCTGTTGGATTACAGTATACTTCCTTGAAATGTAAATGGCTTCCTTCCTGATTTAAAATGCTTTCTAGAAACACTGGGTCTTATGTGGTTGTCATGGTCAGCGTGGACAAGGCCTAGTGGCCGACAGAAATTCATTCAGAGGTTGATATTAATGTTGAAAAGAACTCTCAAATGTGTAGGCTATGCTGTTGGATTACAGAATAATTTCCTTGAAATGTTTAATGACTTCCTTCCTGATTTAAAATGCTTTCTAGAAACACTGGGTCTTATGTGGTTGTCATGGTCAGCGTGGACAAGGCCTAGAGGCCGACAGAAATTCATTCAGAGGTTGAAATTGATGTTGAAAAGAACTCTCAAACATGTTTTTTGTTCTTCACTTTTTCAAACCACTGAAAGAAAAATTTGGTCAACCTTTTTGGGCTGTTGAGGAAGGGGCGGCAAAATTTGAATTTTCTTCAGCCCCCCAGGTAGGAGCGGCCACGGTACGCCACTGCTTATTTGATTAGAGGCTGATGCTCAACAAATGTTTCAAACATGAAATTATGTGGGTAATATAATAAATATCTCATTTTTGGTGAACAAATCATTCTGGAATTACTAGATTTCTCAAAAGTTTGTCTAATACTTTCGAATTCAGATTTGACTTTAGAAGCACTTTTTAACATGGGGTAATGACCGGAAAAGCTTCTTGATCCAGTGCTGAGCAATACAGCTTGAGAAAGCTGTCAAAGAGATACAAACTTGCCAAGAAATTATACTCTTTAGAACTACATGGTTTATAAAAAATTTAAATAAAAGGAAAAGATTTTTTGATCAAGGGCCAAGAAATAAGTTCAGAATGCCTGATGAAGGAAAAGCTTTTTGAATCAAGTGAAATTAATTAATTATTTATTTATTTATTTATTTATTTATTTATTTATTTATTTATTTATTTATTTATTTATTTATTTATTTATTTATTTATTTATTTATTTATTTATTTATTTTATTTATTTATTTATTTATTTATTTATTTATTTATTTATTTATTTATTTATTTATTTATTTATTTATTTATTTATTTATTTATTTATTTATTTATTTATTTATTTATTTATTTATTTATTTATTTATTTATTTATTTATTTATTTATTTATTTATTTATTTATTTATTTATTTATTTATTTATTTATTTATTTATTTATTTATTTATTTATTTATTTATTTATTTATTTATTTATTTATTTATTTATTACATTCGGCCGAAGCCAGGCTAAACCCAATAGTGCTCAGAGGCTACTAAATTCAAGGGATGCCTCCAGATATGACGGGACAGGGATATGGGAAGAGGTCCGATTTTAGAATTAAAATGTTGCAAATAATGCAAATGTTTATAACTAAACAGTTCAAATAAAGGAAGAAGCTGTTTGATCAAGTGCCAATAAATAAATATAGCCTACAATACACTAGAAATGACTCCAAAGTTGATGTTCTCTTTTTATCACCAAGAAGATTCTACTCAACATTAAGCTAACTTTTTTAGAGTGTATTCACTTACAGGGTATAAATCTAAGTAAACTTATCCAAAGTAGGCCTATACTACCCACCGGCAAAAGGTTAAATACAAAAACAATCCTTGCCCCAACTTTTATTTCCCTCACTACCTATTTCTTACCTCAGACTTCCCGATTTATTCCCGTAACCCACCTCGTACTTAGCCACTAAATCCTCAGTCTTTCATTCTACGGATCTATACGTCAGCCTTAAGGGTGTTAAATATGAAACCGTGTGTGACAAAAATCCTCAACTTTTGCCGTCACCAAATCCATACCCTAGTGAGTATGAATATAGCAATGCTTACAGCTCTGATCAGTCAGGAGCCGTGGCATATGTAGGGTGATGATGATGTTCAACTTTAAGGTACACTCTGTGTTGGTGTTGTAAGTGGTGCATTCAGTGGCGGCGCCACAGGGGGAAGGAGGACATGCCGGAGCAAATATCCCTCAGTCAGAACTCTTGCTCCCCAGTTGCCCCCCCAGTAGAAAACTTAAATTACTCAAATTCCCTCTTTTGCAGCAATTTTGGGCACAATTGGTTGATTTTGCCCCCAAGTTAACTTTGCCTCCTCCCCCCATGTCCCCTGAAAAATTTACTGGTGCCGCCACTGGGCGCACTACGCAAGAACTCTAAGCTTCAAACTTGCACAATAGTTCTGCATTCAAGGCTACCGTCCAAAACTATTGTTTTTTGGTAGGTCAGCATTGTCATTTTTTGCAACACATGTTAATATTCTGGAGTATAGTTATTTGCCAATTCTGAACAGTGTAAAATTGAGTTAAAGTGCCAATTTAACAACATTTTTTATCCGATCACCAGTCGTGATCGGCTGTGTTTACTTCTAAACTTCCATTTCTCTACATGGTGTCATGCTTCATTGATTGTTGCTAGATTTCAATAGATTTGGACTCAAGCCTCAAATGTAAAGCTACAGGTGCGCAAATTTCAAATCCAGACTTCTCAAGAAAGAGTTACTAGGAGGTAGGGAGAGTAAGGATCTTTACTTATAGTGCATCGTTCAAAATTTCCATTGATGGAGGGGGGGGGGCTAAAATTGCAAAGTCGTTCCCTGCATCACTACATGCCACTCTGCTAAAAAGAGCTATCTTATTCTTACAACGGAAAAGAAAATTAACTAAAGTATTCATAGGATATTATGATCAATTGCAGCAAGTTGTGATAAAAGCAATATTTGTTTACCATAATAACTTGTTTCCATGGCAACTTACTGATCAGATTATTCAGATTGAAGAGAAATAGGTGACAAGGAAGGAGATCAAATTACATTTAATTGGGCTATTTACACCTAATCGCTTAAGGGTGTACTACACCCCTGGCAAATTTTGTGCTTATTTTTTCATTTTTCTCAAAAATTATAGCACATTGGTGACAAATAAGATATGTATATTATAGGGGCAAGGACTACAACTACTGTACTGAAAATTCAGCAACTCAAAGCAAATAGTTATTGATTTATTGATCAAATATTGGTTTTCCCTCATTTTTGACTGTAACTCCACAACTGTTGTCTGTACTGAAATAAAATTTCCAGTGCAGTAGTTGTAGTCCTTGCCCCTATAATATACATATCTTACTTGTCCCCAATGCGCTATAATTTTGAGAAAAATGCAAAAATAGGCACAAAATTGGGCAGGGTGTAGTACCTCTAAAACCACAAGGACCAATTGAGTTGAATTAATTAATGATAAAAATCAAAATAGCTGATAAGCAAAGTTCAATTCATAAGGCGCTTCCACTTCATAGCAAGACTTAAGAAATGTTAAGGTGGCACTGCCCATATTGTCAGTAATTTGTGTTTTTGAGAATATCCACTAAATAAAAATTTTAATTGTTATCGGATTCACCTAAAGTGGACTTCAATTTACTGAGGGTGTGAACACCCACTCACAAACTTAATTTAGTCACAAACACTTGTTAGGGAGGGCCTGATGCATGCAAAATGGGGGACCCTTAAAAGTTTTGACCCTCCTAAGGTGGGCCTGAAAGAATTGACCACACATTTTCCTGGGAAAATTGAGTTAATATGCTTTTCTATGGGGTTGACCCATAATTTTCATGTCAAAAAGGAGGGCCCTGAAATTTTTGAGATCTGAAAAGGGGGCCCAAATATTTTTTTTTGTGATGAAATATTTTTGCATCAGGCCCCCTAACAAGTGTTTGTGAACGGTCCCTAATGCCAATCCTTTGTTGCAATCAAATTTGATATAAAACTATTTCATATTAGTAAATATAACCTGGGTTTAAATGTAAATACGGCTATTGTAAAGCATGAAATGTTAACATGCATGAAACGCACTAGTGAAGTGCAGTTGATTTCATGTTGTAGAACCATGAGTTCTCCCCAAAATGTGAAATTTCAATCTGTCATGATATCTTTTTAAAGACATTTCTTGTTCATAGAGTAAATAGGGTTACACTTACAGTCACCTTAAAAATTGCTGTTTATAAACTCAAATTTTGCCGTCAGTGGACAGGTAGCCTATGGGCTAAACCACACTAAGTGTCCACTTAAGACCACACTACCAACACATAAACAAACCCTTTGACTTCAAGCTACACCACACATGTACGATCAAAAATTCTTTAAAAGCGTGCATCAAATTTGATCACAGCTCTACACAAATTGAATCAATTTGAGATCAAATATGGTCCATTTAAGATCATATTTAAGTAGAATCCATATTAAACTTCCATTTTCATTTATTGGGAACACCCCTCTTCATCTGAAACCTACAATGTTTGAGCACCCCTTTCATGCTTCATGTACTTCTTCAGTTTCAATGACTGCAACAGTTACCGTATTCATGAAAATTGATGGGAGAGCCCATAGATGTCAAATCCAAAGGTCCTGAAAGGCCCTTGAAGATTTTGTTTTCTTTTGATCACTGATATAATATTTAGTGCCCATAAAATAATTTTGCACCAGGGCATTAATTACCTTATATGCCAATATTTCCACATACATATAGTTTGTGATTTCAAGTATTACTAACAATTTTGCAAGGTGTTAAATTCACGAATGCTGGCATCTAAAACGATATTGCACTTATGGGGGCTGAATTAGACATCCTCCTTTTAGGATTTGAGAATCAGCTCTTGCTGATCCACCTGTTAGATTCATAGTCATATTCCACATAATTCTACCATAGAGAACTGTGCTTGATATGAAATACACCTGATTCAACCAACCCATTAAATTTCAACCTTCCCCTACAAATACGCCTCCCGACTGATAATTCATCAATACAATATAATACAATATAAACAAAGTCAAATCTTCATTGCTACAAATAGTACCCAGGAGCTAAACATATGCTATTAACGTACTCTTCGCATTCATTTTGTTTTTACTTATCAAACTTTCCTGTGTTAGCATCACTACTCAGTTGTTGATTTCTCAATGAGGTGTGTTCACAATGGGACTTTAATCTTAAGATTTTACCTAGTGTGTGAGATCGAAGCCAACTTGACAAAAACACAGGTTTCGAAAGCCCATTTAAGGTAATTTAAATGATAACAACCATTATTTGTGGTCATTTTTTTGCTTCTGCTTTATAATCAAAGTTTCTCTGAATTGCTATTCAGTGTTCACACAGGATGTTTAATTTTTAAGTGGAGTGTGAGACTTTGAAGCAGACTACCAAACCTACACTTTTATCAAATTTCTCTTTGCAAGCATAGAAGATAAAAATGGAGCAACATAACAACAATGACCAAGGGGACCTGCCCCCCCCCAATAATTTTGGTGGCTATGGAAAAGTACCCTGGGGTCCCTAATAAACCTTACCCTAATGCTAATGGGAGGGGTGGGACTTCCGAAAAGTGGACCTTTTCCAAATTATGTGTATTTGCACAGAATTTTTGTCAAATGTGGACCTAAACCTCCTAAAAATTGACCTTTTTATCACTAAAAAGCAGACATTTTGTCAATGTATTTCCACTTAAAATGGAAAAAAATAGCAAAAATTGAACCTTTGTGGATTCTATTTTGTTTATTTTGGGGAGGGGGGGGGGTGCTGCTACACTACCACCACAACACCACCCCCATGTACGGGCCTGACCCTAAAACCAAAACCTGATTCTAATATTACTCTTTGAGCATCACCTGTGTGAACACACCTTTATTCATTCTCATAATCTAACACTACCCTATCACACACTTGCAACTCAAAGCAAGTAAAGACACACAGCACAGCCCCTAGAATTCACAACTACACATCTAAAGCTATATTTTCAGGCTGAGTAGCCACAAATCAAGAACAAAATTGCTACAAGCGACGACCTGCGCCTTGAATAGATTCTACGTTACGATTTTCTTTCTCGTTCCCTCAATCCATTCCCAGTCAGATCACTTCATGAAAGTCAAACAAGTTTTTTTTTTCTTTTTTCAAAAGGTCAGGACATCCAGGGATGTTTTCAATTGAAGCAAATTTCTCCTTGAAATAAAAATTGCCTCAAGAATTGAAACAATTTTTTCAGGGATTTAGGCAAAGATAGCTCTACCTGCAATAGCTGCCCTATAGATAATTAACCATTACTGCATTCTATATGTGACTGGACACTATGAATGAGTCGTAAAGTTGACAAAATGTATTCGAGTTACAGTGTAAAATGTGCATGAAGGTCGTATTCATAGGTACCTCAATTTGGTGTGACATATATCTCATTTGATAGTGCCAGTTAAACACTATTTAAACCAATCAATAATCCTATTGCTGAAGAGGATAAGCTTCTATCTTAAAAAGAATTGTGTATGTATGCATGTATGCTTTGACTAAATCCTGTTCAAGTGGTGGGTTACAAAGCATTGTATTTTGTCTAGGTATGTATGACCAATATTAACAATGAGAGGACATTCCTGAACATCGTTGACTTGGGGATGATTTAAAATGACGCCAATTATGACTGTTTGATATTTACTACCAGCAATGTGGAAAAAAAGACGCATGTAGAATCGAAAAAGGTACCATTTTGTCGAAGGAGCATAGTTCAACAAACTATAACCCCGCTTCTGGATATCGTTTGAAGTCAAATGATATACCATTTTAAAGCTTCTGATATATATTTTTTAAACACGACATAAAACAAAATTGACCAGGGGCCGACTTTACGGCTGATTTGTGGTGTACGGTCACATATTGTACAGATCTAAGAATACAGCATCTGGCAGTTATTACAGATAGGCATTCTTACACTAATGCCTTGTTTTGTCTTTCTTTGACAATCCATGCAGAATGATGATTTGGAATGAGGAATCATGCTTTGATTGTTACTATGGAAACATGATTTCTAGAATAGGGAAATATATGAAATAAATAAAAATAAATATTACTGCAGCTGCAGTATACTTGTTACATTACACAAATCAAAATGAAAAACCTACTTAAGGGTAGGTGACCCAATTGACAGCCTCATTCCCCCCAAAAATTAAGGTGTTTGTATCTGAAGAAAGAGAATTATTCTCAATCACAGTGGCGGCGCCACGGGGGCATTTGTCCCCCCCATATTTTTCCCCCCACTTTTGAGTCAAAACCCCAAAATCATGTAAATTTGCCAATTTTGCCCCCTGAAATTCACTTCCCCCCAATGCCCCGAAAAAATCCTGGCACCGCCACTGCTCAATCATAACCCCAGTAAAATAGGTCTGAGATATATTTCTGTTATTCTGTTGGAAGGGAGCATAACCTAGTGGTGCATACACTCAAATATTGAGACAAATAAAGCTGGTACACAAGAAGAATGGTGAGTTCAATAAAGGCCCGGAATAAAGGAGGTCACAAGGCTTGTAGTAAGGGGTGTCATTTCCACCTCATGTGCATGATATTTCTCGGGAGGATCAAAACTTTTTGCTTTTAGGCCTATTATTAAAAGAACGGCAAGAAATGAGATTATTGGCGTACCAGTCCAACAGTGTTATACATGTACAATAGGCCTACTGTTCACTGTGACACACAATAATTGCTTCTAATGTCCAAGCTGCTTGAAAACTTGGAATCCGATACATACAATTTGAGAAAAAAAATTGGACCATGCACCTTTAACCCGAACCGTACCATACATCAAAAAACCTCAATTCAAAAAGTGTGGGCATAAGCAGGTATCCCACGTGATGCTATTGCGTCATCATGCGAACAGTCATATAATGACGGAAAGCTTGGCGGGCAAGCTACTCCCCGTGGCAAGGTAGGCCAGTGCACGGGTGTGGCACCCGAAGGGTCAGGGGTTCAAAACCGCACCTGAGAAAAAAAGTTTTCTCTTCTTCTTCTTTCTTTCCTCCTTCTCTCCTTCCCCCTCGCCAAAAACCAACTGGGGCGTTAGGGTTAACAGACAAGTAAATTCAGGTTTTTACTTGCTTTCAATATTGAGTACTCAAACTAAAAACACTGCACATAAAATTCATATTTTTATTGATATTGCATTGCCAACCAGGTGTACACCATCCCGATTGCCATTTTGATCAGGTCAGACAAACTCAACCTGGTTGGCTCAATTGATGAGTAAATAATGAAATTATGATAATGATGTCATCATTAGGGTTACTGGAATCAGGCCAAACAAATAGAAGTTTAAAGGTGAATGTGCCAGAACCAGTGGTGGCACCAGAATTGATTTTTTCTGGGGTGTTGTGGGGTTGATCAAAATCATTCCTAAAAATTGTTGCAAAAATGGTAAATTTTCATTTTTTTTAATGGGGCAACTGAGGGGGAAGATCTGATAGGGGGCATTTTTGGGCCCACTTCAAACTAGGTTGGTTACTACTTAGGCCAAAGAAGAAAAAAGGTTTGTCTCAAAGCTTGCGCGCGCATTTGTAAAAACGCACAATTTGAAAAAAAAAAGGAATGCAGAATCTTTTTTTATTTCAAAATTTATTTAGTTTTTAGTTTTTTCCGGAAAAATTGGGCAAAACTCAGATTTTTCACCTCAAAATACCAAGTCAGGAATAATAAAAAAAAAAAAAAATCGCATTTCGCATTTGTTTTCAAACCACTTGTGAGCTTTAAGACAACCCTTTTTTTCTTCTTTGCCGTAACAAATTAAGTATGCTCATAATGCATTCATTGAGAACCATGTTAATTTAGTCTTTGTAAGTTTTACATACCTGCTGTTGAAGAATGATTGTATATAGCATCAAGTCCAAGTCGGGAGAACATGGAAAGAGAAAAACACAAACAAACCAATTAATAAAATCATACATGCAACTTGGAGAGAATATCATCAGTGGCATATACTACAGATATTATTTGTAAATGAGGGAGAGGGAGAGGAAGAGGAAGAGGAAGAGGAAGAGGAAGAGGAAGAGGAAGAGGAAGAGGGAGAGGGAGAGGGAGAGGGAGAGGGGGAGGTGGAAATACAGTACCAGAGCGGGTATCTTGATGTTTTCCATAATCACTTGTACTAACTTGAGGTTTGCGAGGGAGGGGGGACATAGACTACCCATCAAAGCTATGATAAATCACATCATTGGCAGCAAACAATAACAGAGCCAGTATGACAACTCCCTAACAGCTCCTCATTTTACACCAAATTTGTGGGTTAATCTTGTGTGATCATGAGTTGAAGTGACCAGACTGATAGACCCTCCCTCGGGTCCATGGAGAACGACTGGTAATGTAGATTATACAACATTAAATAAACCCGATACATGGACCCTTCCAATGTTTAGCCAAGTTGCCTTCCAGCTCCCAGCATTTTGTGGGAGTTCAATTTTACCGATCCTGGGTCAGACGAGTTTTCTATATATCACGTCCGTGGTCACACTGTCTTGCCGTTTGTGCGGGCATTTGTGTAAGCGGCTACTTAGCCTGACCAATCAATGTAGATCTCAGCAAGCAAGGCGATATTTGAAATAGGTTTTCATTGATAGTCTATTGATCATAACCAACACGCGCGCAAAATGACAATAGAACTGGGTCATGCATGTTATGTGCCTACCATATTTGAATTGACAACGAGGCCGGGCTATCATAATTGACGCCACAGTCACGTTACACAGCTTGATAATTATTTGGAAGGGAGTTTACTATCAAAGCGGAACAGTCTGGGTTTAGGAGAGCTATTATAAAAAAAACATGTTGGTCTGTAGATTAATTGAGTTTTTGTCGACACACAGTGCTCTAGGAGCACTATAACTTTGTTGTCATTTATAATTAGGGCTTAGTGGTGTGTTGTTTTAATCTTTGGAGTGAAGGAGAAGGTGATTTTAGCTCTAATTATTTACCCACAGATGGAACCCAGACTGTGGGACAGTCTACCAGACTGAGGGACTCAAACCGCCTTCAGTCCTACCCTCAATGAATAGAGAGAGGGGGACATTAAGGGGAAGATTCTGTCTTACATAAACAAAACAGTAAAAATATTTGAATTCTCATTGTGGTCAAGTGTACCATCAATTTTACATTTCCTTGTATTAAAATGTCATGACTGACAAATATTACAATACTGTGATATGGTCTTTACATAGATGTCTCCGTAAACAAAATCCCCTTTACAAATCTGCTGCAGTCCATATTGCCAATTGGGTCACTCCAGTTGAAATCCATACACCCTATTGAAGACATGACCTTAATCTCCTTCACAGGGGTGTAGATTTCTAATGGAGTCACCCATTCAGGTAACCCTCATCCCCATTTGAATTTCACACTCCCTATAGTCACTCCCTGTGAGGAAGATTAAGGTTATGTCTTCCACAGGGGTGTATGGATTTCAACTGGAATAGCCCATTGCCAATTACAGATGATTGAAATGTATACTATTATAAAATCACAATAATATGTAAATATGAACAATTTAATGCAATTTTCTATTTTCAATTTAAGTTGTATCACTGCCAGGCACTTATTAACCCTCAACATATAAACAAGTCCAGAGCAATCAAAATATCAAAAAAATTATACATTTTACCAAATATTTCATGAATTTACATTCTGATGACAATATTTGATATCTACAAAAAATGCATTGAATGAGTACAAACAAGCCTAGTATTGGTGCAGCGGTTCTTGAGACAGACTTATCAAATTTGTAAGTAAAATTTAGTGATTTGTTGTACAATGATACTTCTAGCTGCAATGCAAAGCATTAATGCTCTGCGTGCTAGCCATGAGCTTCAACATAAAAAGTCCCAAGTTTTGAGATATTTTCTCAAAATATCAAGAGCTATCTAAAGAACCACTGAACCAATACTAGGCTTGTTTGTACTCATTCTAATGCATTTTTCATGTTAATTCCAAATATGGGAATGAAAATTTACAATTCTGAAATTTTGAATATTTTTTAAAAAACTTGTCGTCTGCAGTCGACACCCGCGTGGAGAGAGTTAAATACCAATGAACTCACATCACATAGAATACGATCACATGAGATGTAATTCAATCGGTGCATACATCATAATATTGTTATATATTACTTTTCGTTTTTATCTGCACAGACTCAGGTAATCCTTTGCTGATAGCTATCAGTATCATCATACAACCCATCATAAAACCTTTTCTAAACTTTTTAAAGTCTTCCTCAAGAACAACTGGACCGATTCTAGATATATTTGTGTTTATTCAAATGTATTTTTTGTGTAGATTTCAATTATAGTCATACAAATTGAAAATTCAGAAATTTTTTGACTATTTTAGAAAAAATGTCAAATATGTCGACCGTACTCAAGTCCGCATGCAGAAGAATAATGATTACAACCCGATAGGCAAAGTTCACTCAGACACATCTATTATATATTGTGGAGAAACGTTACCTTCTTTATGACGTAAAAACTTTCAGAGAATTGGTAGTCTCAATTACTCCTAGTAATGAAATACAAACATTGACAGAAGTAGAATTTCTCTTAAGAATTGGGGGACAAAAAGGGGGTAGGGGTGAATGTATGTTATTATTTGGGGTAGGGGGTGATCTATGACTTATCTTTGTCTTAAGACATAAGGATTGGAAAGTTGGACTCAAGGTTCAGGGAAGTGACCATCAATGGTGCTTTCCAGACTAAAATTGACAAATATTTCATGAATATAAGGATCAGCTTAAAAGAGTATTTCGTGACCCTATCATCTTCTTTTTATGACAATATTCATCAGATATGCACAAAAAGAGCTTATTCCAAAAATTTCAGTTTTTGCGTTTGTGAGTTAGGCCTATTTTCGTGAACATAATTCAAATTTAACAATATTTTTGCACAGATTTTTTCTATACAAATTAATCTGCAAGAAAATTTTGCATATAAACATTATGATTATGTATAGCCAGAGGTTTCTAGTGGTGTAAAAATCTCAATTTTTTAGCTTAAAAGTGGGGATGAGGCTGTGGATCACGAAATGCCCTTTTAAGAAAAAAAAACAAATCACTTTAAAACAGAAGGGCCTGCGGAATAGTTCATACGAATGTTCATCTAACCCGGGCCTGGACCAACTCTTAGCGGCAATGCATGCCTGTTATGCTAAGCACCTCTACACCAATAACACACACCATTATATGTATCAATAAACAGATAACATAGTCTCTTTAATTTCAATCACAGATGAGTGAACTGCTTATCCTGGTTCATGCACTATAAACAACTTGATGTACTCTATTAAGCTACTTGCGGTTCCGCCATTATGCACTATGTGCGAGGGAGAGCCTCGAACTGGCAGCATACATGAAAGGAAGAATTATGTAACCTTACACAGAACGTTATGACTAGTTCAATTCCCATTCATGTATGCTGCCAGTTCGAGGCTCTCCCCGCACATAGTGCATAATGGCGGAACCGTGCAAGTAGCGAATAGAAGGATATTTTTGCTGTATCAATGTTTAGTGATTTTTACAGTTATGAGTGGTTTTACGTTTTACTTTATTTGTGAATTCAAAGATCTACACATTTAGTCCTATGGGCAGGCCTATGGGTTCAAAATATTTGGACACATTTTAAATTTGCTGTTCTGAAACCTAAGTGTAAAGAGCGTAAAAATAAAAGCTCACAGAAGTCCCCGGTATATAGTAGTTATTTGTCGCCATTCATCAACATCCCTCACAGCACTAAGCCACCTCTTGTCTCCTAGGCTGAAGCATGTCTCAAATTTATAGATCACCACGGCAACACAAAACATGGCCGCCGGCATAGCTGCAACAAGTTTGAGAGGTGCCCAGGTTACGAGGAGTTTTCATCAGAACTGATGAAAAAAAAAAAGAGTTATATCTAACCAGGCCCATACAAAGTATTTCATTTGGGGGTGCTGATTTTGAAAAAGTGGAATTTTTTCCAAGAGGGGTGGGGGCGATTTTGTGAAAAGTGGATTTTCTTCCCAAAATTTGGACCTTTTCTGTCCCAAAAAGAATAAAAAAAAAAACACTTGCAAATTCTTTAATTTTGGGACTTTTGAATACTTTTCCAAATTGGGGGGGGGTTGCACTAACCTAACCTAAGGCCAAAAAAAAAATTGCTGTGTTGCCCTCCCAAGCCTAAAATCTGGCGGTACACCCGGCCGGATTTTTTTTTTTAGCAACTGAACCATTTGATACCTACTATTTCACAGTAACATGAGTGAAGAGAGGTATATGCTTAATATTGGCTGTATTTTCTACCCAATGTTGAATATTTTATTGAAGTAAATATTAATATTAAGGCCCTTCACAATTAATTCTTAGTTTACTATTTAAAGATTTTAAAATAGGCATGAGGTAACTTAATTATTAGTTATTTATTACTTATTATTTTCTTCATTTTGAAACAAGTGGTCACAGCCCAAGATCAACATGAACATCCTGCATGGTACATTTTGGCACTGCAGATCATATTGCAATTATGGTTGATTTTATACATTGATAATTAATAATATGTGTTATTTGTTTGTTCAGGATTCATGATTTAAGTAAGAAAGTAGTAAATTAATGTAACAAAAATGTCATTTAACAGAGAAAATGACAGAGAGAAAAATCAAATAATTAAATATTTTGCAATTTTCAATTTTTGATGCGGGTGGGAAATAGGAAACTCAAAATCAATTGTGAAGGGCCTAAACATCCATGTTGTTGGGATTCAATGAGTCAGTCCTACTATCCAATTAAAGTGCTGGCTTGGGGCACAATCTTTTTAGTGAACGTTATGGATCTGGGAATAGGCTTGGGGGTACATGTATGATAAAATGATGAAAAAAAAAAAAAACCCGGGCCCAGATTTTCGCGATTTTGACCCGCCGCGGAGGGCAACACAACATATTTTTTTTGTGGCCTAATCAGCACTACTTAACCCTGACACCCTGAATGGGGTTTACCCTGTGTGTTGTCAGCCTCTTCCACACTAAGGGGGAGGGGTATACAGGGGGCTCAGCTAACCCCCCCCCCCCAAAAAAATATATATCCTTACTTACTCCAAGCTGTTGTTTAGGCATATTTCAGTGTGCAATGTGCATTAACCCTAACCCTCCTGAATACTACAAAATACTACTTGATATATGCGCTGTTCGTGCATGCATCCCACGCGTTGTGATGACGCAATCGCCCTAAGTGATATATAGGCACGGTTTCGCTGGCCAGCTAAGCCCAAGACCCGTGGCAAAGTGTCGCCGACCGAGTGCTTGGCATGCGAGGGGTCTCGGGTTCGAATCCCACCCAGAGCAAACACTTCTTTCTTTCTTTTCTCTCTTTATTCTTTCCTTCTTTCTCTTCCCGTCGCCAAAAAGCCCCTAGGCGGTTAGGGTTAATCTTGTTTGAATATAAACACACTTTACAGGATTTTTATTTTATTTCCCCAACTTAAGCTGAATTTACACTGCAGTTGCATGGTAATCATTCAGAAAAAGCACTGTGTCACTTATTACTTCCAAATTTCATTCAATGTTTCAAAACTGAATAAGAACACTGTAAAATACATATTTAGAACATCCACTTATATTGTGAATTATTTCTATTAATTAATTCACCTTGTAGAATTGATGATCTAGAAAAGTAATTTAATTTTCAAAGATCCTGTATAGACCATTCAAGGTATCAATAAAATTGAATGCAAAATAAAACATATCACACAAAAGTAACACTTTAACATCAGTAAAGCCTTTTATAAAGATCACATATGTAAGAAGACCCTTCAAAAACAAAAGTAATTAAATTTCTGTAATAAAATACTGTCAATTTTCTATTACATTGGGAATAATGTTTCAGTTCTTAGGTGTCATAAACATGTTTTGAAAGATATTACATTGTAGACGCTACAATGTAGAGTGTGAACTGTCTGAGTCTTTTTATCATGCAGATTGCAGAACTAAGGTCTTTGAGGAAACACTATGTTCAATCAAAGATATAGCTTTAGCCAAACCATATCCTAACCCTAATAGAGGCCCTGCATGCTTTTATCGATTGGCTCCAAACAACGGATTTGAACCGGTGTCCTTCACCGTAAGGCCGTATAAAATTAATGTTTTGGTTCTCGTCCAGAGGATTTTCATGAATTGATGAGGGAGGGAGGTGTTTTTTTTTTTTTTTTTTTTTTTTTTTCCAATGTAAAATTAGCATTGTCAGTAGTTTTCGGTCTTCTCCAACAGTGCTTGAGGAAACGATGAGGCCCTTTTTTTTTTCAAATGTGAGATTCTGAGGATAAACCCCTAGAGTACCACAAAAGACTTGGAAGTGATGCTTGTTCTCTAATAAACTTATTTATATGTATGAAGATTTCATAAATCATTCCAAAGTCTAAAAAAATTGAAAAATCTAAAAAAAAAAAAAAAAAATGTGACAAATCCCAGAAATTGAGGAGGGAGGGGACGAGAACCAAAATATTAATTTTACACGGCCTAATCATGGCGCAGTGCAGTCCATTCAATCAAATGTTGTTATCAACCTATTTGATTGTAGTGCATTTTGTTATGTGTGTGAGATGAACTGAACTGTCACGGTAGATTTCAATCATGCTTTTGTTGAATGCATTTGAGTAGTCCGTTATATTTACGGTATGGTACGTCATAATGCACAACCTCTATGCTAACCTTAACACTAACCTTATCTCTAACCCTAATCCTGACCTAAAATACCACTTGAAACCTAAAATGCCCTTTAAAAACTTTCTAAAAGTTACTATATTTTCTTAAACAAAGTTAAAAGTTATGAGACTTTTCTTCAATCACTTTAAACATTTAGACGCTGTCCCTCTAGACTACTGCATGGCAGTCAAAAGTGATGGCAGTGGGCGCATCATTTATGAATGCAAATGAAAACTTTTTAGAAGTTGAGTTTTTTTTCTTTCTTTAACAAAGTTATGAGACTTTTCCTCAGTCACTTTCAAACACTTCGATACTGTCCCTCTAGATTCCAGCACGGCAGTCAAAAGTGATGGCAGTGTGCACAAATTTATGCATGCACCTTAAAAGTTTTTAAAAGTTACTATTTTTTCTTAAACAAGTTATGAAACTTTTCTTCAGTCACTTTCAAGCTTTTTGATGCCGTACCTCTAGACTCCAGCACTGCAGTCAAAAGTGATGGCAGTGTGCACAAATTTATGAATACCACTTAAAACTTTTTAAAAGTCACTAACTTTTTTTCTTAAACAAAGTTATGAAACTTTTCTTCAGTCACTTTCAAACACTTTAGATGCTGGCCCTCTAGACTCCAGCACGGCAGTCAAAAGTGATGGCAGTGTGCATGAATTTATGCATGCAACTTTAAAGTTTTTAAAAGTTACTGACTTTTTTCTTAAACTAAAGTCATGAGACGTTTCTTCGACAAGTTATGGTTAATTTCTAAACCAAATCTTAAAAATTTCAGCATTTATTACAAAAATAAACACCCATGAAAAATTCTTATGTCAAGTTGTCTACAATTTCTTTGAAAAAAATCAAAGCTGATTAATTTGTAAAAGAGAAAAAATAGGACAAATTTAAAAAGTGTTTGTAACTTCTATCGCCTTCTTCCCCATCGCTTCAAATAATCAGAAAACCTTTTGGCAAAGAATAATGAAATTAAAATTTGACCAAAATCATACATTATAGCTTTAACTGGCTGTGAGCCTGCTTATACTAAAGAATGAACTTGAGTTCTATGGTGGAATTGGTGAATAAATCTGGGCAAAATTTGGTTGTAATCAAAGCGCTTCAGGTCTTTCACAGCGTATATTAGTACACCATTGGGTATTACTATTACAATTGTGCAAAAAGTAGAAATTCAAAACAAATTGAGGCCATCCTTGTGAGCAAATCACCAAATATCTCTTTTGTTTAGGTGCAAGCCTGGTGCAAAATGAAATTTTCGTCCCGTTCATGTTCAATCATATTGGGAATATTACGACACTAAAATTTCCCTTGTTACAATCATGGACGAAAAAGATAACAAGCCGCCTACAAACAGTCAAAGTTTCAGCATCACCCGATAATGAGGGCCGATTGTTCCATGAAATGCGACAGGCCTGCTACGCACTTACCTCATATTTTTATGGTCTATCACGTAATTGCGGAGGCATGCAACGCTCTATCACGTATACATGAAGGCACGCAACGCTGGTGTGATTGTAAGACACAGCACAATCAAAACAATCAGCCCTCATGAATATGCGAGAATTTATAGCATACAATGCACGTGGACTATGACTGTTGATACATGGTCTGTAGTAGTCAGTGGTTACAATTTACACAAAATACACAATTTTCTGCCATGAAATACAATTTTCACCACAGAACATTCCTTACCCACACCAACATCATACTAACATATTAACTAGGGGGGGGGGGCAGGGGGCAAGGAGGCATCCCCCTCCAACCTTCACTTTGTCCCCATGCCCCCAGAGAAACAATTCCTGGTGCTGCCATTTATCAGACAACTCAGTGCATGTCACTTTAATATTACATCATTCATTCATACATACTGAGTTGCATAATTAACTCAGAATTGTCCCTATGACATTTGTCTCATAATAATCCAGGCTAAGGATGAATCCCCTGGAAATCTTATCACAGACATGAGACACTTACAACATACTCAATTTCCATAATACCAATATAAAGTATATGGAATTTGGCTGCAAAGTGTGATGGCCACCATGTGCTGCCTTAAAGTGTTTTTATCAATAGCTGTGTTCACATCACTGGGGATCACGGCACGTATGCCTGGCGGAACTTGGTCCACCCAAGTGTCTAAAAAAGGCAATAGGCACTGCCAGGAGTAGTGGCAGTGTGAACAATAGTCAGTGTCCATTTAATCATTTTTTAACATTTTATATTTTAAAAAACAAACCACTGGAGTTCCAAACAAGTCAAAAATTAATGGTTGATAACAAAGGCTGGACCCTTTTAAACAATTATTGAAATTAGAATTATTAAAGAAAAGAGGACACAAAATTTGAAACACGGACACTGTATTTTCACAGAACCATCCATATTTTAATAGTTTTCATTCGTGTATAATGCTCTCATAATTTCGTCATTCATTCCATTTGAATGCAGAGCAAGAGACTACAAAGTTTTTCCAGGACGTCTACACCAAGCTACATATGCCTCGACAAACAAGTTCCACTCTCGTGTGGTAGACGACATCCAGGCAACAATGGCATTTAGCACTTACAAGTTTATCAATATTGAGAATAGGGAGAAAATATAGAAGGCAGCCTTTAAATTTACAGCATTTTTCATCTGAGCCTCTTCATTTATAAGTATATTAAAAATAACTCTGGCTCAGAATATTTGTTTCACCAATTTTGGAGCAAAAGCAAAACATTTGTAAATGAATATCAGGGTATAAATCTTTATCAAAAACATCATTGTCAATTTTTTTCACGATTGTTTTTTACATGAATGTAATTTGTATATCCACTAGTTAAATCCCTTAGAAAGACACATCAGGAAGCTAGGAAAGGAAAATATGTTTGAGGTCTATAAATAATAGCAAGGTGATTGTGCTTAAAAGTCACAGAGAGCTTGCGATTTCCAAACACCCCTGCATCTATTCAAAATCACTCTCATGTAACGGGCTTGTGAATAGATGCACGAGTGTATGTAACATACGTTTGGAAATCGCAAGCTCTCTATTATGTATACTATTGCGTAACCATGCTTGGTTCATGGAGGTCTACAGTAGGTCCAAATTGCATGACAAATGCATTTTAGAGATACATCTGCAGTTGGTAGTCATATTTCGTATTGTGTATATACAGCTATACACACAAAAAAAAACCACAATTTTGGTCCTCAGTATGTTGGTTCAGATGTCCTTGCGTTGACAGAAATACAAAAGGTATGCGATTGCTGGCACAAACAGGTAGGGGGTGTGTGTGTATTTGTTTTCACCAGGAATATCCCCCCATAACTAAAAATGACAAAAATGGCATTATTCCAACCGGGGACATCATGGGAGCAAAACTGATGACCCCGGTTTTCAAAAAAGTGAGTGAGTGGAAAACACAATTCTCAAAAATCTGCTTTTTTATTACCCAGTACCCAGTTAGTCGGAAAAAGACTTTTTAAACTGTGTTTTTGTCTTTTGACTCATTGTCTATCCCCTGTTGTCATGCAAAACAATTCTGGGTGAGCATGATTTTATGCACTCCGCACATTGGACGTGTGCTTATCGTGTGTGCATGTAACAAAACCAATCCAATTCCTACCGATCACTACCTGCCACAAAGTTAGAGCTGGCAAAGCACCACTTAGCTGATAATCTCCAAATTACAATTTCTCACTATCATATTCCACTCAAACGCCACTTTTCAAATCTCATACAATGCCACAAGTTGAATAACAAGTACCCACTCAATATATCCTACTGATGAAAGAAAACGCAATAATAGCTTGACCCATTTGGCCCCTTCCCCATGCTGAGCCCCCATCCGATGGCCTGTTTCATACTAGCCTGTGTAACATAAGACGGACTCCGCATTGATTCCCTTTGCTCATTGCCCCATTATGTTCTTTAGCCAGGATGATGGTAGACTTCATCCATGTCCCTCATTTCTCAATGAAAAGAAATATGTGGTTGAAATCCGGGGTTGAAATACTTTAGGAAGACAAAAATGTGACCATAAGTAGAATAACATATACACTGAACTTATTCCCTTCAAGCAAGTAAAATCTAAACCTTGTGACATTTCCAAGATTGGTAGTGACCAGTGGTGGTACCACCAGGAGGGGGGTGATCATGGGGGAAATACTCCCAGGCAGAACCCCCCCAGTAAAATTATGAAAGTTTCCACTTTTTACAGCAACTTTGCGTTTCCCCATGCCCCCAATACATTCTTGTACCACCACTGATAGTGACATCAAACATATGCATCTGTGTGTGTGAGCATTCTGATTTATGCAGCATTTTAAAGCCGACTTATTACTGCTGTAATTCCGAGAACAGTGCACATGTGAAGGCTACCAACTTAGAACACACCACTCCCACCCCAAGCCTGTAACAAAGTATGCCCTATAAATCATAGAGAGTAGAATAGAATGGCCTATTCAAATATGCCAAAAATTATACATGATGATAGACCCTCCAAACACAATCAGACTTCACCATCATTACCTCCCCCGATTGAAACTTTCAGATGATTTTCTCCATGCATTGAGCTAAACAAAGATTTGACCAAGTCTACTGATGTGAGTGAGGTTGAGAAGAAGAAACTGAGCATTTGTAAATTTGTCACCACATTTACAGAATCAATTGCGCTATTCTAGTTGCAATCTATACACCCTATGGAAGACACGACCTTAATCTCCTTTAAACAGAGGAGGTGTAGATTTCAAATGGAGTGACCCATTCAGGTAACCCCATTTGAAATTCACACCCCCTGTGTGGAAGATTTAAGTCATGTCTTCCATAGGGTGTATGGATTTCAGCTGGAAGAACTGAATTGTCGGACCCTGAAAAAACAATAACCGCAGTGGAATGATTACAATATTCAACCATTTATCTCCTATGTTCCTCTTTGCAAATACGAAAACCCACCGTATTGATAACATTCTAGGTTGCGCAAAATTCATCCCCGAACGATTGTGGCTATATTTGGCAAACAGAGAAATAAAAGAAAGCACGCTGAGCCCGGAGTCATTTTGGCTTTGACTCCTTCTGTCATTAATTTGTGAATTTTGAGGCCAGCGTCCTGGTAAAATAGCCACTGGGGTCGACCGTACGAGCCGTAACGACTATGCGGGGTTTCGTTTAACATTCATGAGATTCAGCAGAAACATTGCTAGCCAGTCCTATGCGCATATCGACAAGAGCCATCACACCACTAAACATTTTTGTGATAAAAAATAATTGGAATAAATATGCAATCATGCACACCATTTTGAAAACATGCAAACGTAATAACAGATTAATATCGCTGTAATTTACATAAATGTAACATTTTTATGGCAATATGAACTCACAATATTGATTTTTTTCTTACTTATTTCAAGTAGCTTAGTATGACTATGAACACACCCCTGAAGGGTAGTCAGTCAACATGTCTACAAAGCAAGTGTTTTTAAATGTTTAAAATGAAAAAATTAGAGCAGTCTGTTCAAAACCGTTTTCAATTTACCTAGCACCGACAATGTTTACATTTTCCCTATAATGGCTAGGAGTCCTCTTCACCAATTCACCTTTTGTAACTGTAACCTAAGGAGAACCGATTTAATAGCTTTGTTAATACCTTTCCTTCTTAATACTCTGTGTGCTGGCCATAGGCTTCAACATAAAACGCCCAAGTTTTGAGATATTTTCTCAAAATATCAAGAGCTGTATCAAGAACTACTGAAACGATACTATGCTTGTTTGTACTCATTTTAATGCATTTTTCATGCTGATTCCAAACATGGTCATGAAAGTTTACAATTCTGAAATTTTTCAATTAAAAAAAAAATTGAAACTTGTCGTCTGCAGTCGACACTCATATGGAGAGGGTTAAGCTTAAATAACAAAATGTTACAGATTCAAGAAAGTATCAATAACAAATATGGTTAATTCAAGAACCGCTGAACCAATACTAGGCATGTTTGTACTCTTTTAATGCATTTTCTGTGTAGAATCCAAATATGGTCATGAAACTACAAATTTCAGAATTATTTAGAATTATAACATATCCATCTGCTGACATTGCATGGTAAGCATATGGTAATATCTGACTATAATATTATACATTGTGCTATTCAAAAACTTTAATAGTTTGAACTTGTATCATCACATCCGAGTTAGATTATCACCGGCTATAGGTTGATTTCCAGCCCTCACAGAGAAGTGGCAAACGATGACGATGATGATGATGATATTATTACTGCATATAAATGGTAATCGATACATGCCTTATTGAATACATATATGTGACCATACACCACGAATGAGCCGTAAATGTCCTCAATTGTATTCTGAGTTACAGTGTAAAATCGGCATGAAGGTCGTATTCATAGGTACCTCAATTTGGTGCTACGTGTACCTCATTTAATGGTGTACGGTCACATATGTATAATATGAGGGTTCAGGACCAGAAGACCCTATCTGCAATAGCTGCCAGGTGTCATATTTTAAAATATATACAATATAGAATGCAGAAATGGTCAAGATGTACACAGGGCAGCTATTGCAGATATGCCATTCTGGCTCTTATCCTCAGTATTTGATTTGCATGTTAGAAGCCAGGGTTTACTGAGGAGGATTTAGGGATCTCCTTGTTTTGGGAGTTTGCAGATGTAAATTGGAATTTCCGGGAGAGCGAGAGCTGATCGTTCAGTCTATTTCCTGAAATACCTAATTCTCATATCCTGTATGTGCATGTAATTTGTCCTTTTTTGTGCTCAATTTGTCCCTTTTTGTACTCCAACACATTTCAAACTGGTTTTTTTCTCCATCTCAAAGCTAAAATTTCAATCTGTTATTGTGTAAAGATACTGTCGGTGTAAATTTGAATTTCCGGGAGAGCGAGAGATGATCTTTATTTTCAGTCATTTTCCTGAAATACCTAATTCTCATATCCTGTGTGTGCATGTAATTTGTCCTTTTTGTACTCAATTGTCCCTTTTTGTACTCCAACACATTTCAAACTGGTTTTTTTTCTCCATCTCAAAGCTAAAATTTCAATCTGTTATTGTGTAAAGATACTGTCGGTGTAAATTGGAATTTCTGGGAGAGCGAGAGCTGATCATTATTTTCAGTCACTTTCTTGAAATACCAAATTCTCATATCCTGTGTGTGCATGCAATTTGTCCTTTTTTGTACTCAATTGTCTTTTTTTGTATTCAAACACATTTCAAACTGTGTTTTTACTTCTTTTTTTCATCTCAAAGCTAAAACTTTAATCTGTTATTGTGTACAGGTACTTACTGTCGGTGATCCCAGCAAAAGCTTAAACAAAATTGGTAGGAATAGAGGATAAAATTGCCATTAGGTATTTTAGTCATCTCAAAAATCTGACAAAAAGGCAGAAATCGCCAGTGTTAATAAACATTAAGCTTGGTTCATGTGCATACAGCTACGTACAATTGTCACAAACTCCCCAAGTAAGGACCAAAATGTGATGTTTTAACATTTTTAGGATGTTTTTCAATTTCAAAATTGGTAGGAATAGAGGATAAGATTGTCATTAGCTATTTTAGTCATCTAAAAAGTCTGACAAAAAGGCAGAAATCGCCAGTGTTAATAAATGTAAAGCCCTGTTCAATTGCATGCGGATACAATTGACCAAAATGTGATATTTTACCATTTTTAGTTTGTTTTCAGTCTTAAGCTATTATTTATAGCATGCTCATTCGCTTTACAAAAATGTAATCTCATTTTTAATGATTTCTTTGATTTCTTTGATTTAACAAATAACTGTTTAATGATTTGAGATCAACATCCCTCCTTTCCTTTATTCGTGGAAATTTGTGGTTCCATTCCGTGGGGGGGGGTATTAAAAGCCTCAGATCATTTTGTCCTGGTGGAAGAAGAAATGGGACCCTAATGCCAGATTTTATATAGTATCCGATCAAAATTGTGTCTAATACATAATACTCCCCAGTAAGGGTCATCAAAATGCCATGCACAATGTCACCCATATAACATATGCAAATTACTTCATCATGAATATTAATAAGTGGTTACTTTTTAGTTTAAATTCAATATTTCACATTGCAGGCCATACAACATGTCAACAACTACGTATGTAAATAACTACCTCATGAATATTAATGAGACCCTTCCTTGTATTGTATCAGGTCAAAATTAAATCTACTTCAGCAAGATCAACAAATTGTGTGCATGATATGCAAATTACCACTTCATAAATATTCATAAGAGCTTTAGTTAGTGCTACCATTTTAAGGAGAGTCAACTATCTAACACTGAATGGCTAGTGTATAATTGACCGACAGCGGAAATTGCTTGACTGATGAAATTGCATTTTGTCCGCTCGGTTTGTCAAAAGCTACTATGTTGATGAAACTTAAGCAGCATATATGTAACAAAATACTGCGATGATGGTAAATTTTGTTAGTATAATAATAATTGTTCATATTAAAGAGATATTTTAATCAGTTTTAAATTAAATTCTAATTTAGGTTGTATTTTTCATGTTTTTTTTTTAATTCTTGGACCATCTTAGAAAACTGCAAAAAGCACACAAAATGTATCTGACCTTCTGGGTATAAAATATCTACATTGGGTTATTCCAGTTGAAATCCATACACCCCCGATGGAAGACATGACCTTAATCTTCCACACAAGGGGTGTAGATTTCAAATGGGGTTACCTAAATGGGTGACTCCATTTGAATTCTGCACACCTGTGTAGGAGATTAAGATCATGTCTTCTACAGGGGGTGTATGGATTTCACCAGAATGGTCTAGACCCAGGTAAAAATGTAAATAAAATAGAAATTAAAAGATACGCAGTTGCTAAAAATGTGAGCTTAGCGTTTACAAGGAGGGTAATTGCAAATACGTCCTAATAATTGACAGTTTTATGAAAACAATGCAAGTTCTGGTCAAAATGAAAAAGAGATGAGGCGGGTGATGGGAAACTTGGAATCAACTCTCATTAGCCTAGAAAAAAAATAAAGCTGAATTTATACTCCATCGCTGAGCGACAAGCGATTGGTATTTGACCAATGATGTAGCGCGCTATACCCAATGCAACAAAAAACGTGCTATCTCATTGGCTAGAAACCAAGCACTATCGCCCAGTGATGTAGTATAAATTCAGCTTTTTAGCAACATTTCACTTATCATTACAGATGACAGCCACCATCCATCCATATCATAGTATAACTTACATGTACAACATGAAATGTTATTAAACTTAGCGGCAAAAAATATCAGCGTACTTTTGCACTTAAATATGATACATAGCTGTATCCTATTTTCCCATCAGGCTCTTCCAGTTGAAATCCATACACCCCCTATGGAAGAGATAACCTTAACCTCCTACAGAAGGGATGTAGATTTCAAATGGAATCACCCATTCAGGTAACCCCATTTGAAATGCACACTCCCTGTGTGGAAGATTAAGGTCACATCTTCCATAGTGGATGTATGGATTTCAACTGGAATAACCCATTTTGGAGCAGACAACACTGAATGGGTGGCTCCATTTGAAATTCACACTCCCTGTGTAGAAGATGAAGGCCATGTTTTCCATAGGGGGTGTATGGATTACAACTGGAAGTGCCCGTCATTATCTAGTGCCATGTAACAAGATACACACTCTTGTACCGCAAACTTTACACAGTATAAAGCAACAAACGTTTTTTATCGCATGTTCACTTGCCAAGTATTTTCAAAAACATTTACTGGCTCTCATTTCGACCCGTTTTATTTTGAGAAGGTGTTTATTTATGAAACTGAATTCAAAAGATGTTTGCACTTGATGTATTTGTGTTTGGATAAAAATAGGGTGATTATACTCCGATTTACGGATTGTATAACACAGTTAACACTATTGTATAACACACATGCGGGCCTGGTACTTTGTATTGACAGTTTACATGGTTTATATTCTATAATGTATTGAAAAGGCAGCTTCACCAGTTCTAAAATTGGTTGGTGTCTAAACTTTTTAAAATGCTGTAATGAAAAAGTAATGATCCTGATATTCACTTAGTATTTAGGGACCTTGAAATGACAGTTTTGATTCGCAAATATATTGAAAAAAGTTAAATATAGATAGCCAACCATCTTCTCTTCAGTGAGAAGTATCGGGGACTGGGCCTGATGGGGGGGCACAAGCCATTTTGCAGCAAATTTTCCTGTGAGATTTTCTAAATTTTCAAATTGATTGTGCCCTTATGATGCTACGCTACTGCTTCTCCTCTTTTTTGACATGGACAATTTGATTCAAATAATGATGGCTAAAGAATGGCAATGAAATGGGGGTTTTTTTCAGAAGAATTGCTATGGGTGAGTGTATAGCCAAAATATTTTGTTTGAGTTTTTTGTTGCCACAAATGCTGCATTTTTGATTCTCTGCTGCATTATTTGGTTCTCAACTGTGATTTACAGCTCAATATGATTAGCTTGGTTTTTCCATTATTTTCAATTCTTGCTTTTCAAATTGTATCTTTTTTGTCGCAACAGCGAAACCCCGGTACAGAACACTGAACTACATACAATCCCTAATCATCCACTTCCTAGATGCTTCTACACTGATAGACTTATCTATCATTAACTTTATGCTTCACCAGAATTAAAAATTGAGTTGCAATTAATCTGCAGTTTAATCTTGCTGATTGCTTTTTAAAGGTAAATGTTGGTAATGTTTTGTCAGTATTCATCTGTTAAAGTAATTAGGAGAACATACTTAATGCTCTGCATGCTAGCCATAGGCTTCTACATGAAGTCCCAAGCACATTTCTCTCAGTGTTATCTTCAGTAGACAGTAAATTGCTATTACCGTATTCGTCCGAGTATAGTCCCACGTTCGTGTATAGTCCCACCCCCCGGGTTTGGAATGTCCCTGGACCTAGACCTGAATGCTAGGATCATCTAGGATCATTCATGGTTGACCTAAAAATATAAAAAAATTTCAAGATATTTTGTATTTTTAATATGAAAATTGATACTTTGTTTTCATGTCATACTCTATTAATGATATCAAAATGCATTCAAATTCAATGCATTTTGATATCATTAATAGAGTATGACATGAAAACAAATTATCAATTTTCATATTTAAAATACAAAATATCTTGAAATTTTTTAAAATTTTTTTTAGGTCAACCATGAATGATCCTAGCATTCAGGTCTAGGTCCAGGACACTTTTTTTTTTTTTTTGAAATTGAGTATAATCCCACCCCCAATTGTGAAAAATGTTCACCTAAAAAACGGGTGGGACTATACTCGGACCAATACGGTAGTAATTTTTGATTAAGTAGACAGCAAAGTTCTATTACTTATTTATTGTTATCTTCAGTAAATAGCACATTTCTCTCAGTCCTATCTTCAGTAGACAGCAAATTGCTTCAATGACACAAAGTTCTATTATTATTTATTGCTATCTTCAGTAAATGTCAGTGCTATCTTCAGTAGACAGCAAATTGCTATTAAGTAATGTTTGAATAAGTAGACAGCAAAGTTCCATTATTTATTGTTATCTTCAGTAAATAGCACATTTCTCTCAGTCCTATCTTCAGTAGACAGCAAATTGCTTCAATATATGACACAAAGTTCTATTATTATTTATTGCTATCTTCAGTAAATGTCAGTGCTATCTTCAGTAGACAGCAAATTGCTATTAAGTAATGTTTGAATAAGTAGACAGCAAAGTTCCATTATTTATTGTTATCTTCAGTAGATTTGTCGTCTGTAGTCGACACCAGTGTTCGAATTTAGGAAAAATAAATGGTTGTCCCACGGACAACCAGATTACAATTTCTGGTTGTCTGTCTTAGTTTTTGGTTGTCCGTAGGCCTACAAATGTGACTTTTGGCTAGATTTATGGTTGTCCGGCGGACAACCGAATCAGTATTAATGGTTGTCCGGCGATTTTTTAGTTGTCCCGGCAACCGGACAACCAAAATTTCAACGCTGGTCGACACCCACATGGAGAGAGTTAAAAAAAAAAGTTGTCTTATTGTAGTTTTGATTGAGGGTTTCTTGTCACTTCTTTTTTCCATCTTCTTGATGTAATTTCATTGTATTTACTACAATAATATCCTGTTACAGGGTCCCACCACATTAGATTTGAAACTAGAAATGAACCAGAAGTGGATCATTCTTTTCATTTTCTCCCGATATTTAGACTTTTTCGCTGAAAATTTGCTTCTAATAAACACCCCTTCTTTCAAAACATTGCATGCTCCTGGGGCATTTATTACAGACAACACAGCACCTATATTCTTCAGATCCAATTATGTTCATAGCTTTGAAATTTATCCAAACCATTAGTCTATTAAATCTGACACACCTCTGTGAACGATTTAAGAAACATCTCCCACAGAGGGAGTATATTTTTTAATGGAATTAGATAGTGTTGCTTATTTCAAAACCCATACTCCTCCTTTACACAGCTTTACTTATATATCTTCCACAACTGGAGTGAGTATTTCAGATGGAAGTCACCAATTGTCCATTGTATTTGAAACCCATACTCCCTCTTTGGAAGAATTTAGCTAAATATTCCACAGGGGGAGTGAGTGTGGATTTCCAATAGAACATCCCACTGCACCTTTAAATCACCAATCATTTTCATGCTATGTTCATCATAGTTGTTTACAAGCGATCCAATTTCATAATAGTCACACAATACACGCCGGATAATGAAGAATTAAAAACTGACCAAACCACCTTTCGCCAAAACCGCAGACACAACCAACCGGCGAGTCTATCATCACCATTCCTTAGCTATGCATCCAAACGTACACTCACATCCGTAAGTGAGAAAATCGGCCAAACACTTCCATACTCCACTGTGATAATACAACGTGATGAGAATAATAATGGCGGGGATGTGAAGTGACCGTCGTCCGACGGAAGGATCATCTTTTCAGTGTCCTGTTCATTTTGAAGGATTATATTAGACCTCGTGAGGTGGAATAGTGTGAGAAGCTTGTTTTGTGAGTCTAGTGGGATGTCCGAGTGGATGGACGGACGTAGAGTGGATATTATTATTTGTGTGCACAATGCTTGGTGTGGAGTGATACTTGCTTGGATCAATTTTACTTAGAGTTAAAGGTGCTTCTGTCTATAGATTAATTTTCACAGAATTTAAAGGTGCACTGGTTCAAAAGTCAATTTATAGCATAATCCAGGATGGTGCTTTTCATCAATTTTTATTAATAAAGGTGCTCTCATCTTTTTAAGTACTTCAAATGATTTGACAGTTGTTTTTTTATTCAAAAATTTCAGAATTGTAAATTTTCATGACCATATTTGGAATCAGCATGAAAAATACATTAAAATGGGTACAAACAAGCCTATTATTTTTGCAGAGGCTCACAAGATAGTTTTGATATTTTGAGAAAATATCTCAAAACTTGGACTTTTTACGTTGAAGGCTATGGCTAGCATGCAGAGAATTAAAGGTGCTCTGTCCAACAAATGAATTTTCTTATCCCAGTTTAAAATACTCAAACCAACAGCTGAATCGTACCTGAGCAAATTAGGTGATTCTTTTCTGCAAGTCGGTCATAAACAATATTTTGAAGAAAAAATTTCCAAACAATTTTGTAAGAACACCGCTATGGTGATAATATGCTAGTAACAAGTTATCTAAATAAATTGCACCTCAAGAACTGAAAACATTTTCCACTTACACTTGACTTCTAAATAAGGAAATGTCCTTACTATATAAGGACATGTCATTACTATATAAGGAAATGTATCCATTACAGCTATTCAGCAATATTGAAATTAAATCTATTGAAATAACAGTGATAAAATAATAACTAAATGAGAATTTGATAAAAAAATATATCAAATAAAATTCAGAGTTCATCCCTTCTGGGGGAAAAGAGTCATCCCTATTTTGCCCCAGTGTAAAATAAAATTGATCTTATTGATATCAAAAGGAAGGGAAAAGGGTGAGAAAAATGTCACGTAAATGCGTTTTTCACACTTCACTTTCACCCAAAAAAGGAAATATTCCCCTTATTTAACCCCAGGAAAGAAAAATATTTTTTGAATTAAACACTGACGGAAGAGAGGGGGAAAAATATGAAAAGAAAAATATTTTGTATAGAAATTAGTATGAATGAAAGTAGAAATAGATGGATATCAATGAATAAAAAGAGTGAATGGAACTGGAATAAAACCCCTTAAAGCTGACCCTTGAGGTGTACATATGACTGTTGTATGGGGGAAAGCAAATACTGTTGTAACAATATTTCAACATGAGAATATGATAGCTGCTGTATGTGAGATGCTGATGGGCTATTCCAGTTGAAATCCATACACCCCCTATGGAAGACATGACTTTAATCTTCTACACAGCTCAGGGAGTGGGTATTTCAAATGGAGCCACCCATTCAGTGTTGTCTGCTCCCAAATGGATTATTCCAGTTGAAATCCATACACCCCCTATGGAAGACATGACTTTAATCTTCCACACAGGGAGTGTGAATTTCAAATGGAGTCACCCACTCAGTGTTGTCTGCTCCAAAATGGGCTATTCCAGTTGAAATCCATACACCCCCTATGGAAGACATGACTTTAATCTTCCACACAGGGAGTGGGTATTTCAAATGGAGCCACCCATTCAGTGTTGTCTGCTCCCAAATGGATTATTCCAGTTGAAATCCATACACCCCCTATGGAAGACATGACTTTAATCTTCTACACAGGGAGTGGGTATTTCAAATGGAGCCAACCATTCAGTGTTGTCTGCTCCCAAATGGATTATTCCAGTTGAAATCCATACACCCCCTTTGAAATCTACCCCTCCTATGTGAGAGATTAAGATTATGTCTTCCACAGGGTGTGTGGGTTTCAACTGGAATAGCCCAAATCATGATTATTATTCAGTAATTTGTGAACAGGTTGAACTCCGAAAATTCCAAATGAACATGCTTGCCCCCCTCACAGCCTGCAAAAAAAAAACATTGTCCCCTCTCTGCCTGCCAAAATTGCTTGCCCCCCTCCCCCTTCCATTGCACATGCTAAATTTTTGGGAACCCAATTTGCAGACCTTGATGGTCTCGATATTTAATGCAGACTTTGTGGGTCTGTTTAGAGAATTATCACTGAAAAATGTGGACATTGTGTGCTTTTTCTCCACAATAAGGGACGTTTGGCGCATATTTAAGCATGTATCTCAGCCCAGGTGGACCGTTTGTGGATCTGAGGGAGTGTATTGCAACCTCCCTCCTCCTCCCTGCACAGTCCCTCCCCATACCAATGACACACTTGAACCTCCTCTGATAGTTTGTATAATATTCAGGCATGAAAACTGTTTTTAAAAAAAAAACACTGAAAACCGTGTTTTTTTTTACCATTTTCTGTGAATTTGATTCAGAAAAAGGCTGAAAAACACTGAAAACAATAACAAAAAACACTGAAATTGGCTAAAACACTGAAACTTTTGCTGTCTGAATATCATACTCACAGTGCTGGACATCAAATGGTAAGTTGATTCAACATAAGGCAGCCATGGTAGTTTTACAATGATTTACAGAAACAACAACATGATTTGGCAGGGAGGATTTTGATCTCTGTTATCAGAGGAGAAGTCTGTAATGTGTGTCTTTATGGGAATTATCATCAATGGGTGAAGTATGAGGTAAGTATGGTAGCTGCCTTATGCAAAAATATCTTGCACTTCTGTCATCAGAAATTGATATTATTATCCTAAAACAAGCGGATTCCAAATGCTTTATCATTTAGATCAGGCATTCTCAAATAGATTCTGTGAAGTGCTACATTAAAAAATAAAATAAATTAAAGTGCCATTAACCAAATAGAGCATAGTGTCTCATGCGTGGGGTCCAGGGTCCCGCTTTTAGGACCACTGCTTGGGGCCAGGGGTCCAAGGGGCATAGCCCCTAAAAGCTTGTGGGTTTTGGTCAATGAAAGTGGTATAGAAGGGATCTCCTGGCATGTTTTTGTTCATGTTTTCAACTACTTCAACATAACAGACATAATATTACAGATAAATACACTTCAAAATTATCAAAAACTTTTTTTCATTTTTTTTTCATTTTTTTGTAAATAAAAGGGTGTCGCACGCCACTCGGAAACCCGTGGCACGCACACAGCTATTTGCGGATGCCTGATTTAGATGCTATGCAGTGTGACACACTAGTTAAGGTCTTAGCCTTTGGTGCAAGAAGTCCCAGGTTCAAAAAAGCTGCAGGGCAAAAAAATCAGATCAAATCAGGACCCATGATAAAGACCTCATTAGAGTCAGTTCCGATTAGGGTAACACCCAATTGCAATGTCAGCTATACTTGTCTGTTCTGTAAAAATGCCTTAACCTGCTATTTAGAGCCATCCCCTTCACCAGGTCACACTTAGCTGATTGACAGGGTTGCCAAAAAATTTCAGCCCGAATCATGGGGTCAAATAATCGAAAAGTCACACAATTTTTCTCTTAACCATTGGTTTCTATGGGACAGGAAACTATCGGAAGTTGCGGGAGCCAATGTTGAATAAACAGATTATTTCATCATATTCCCACAAGTACGCCAGCTTACTGATCAAACAGCAGCCATACGGTTTTTGTCACTTCATTTGTACACACATACCAAGTCACATGACAAAGATGTAGCCCCGATGCCAAGTTCAATAACCACCTTAATTGTGCACGCGCGTGTACATGCGCTTGCAGATGGTAATAACGTAAGTAAAGATATCAAACGGGGCAGGTGGTGGGCCAAACACTGACGGATAAAATACAATACTTATGGTCAGAATTGCATGGGATAGGAGGAAGCAGGCATTCCAATAGTAACATTATGCTCTGAACCATGCTGGGTGAAGATCTTTCAGAAGATGTATGGATTTAAACTGCAAATCCATTAATGGTGCACAGCTAACTTGATGCTATCTACTGTAGACAGCACACTCGTCACTATGCTGTTGAATACACTGCACTAACCAGCTAAAACCATAATCATTAATAATACAAGTAAATCTGAACTAAACTTTATCTTGCAGTTGACAAACGTAAGTTACACTATGACATATTCTTCTCTTTCTTTCAAATAAACAGTCATGCAAAATTCAACACCACACAACAGCAAAAAGTCATTATTTTGACATTTTATCCGGGCGTTTTGACGCAATACACAATTTGTAATGCAATGTCCGCAAAAATCACACTCAGGCCTCCACGCAAATGTGTTACTAAAACCCAATGTCCTGCATTATTCCCGTTGGATTGTTGCCATGGCAACACCTAATGTCGGTCAAATTTCACGCCCAGGCACCTTGTTGTGAAGCATGGATATGTCCGTCTTGAACGACATGCCTGGTGATTCTAACAGCTTGTTTCACACCTCCGTGGACAGCCTTGCCAATTTTGTCTTCAAATCATTCAAAACAAAAAGTCCCAGTAGGTAATAGTAGGCTGCCAGTATGGATGACAAACATTAAGTTTGACTTGTTAAGCCTGATCCTGACTCAACTTTGCAGCGCGATACGATGCTGCGATGCTTTTCAAACATCGCAGCATCGCGCGATGAAATTAAAATGTACATTTCAATTTTCAACAAAGAGGACACAAGGCCACCATACCCTACAAAGTTTGTTGCTGATCAGTTATTATGTTTAAGCTGCACAGTGAGTAAGAACCGGACAGCCAACCATCTGCGCCATAACATAAGGCCCGCATTTTGTGCGGGCCAAAAATGGGAACAACACCCTAATTCATTAACAAGTTTTGAGTTAGAATTTGAATAATTTAACTTAACTTAAAGTTGCCAAAATATTATAATGCTCAAGGAAGCGTAGAAAACCTTACAAAAATAAAATTCACTACATAACAAGACAAGGCTGCATTATCCTCTTGTCTATATATATATACTGATATCTGAAAACAAGCTGTACTATACGGACCTCATGTCCCATTATCAACTAAACAAGTAGAAAACAGAGGACTTAAGACGTTTCACAAATACATTTATCAAATCCTGTCTACAGCAATCCCGGATATGGGGATGAAATGGTCACAAATAATCCTATTATATTGGCCAGACAGAGTTCAGAACTGGACTTAAGTTATTGATGGCTTTATTAAAGGAAAATCCACAGATTTTGTAGGGTGATCGACAGAATAATTTAGAATGTCCTTATCTGACTTCACAATTTAACATGAGATGACAAATAAATGTTGCAAAAAACGTTTCTTTGACAAAAACAGTGTGTTTTGTGAAAAGCATCAGATCCAATCATTTCTAATCAACTTTTTTGAGTAGTGAGAATGCATACATGACAGTCGCCAGTGAAAAAATTCACTGACCATCCAGGATTTGAACCTGGGACCTTCAGATCACTGGACCGATGCTCTACCAACTGAGCTAATGAGTCAGATGGAGAAGAGCAACAATGTTATTATCTATTTTATTTTATTTTATTTTATTATTTTATTAGATCTTATTTTGCCTGGGGAACAAACTCAGTGGTCCACACTGATTTCCAGTCTGGCCCAGGGGTCAAACAAAATACATCAAAATACAAATGAAATACATACAAATGAATTACATATCATGGATTTAACTAATACATCATATATGAAACACACCAAGGAAGCGCATCTGTAGGCCTTCAATGCAATACCCCCTCTATCATCATTCCATCCAGGAAGCTTTAAGAAAGCTGTCATTTTTGTACGTGGAGACTTGTGTTAAAAAATTATTTGAAATATGTATATGTAGGGTTTCCATTAATTCAAACATTTTGGTGCAAAATTTTGTAAAACTCATCTCTAAATGTCCCTTTAACGTTTATTTTTAGAAGATAGTCAAAACAACTGCAAGACTTATGATGAATATGGGTCACCATCCTATAGTATTAACCCCATGAGAACTACCTGCCGATTGGCCAAAAAGATGTTTTCATTATCAATTGGCCCAATCAGCAACATTGTTAGAATAATTTCATTACACAAAAAATTGGGGTGAATTATTTGCAAACCTCGATTCTGATTGGTGATTAAAGTGAAAATATCATGTAATTAACCAATCACAGGCAATGTTAGATCAGGCAGGTACTGGCTCAGGGGGTTAAGGTAAAGGATTTACAGATAAAGGTTAGAAATGTATAAAGATTTGAAAATGTGATTGTGGCATTAGAAGAAATATAAGAATATTATGAGAAGAGAAGATAACAGGTGGACAAAGAGGATTACTCAAAAAGGGCAAGGATTTCTATTCTCTAAATGTAAAAGAGTGAAAAACTCACTCCACAAAAGAGTGATTCACTTTTAAAACCACTCAATAAAGAGTGAAAACCACTCTAAAAGAGTGAATTTCAACTCCTTTATTTAACTCCTTGAAAGAGTTAAAAATTCACTCTTTTAGAGTGGTTTTCACTCTTTTTAGAGTGGTTTTAAAGTTTCACTCTTTTTTGAGTGGTCTTATAAGTGAATCATTCTTTTGGGGAGTGAGTTTTTCACTTTTTCACATTTAGAGAGTAACATTGGGCTGTTCCGGTTGACATCCATACACCCCTATGAGGTTAATCCCTCACACAAGGAGTGTGAATTTCAAATGAGGTTTAATACCTGAATGGGTGGCTCTATTTGAAATCTATACACCCCCTGTATGGGAGATTAAGGTAATGTCTTCCATAGGGGGTGTATGGATTTCATCTGGCATAGCCCATTTTATTCAAGATTTGGACAGATAGTATTGGGTTAGGATTCATGCTCCAAAACAAATGATAATGGACAAGAATCACAATGGCCTGTCACAATCATGTGACACATATAAATGAATAAGAAACTATCGTAAACATACCTGCAAAGATATCATCCAAGAGACGTCATACCACAACAGCAAGAAGCAACATGAAAAAGAAGAAGAAAATAGAAACAAATCAGTTATTAATGCGATAAACAATTTTTTATCAGTTAGAGAAGTATATAAGCAGCCTTTTTTTAGGGTATAGTTCATTAGATATCCACACAAATAAGCAAATTTACAAAAATTCAGTTGATTCAGGCTTTGCAAATGGAAGGTGTTATCACAACCCCCGCAACACCATCAATGGCTACAGGGCTATACTTTGATCAGCTCATAATCGGCGGACCTTAAAACATCGCAGATTAACCCTAACCCTACCTGTGGTTTTTTTTGCTATCGGAAGGGAAAGAAGAAACGAAAAAGGAGGGAAGGTGAGGAGAAAAGTCACTTGGCACCCCGGGATTCGAGCCTGGGACCCCTCGCATGCCACGCAGAAGATCCCCAGTATGTAGCACACAGGTGACGTTGGCCCGCCAACGATTCCCTGGGTATATATGACTTGGGCTGATTAAGGCCATCAAGTCACGTGGAATGCATGCACGCAGAGTGGTTTTAATAGTGAGCTTTTAGTGAGTCCTAGTTGGGTTAGGGTTAAGGAGGCCTAAGTCTAGGAAAAACATGCATATTAACCCTAACCCTACCCGTGATTTTTTTGCTATCGGAAGGAAAAGAAGAAACGAAAAAGGAGGGAAGATGAGGAGAAAAGTCACTTGGCACCCCCGGGATTCGAGCCTGGGACCCCTCGTGATGCCACATGCAGAAGATCCCCAGCATGTAGCTACAGGTGACGTTGGCCCGCCAACGATTCCCTGGGTATATATGCAGGGGTGTGAGTGGAGCTTTCCAAAAAACACGGAAAAAAACAAGTATCCATTAGTGTGTTTGAAGCATGCATAGAAAGCTTACCTACTACCATCCGTATTTGTGCGTATTTCATCATAAATATTAGAAGATTAAAAGCTATATTTCATTGCACAGTATTGTGCGACAAAATTACAATCCTGGTAGCCATGATATATCCTCTCTTAATTCCTTGTGCTTTTTAGTAAACATGTTGTCACACTATAGATGGATGGTTACGATTGAAAATGGTACAATTCAACAACCCACATGAAACAATTCTGCAATGGCGTCGTACGTAAACAAAACATCGATCCCAACGGCAACGTTCGATGACCGCTGCCATATGATATGATACTACACAATGCTACACATCCTACCACGGATCTCTATACATGCGGTCGTCTTTCGCAAATTAGTCTCATATGCAGGTTTAATACACGCAACGTAAGTTAGTCTCATACATTAAATTAATGGAAGACAGACGGACGGACAACATATAATGTATAAATCATTGGGGAAAAGCAAAACGGATTTTTAGTTTGGGAAAATAAAAACGCGACGCAGGCAAGCTAAAAACGCGGAAATTCGCGAAAACGCGGAACTCTCACATCCCTGTATATGACTTGGTCTGATTGCGTCATCAAGTCACGTGGAATGCATGTACGCAGAGTGGTTTTAATAGTGAGTTTTAGTGAGTCCTATTTGGGTTAGGGTTAATATCAATATGTTTTATTTGGAGGATTGTCTTGTGGTGTCTTGCCAGAAGCATCATAAGTTACTCATTGAGTCATAATACTTTCTTTAACACGCATAAACTATAGACCATTCAGGTCAACTATATCACTTTTAATGGTGCCCTACTTTTCGGCGTAGTGGTAAAAACCTAACAATTCCCGCCGATTAAAAGCTGATCAAAGTATAGCTAGCTACCCAGAAAACAAAAAATGTTTATAAAACATTCCAAATGTGTTATATGTGTTTTAGTTTAAAAACAAAAACATTTAAAAACATCACTACAAGTTTTGTTGCTAAATGTTGTCTTAATGTTATTGCAAAATATTGTTAGGTAACCATTTCTGCATAATATTTTGTCATCACTTTAGATTATGTTAGAATGTTCTTCATTAAGTTTTCAAAAATGTTTTCCAAATGTTATTAAAATATTTTGCACTCTTTATAACATGACTTTTAAACATTTTCTGTCAAACATTTTGTGTTTGCTGGGTATGTTCACCATGACTTTCCATGACTTCATTAACTTGAGTCTGAAACATAAATGCCCATTACATAAACCTATACTTCTAACATATTCAGATTCATGTCGCATACACACATTTCACCATATGATCCTACTAAAATAAACATTACATGCTAGATTCATGTTCTATGCTTTAACTTGATACCTTTAAAATACACACACACACCACTTGGTACAAATTTGGGATTCTGATGACAGGAATGCCATTTCTGTGGATAACATAGCATTATGTCAGAGAGTATATGTTACCCTTCCCAGAATCCTTTGCAACATGATGTATCGCCTCATTTCATCAAAGGCACTCCCATTACTTTGTTTTCATTGTGAGAATATACTGGCTAAACATGGGCAAGAAATAAACAATCTTTGCAAGATCTTCATTGAGGTATCCATTTCATCACTATCAACCCATGTTGCCTATAGATAGCAAATCAGTATTGAAAATTAAAATGGGAGAAATGCATTATGGGAAGCATAATATATCTTCTCTGGCATTATGGTGTCTCATCTAAAGCTACGTGTTTGGCAGGGATCTTTTCCTTTTATGATATGAATATGAATATTATAAACATAGTGAAGATAACTGGTGCTTGTGATCATGTGTTTGTGTTATCAGTTTGAAAGTCTATATCTGGCAATTGTTTATGGTGGTTGTATTATATAGATTGTTGAGGAAATGTGTAGTATTTACTCTCTTCAAACATGTAACAGTATGAACCAAAAGAGCAAGTACTTATGCATTCTAAAAGAGTCAAAATCACTCCAAAAGAGTGATTTTTTACCCCCAAAAGAGTGCATTTTCGCTCTTTCATATTAAGAACCACTCCAATAAGAGTTGTCCCTTATAGCTCCTTAAAGAGTGGACATTTTACTCTTTTGAAATGAAATTCACTCATTTGGAATGAAAATCACTTTTTTTGGAATGGAATGTTCACTCTTTTTGAGTGATTTAGACTCTTTTCGGAGTTCATAAATAGTCAATCTTTTACATTAAGAGAGTAATTTTTCTTGCATGCTCTGCCTTCCTTCCCCCTGCATTGACACTTCACAACCCAACCATCAGCTTGGCAGTCATACCCCAACACAGGCTGGTCCTTCACAAATTGAATCCCCCATCCAATGAAAGAACAAACAATCGCAGCATCGCACAATGAAATTAAAATGTACATTTTAATTTCATTGCACGAAGCTGCACACTAAAAACTACGGGGTTATATTTTCCGTGGTCATTTTGAATTGACCACGTTTGGGGTTGTTTTGACCCTTCAAGGGGTTGTACTGTTTTAATTTGACCACATTCACGAGGTCATTTTAGCCACGCATTTAACGTGGTCAAAAACTTAGTGGTCATTTTGCCGATACCGTCGCCCATTGATATCAGTTTCAATCTTCCGCTTTGAAAATCTCAATTCATAAATGAGTTTAAACATGAGCTGCAATTAATGTTTGTTGATTAATAAATAAAACTAATTTTTTGACCGAAGTTACCCAATTTGTCAACTTTATAATGACTTGCATTTGAACTATTTGCACACACGGTGTGCATCGCTCACGTGGTCACATCAGCGCCATATTTGTTCTGATTGTGCAGCTCAGCGGATTGTCGTGTGTGCTTGTCTGCATGATGGAATATGAAAAGCTAGTTGAAAAGTGAGACTGCAAGGATGCATAGACCCTTGTCTATGCACGCAGATTCATTCCAATTTCATGCTGTCGTGGCTGGTGTCTTGGTTGCAGTTGTTATAAGCTTATATCATGTAAGCTTATAATATGTGAACTGTCATAGGCGATGACTGACTGTGTGTGAGTGTGATACACAGATGCATTTTGCAGTTTGCTGTTTATGTAATGCTTTCTCTGTGCAGAAACACACTTATGTCTTGGTGGGACCAGCATGACCATAGGCCTACTAAAAAAATCCAAACAACCCCTAAATGTGGTTATTGAGTAACCCTATAAAACAACCCTTTCAAATGGGTCATTTCATTTGACCCCGAAATGAGGTCATTAAGTAACCCAATAAGGCAACCCTTTTGAAGGGGACATTTCATTTGACCCCTAAATGTGGTAATATTTTGACCCCAATGGGGTTACTATTTGACCCAAATACGTAGTCATTGCAATGACCCCGACCAATGGGGTCAAAATGACCCCGTTAGTGGTATGGTGTTTAGTTGATAACTATGCTGGGGTCAAAAATGACCCCGTTTGGGTCATTTTTTGACCCCGTAGTTTTAAGTGTGTGCAATGTTTTAAAAGTATGTGGGGTCTGCATCTCCTTTTATGGTCATTCTGTCGACCTTGATTTTCCATCAGCCAATCACAAACCTGTACGGTCTTGCATTGTGCTAAAGTTGAACTCCTCATTACCTACAAAATTTCCACGCGTGATGACAATTTTCACCTCCGAGCTCGTAAAAACTTGGCTCCGATTTCAGTTTTAGAAGCATCGCATCGCGCTACGATGTGGAGTCTGCATCAGACTTTATACTGTTTCAATATATTAAAGTCACCTTGAAAAGAGCAGTGATATTTTAAGCTTGTAACAATGTTTCTAGACCAGTGACCTTTATTAAACATACATTGTTTTATATGACTTACCCTGAAGACAAGTAAAAATATTGTCTTAGAAAGCCTCTGGTGTGAGGTTTAAAACAACCATGTAAGAGAATTATATTTGCTTGCATGTCTTGCTATAATGGACTTGCTGACTACTAGCTTTTTTATTTGAAGTTGAGACAGGGATGATGAAAGAGATGGCTCAAGAAAGACGGAGAGAGAGCAGAGACAATATGGATAGACAATATCAAAGGATGATAAGGTTGCCTTTGAATTGAGCCATATGCAGATGAACACTCCATGCCACTCACTTTACCATACTTTATCACTTGAAAAGAGAACTTAGAAGGATAGAGAGAGAGAGATAGAGAGAGGCGACATACAGATAAGAGCAAGGATGAGAAGAGAGGTGAGATTTTTTGTTTTACTGAACACCCTCTCACTCAAGACCCCCTTGTTTGTTTTCCTGTCACCAAAAAGACCCCCCTTTTTCAAGAATATGGACAAATTTCTGATAATCTCTCACAGAATGACCCTGTGTTTTTTTCAAATTTTTCAAAAAATTTCAAATTTTGATGATTTTTTGAAAATTTTGTATGAACTTATATATTTTAACCAAAATTTTCCCAGTCATAATAAAAGACCCTCTTTTTTTTGGTAAGATTTCCCCAGTCTCACGAAATAGACAGCCTTTTTTGGGGTCTTTTTGGTGTCTAGGCTTTCACCAAAAGACCCCTACACACTAAAAACTACGGGGTTATATTATCCCTAGACACTGAAATAAAGAAATGCCTCACACCAATTTTTGGACACTTATCAGTCATTCAGAAAGAACGATAATTTATTCATGCAATGCTTTGAGAAAATTCATTGAATCAGCCAACTAATATTTATTGATTTATGGTCAACTTTTTCGCTCAGAGTAATTACCCGACCGAGCCTCCCAAACAATTACTTCAAAGCCAGTTAGCGATATAAACCAAAAGTTCCCCTAATAGGGAATGCACTATCTAACGATAGTGAAATTCTAAAGACTCGATTTAACAATGGATAGAATATAAAGACTGCATCTAACGATGACAATATAAAAAGCATGGACTTACATATATCAAAAGAAATTAAATGGCTGACCCCTTTCTCATTTTCATATTATATTCATATTTAGATTACATGGTGGGCATCAGCATAAACCAACGCCAAATCTTCTAGTAGGCAAATACCCACGAAGATTGGAAAGACAAAATAGAATTTATTGATGTAATATATGTATAATTATGTACATTAAATTGATCATTTTAGAAAAATGATCCAAAAACTGTCCCGGGTTCCTTGACACACATCGCCGTGCTTTGAAAGCTTATGATATCGTATGCACCACTAGGTTATGATGCCTACTCTAAATGCAATAGGACAGCCTACCCTAGAATTTAACGAGATAACTAGACGGCTGCGCAACCTCATAAAAACTTGATCACAATATTTCCTTTTTACTTATATTTTGTTGAACAAGAAAAATCTGAGGGCATAGTACTTGGCCCCTGTCTAGCTACCCCATGCCAACCTGGTGTTGATTCCTTCCTTCCCGCTCTACACAACATTCATCAACCAAAATACCGCCCAAGATTGAAATGGCATAAATTTTAACACTTTTACTTATGCTTCTGTAGAAGAAGCAACTTAACCACACTATTTTACAACGATATTTGAAAATTTATAACTGCGCCACAGCATGAAACGTGTTGCTGAATTAGACCTGAACCTGAAATGATCTACTCACGCACTCTCACCCTTAGTCATACTATTCCGCAGTATATTCTAACCCGAGGGCTCTCAACCAATTATGTTTTCCTTTCTCCTTCTGACTCAAAATGGCACAAATTAAAATCAATTTCACTAATGCTTCTGAGGCAGAAGCAAACTTCACCACACTATTTCACTGAGAATAAATATTACAGCTGCGCAACAGAATAGAACATGTTGCTGAGATAGAAACTGAAGCTGAAGTGAACTACTCACACACGTACACTCATATAGTCATACTATTATGCAACACAAAGAACCGTGACATCCAACATGTTCTGATTTCATTTCATTCTTAATTACATTTTGACTTAATAAAGATGAAACCTTCATGTGATTTGTCTCACTCTTGCGATACTCATTTTCGACGCCCTGTCCTCTCTTTTGATCAATTTTAATCAGATCAACCTTGACATAAAGGGAGTGGAGGGTGGGAAAAAATTTTACGTCCGATTCGAATGCTTGACTGATATAGAATGAAACCCGGTACACATGTACCTAACGGCAACCCGGCGAAGCCTTGCCCGCTAAACTATCACGTGACTTCCTTACGGAAGGCTATTTCCGCCACCGGAAAATAGTGAAACGTGACTTCACTACGGAAGGCAATTTCAGTCGCGAGATAATATTATGTTTCATTAGACGAGCTAATTAAACTGCATTATCCCTAGACACTGAAATAAAGAAATGCCTCACACCAATTTTTGGACACTTATCAGTCATTCAGAAAGAACGTATAATTTATTCATGCAATGCTTTGAGAAAATTCATTGAATCAGCCAACTAATATTTATTGATTTATGGTCAACTTTTTCGCTCAGAGTAATTACCCGACCGAGCCTCCCAAACAATTACTTCGAAAGCCAGTTAGCATATAAACCAAAAGTTCCCCTAATAGGGAATGCACTATCTAACGATAGAGAAAATATAAAGACTCGATTTAACAATGGATAGAATATAAAGACTGCATCTAACGATGACAATATAAAAAGCCGCGGACTTACATATATCAAAAGAAATTAAATGGCTGACCCCTTTCTCATTTTCATATTATATTCATATTTAGATTACATGGTGGGCATCAGCATAAACCAACGCCAAATCTTCTAGTAGGCAAATACCCACGAAGATTGGAAAGACAAAATAGAATTTATTGATGTAATATATGTATAATTATGTACATTAAATTGATCATTTTAGAAAAATGATCCAAAAAACTGCCAACCAAGTTCCGCAGACAAGTCAAGGAACTTGCCTGACTTCCCGCCTCTGATTGCAGTTTATGTTTTACATGACATCTACCCTTCCGCCGAGCTTTGCGGTGAAGAAAATGATTGACGGTTCAATTGACCAGTGCATTAGCCATCGTTATGTTTGGAATAACAAAAAGTCTGACGGGCAATAAATACTCCTACAATGTACTACTATCTTTTGGGTAGATTTACGTATGAGAAAAACCCAATGCCAAACAAAACAAACAAACCCAATGATTATTAGCCTGCTTTAATATTGGCGTTATTTGAATTTTCAGCCCGCAAGGCCTACATGTGATGTTCAAATGTAGGCCCTATATGCCACTGTCGACTTCCCAAGTTTTGACAAATGCCCCTACATGTTTCATGCCCACTTAGGTGAATTTCCTTTTGTCTCTGGGTGTATCAACTAGGTGAACCTATTAAACATTGTGACATACATACACCGTAAAAGAGAATACTGTAATTTGACTACTGGAGAACTAATAATAATAATAACAATAATAATAATAAAAATGATAATAATTTCTTATATAGTGCAATCACATCAAAAGAACTCAAAGCGCTTTACAAAACATGGTATTAAAACCACATACATTGTAAAAAATGAGAACAATATTTGAGTTTACAATTTTTAGAACATACAAAGAGTTCGAGCAAATATATTAAAACTAGTTTAAAAAGACAAACAATATATTGCACAGTGTAAGCCTAAAAGGACACGATTGATCAAGATGCAATTAACTGTGAAATATATATACATTATAAAACACGCCAAATAGTAAACAATGCACACTGTACATATTGCACAACGTAAATGCAACAGTAATTTCGATCAAAAAAGCAAGAACCCATGCAATATGCATTATGCAAAGATTAAATTTGTCTTCATTTAATAGATACAACTTTTAAAAACCACAACTTTGTCTTACCAACTTGCGGTGAAAATTTCTGTTCTTTGTTTGATAGGTACAATAAGAGCATAATTTACCATAACTTGATAATAAGGATGAATTCTGGACTTAATTTAATAGCTCCAACTCAGGAAACTATTTACCTTCCATTTGTTTTGCGTAATAATCGCTCTACTACATTTAGCCATTAACTATATATAATATTTTACTATGAATTTTATGCTGCCCTCTAAGTAAATACCCAAGTCTATATATAATAGCCCTTTTTGATAGTTACCATTAAGAAAGACCTGTAATACTATAAATTTGTTTAACTTAATGATCGTGAAGAGATCTGGTCTTCGTTTGATAGATACAGGTAAGAAAATATGTGCCTTAAATTTGTTAAATTTCCCAAAAGGTAAACATAATTCATCTTTTTTGTTTTATTTATCTGAACCAAGTCAATAATATATAAATAATAACGAAACATTTATGAAGCGCTAAAACAGATGTCGTTAAGCGCTTTACCAAGCATGCCCTAAATACAAAATTATGCAACAAATTACAAGTACATCAAACATGATATAGCAATTTACAAAGCATAGGCCTTAAATACAAAATTATATATATCAAATATCATAAACTATAGCAAGCATCAAACATGATTATGATATAGCGATTTACAACGCATAGGCCTTATATACAAAATTACTTTTCAAAACAACATCAATCTACAGTAAGCATGATAAGCACATCAAAACTATATAAAGCAGGTAATATTGAAACAAAATTATAGCAATATCGTCATAAAATCAATGTACATTATGACATAGAGTTGAAAAGAAAACCACCGGCGATTTCGATAAAAGCAGAAGAAACATCCGTGGGTCCGTCACAAAGAAACCACATTGCACGCTTATTGTTAAAAAAATGACGATGCGATAAAGAAGGGAGAGGTTGCTAGTACATCACCCTTGTGGATACACAGATCCAGAAATACATAAATGACAAGGCATCAAAAGGCAAGGCATCAATATTTGCGCACACTAACGCCTGATTTGATTAGTAATATTTCAATCCCATCTGATTTCTGCTATAACGCTTGTCGCTATTTGTCCAACTAGCCAAAGTCAAGTTGTCCGATGTGGAATGACCCTTGTTTGTACAAATATATCAAAGATAATTTCTGCAATAACATATTTGGTTAGCTGCTACCGAGATAAAACTCGCTAATTTCAACTACTTGCTTTCGGATCAGTTCAGCGCTTAATGTATGAACTTTTATTAATTGAATGATCCATTGATGACACCCAAGATTATTCTTTCATTCCCTCCAACTGTATCCTTACTGTGCTTCCTGAATTGTTTAACCTGGATAGATTGCCAAAGAATTGTATAAGCTCCTTCCACTGATACCAAATATTAAAAGTGTTGACCTTTCCATCAAGCTGTGAACCGATATTCCTCTATTCCTCACTGCCTACCCATCCATAGACATGTTAGAATTCAGTTCCATAATTGCTGATGCTATTTTTACTCGCACGAAGCACTGTATAATATGTTAATATTCGAGATGCAACACTACTCAATTTGAGGGAAACACTGTATTTTAATGAAGATGTAGATCATTTGTCTCTTTGTCTGCACTAAATGTAGTTAGCCGTTGTAGGCCCATAATTTTCCCCATATAGAAGTTCCCGTTCTTTCGCTCATCGTTCTTCCTTCTATCCCCCATCTCGTAAAATCCACACGACCTGCAATTAAAAACAGAAGAAAAGGGAAGCAAATTCTGTCTGCAAAGCCTACACTAAATACTGTATGTCATATACATGTCTGTATATTATTAGCCTCGTATATATTCTACACTCCAACTCCTTCATTAATTTATTCTAGTTGATGCCAAAACGGAAACACGTATGGCTTCCACAATAAAAATAAAAAATGATTGCGATAAAATGTTTGAAATTGACATTAAAATTCGCTCAAATTGCCATTATATCCTCAGAGAGATTTTCCAATTCGAACAGAAATTTTGAGTATGATTTTTTTTTTTTTCTTTTTCCAAATGTAAAATATCCCTGCTTGAGTTGAAATTTCATTTATGAAAACCTATATATACCAATGGCCGTAATCGCGTCAAATGCACAATTAAAATGGCCTTTTTCTTTGACGACAATATTCAAGTTATCATTATTACTGTTATTATTTTTTATTTTGTTTGCTTGTTACGATTCGTTTCGTCAAAATGGAACACGGAACACTATCCAATTCGACCATTACGTGTCCAGTGCACATATCCTTGCGTTAAAAATTGACAATAACTTTCCCTCATAGGCCTATGGCCATTTTATACCAAGAGAGATTTTTCCAATTCAGAACCAACAACACCAACAACAACAAAAAATTGAACCGAATTTTACTAATAAATGTCATTTTTAATTTATTTAACCAGAACAGAAACAAGTTTCCTTCTTCCTGGTTTATGATGTGTTATAGAAATGGCCACCTGCATGATTCATCGATCTTTAGCATTCATGAGTACCAATAATTGTATTACTTTCTGATGTGAGATACATTCTCTTGTCACTTCAATGAACATGGTGAATAGAACTGATGACCATTATGGTCATCTATGATAGAGGTCGCGCGTCCCTGAAGTCATGAATAGATTACGCAGGGTTGCCAAACCCATGATTTGGGCGCCTAATTGGGCGATTTTCAACTTCAGTCCCGCGACAAAGAAAGTGCTCCCGCAATCTGATTACGTAGGCCTATTTGGATTGTTCTAAGAACATTAACCCAGATTTTCTACCCATGGCCCCTAGCTGAAATACAGCAAGATAACGTTAGATTGACATGTAAACCTGTATTTTAGAAGTAGGTATCCGTATCTGGAGCTATTCTCCATGGCTAATTTCTAAAGATGGGCTAGAACCCAGTTATTCACTGCTAATAAAACTGATTAACGGCAAGGTTTGACAAATTGTTGAAAACAAATATCTCACCGATTTATCCCCTGTTCTGCCCGTTGAAGCCGAATACAGAAATTGTGTTAGCCATCGGTCGTTGCCATTACATGTATGTTCAAGCATAAGAAACCCCGGAATATCAGCACACACTCTTGATTATCGTCATACAGCTTAATTGCATTCGTAACGCCCGACTACCTCAGTATACTTGTATTATCGAGTAATTTACACAAAACTATGCAGACAACATCTTGATTTAATATCTGTTGCCGTCACAGTTTATTCCATGTGAAGAAAGCTGTATTATATAAGCTTGCTGATTTAATTCGGCCTCTTCGTTGTACAATAGACATGATACATAGAGAGAAAAAAATTTTACGTCCGATTCCGAATGCTTGACTGATATAGAATGAAACCCGGTACACATGTACCTAACGGCAACCAGGCGAAGCCTTGCCCGCTGAAACTATCACGTGACTTCCTTACGGAAGGCTATTTCCGCCACCGGGAAAATAGTGAAACGTGACTTCACTACGGAAGGCAATTTCAGTCGCGAGATAATATTATGTTTCATTAGACGAGCTAATTAAACTGCATTTTCCGTGGTCATTTTGAATTGACCACGTTTGGGGTTGTTTTGACCCTTCAAGGGGGTTGTACTGTTTTAATTTGACCACATTCATGAGGTCATTTTAGCCACGCATTTAACGTGGTCAAAAACTTAGTGGTCATTTTGCCGATACCGTCGCAAGCATTGATATCAGTTTCAATCTTCCGCTTTGAAAATCTCAATTCATAAATGAGTTTAAACATGAGCTGCAATTAATGTTTGTTGATTAATAAATAAAACTAATTTTTTGACCGAAGTTACCTAATTTGTCAACTTTATAATGACTTGCATTTCGGATCTATTTGCACACACGGTGTGCATCGGCTCACATGGTCACATCAGCGCCATATTTGTTCTGATTGTGCAGCTCAGCGGATTGTCGTGTGTGCTTGTCTGCATGATGGAATATGAACAGTTAGTTGAAAAGTGAGACTGCAAGGATGCATAGACCCTTGTCTATGCACGCAGATTCATTCCAATTTCATGCTGTCGTGGCTGGTGTCTTGGCTGCAGTTGTTATAAGCTTATATCATGAAAGCTTATAATACGTGAACTGTCAGGCGATGGCTGACTGTGTGTGAGTGTGATACACAGATGCATTTTGCAGTTTGCTGTTTATGTAATGCTTTCTCTGTGCAGAAACACACTTATGTCCTGGTGGGACCAGCATGACCATAGGCCTACTAAAAAATCCAAACAACCCCTAATGTGGTTATTGAGTAACCCTATAAAACAACCCTTTCAAATGGGTCATTTCATTTGACCCCGAAATGAGGTCATTAAGTAACCCAATAAGGCAACCCTTTTGAAGGGGTCATTTCATTTGACCCGAAATGTGGTAATATTTTGACCCCAATGGGGTTACTATTTGACCCAAATACGTAGTCATTGCAATGACCCGACCAATGGGGTCAAAATGACCCCGTTAGTGGTATGGTGTTTAGTTGATAACTATGCTGGGGTCAAAAATGACCCCGTTTGGGTCATTTTTTGACCCCGTAGTTTTAAGTGTGTAGTTTCGAACTGCTGTCCCCACCCCCGGAGACATCTTGTCACCAAAGGTTTTACAATTTACAACACATTATTAGTCTGTTGTTTCTCATAGAATTCATCAAAAACTTCTAATTTTGGAAGCATTTCATAGAAAAAAACTAAAATGTAAAAAAGTCATTAAATTGTAACAGAAAACCATCGTCTGACAGAAATGGCCAAGTCCACTAAAGCGCAACATTCCCGGCAACATTATTATCATGTCGCGTACTATTAATCGCATCAATTATTGATCAAATCTGAATTTCATTTTATAACTTATGTGATTCATTACATAGTCATGTCATTTTAAGGTGACTTCACTCATTTTTTCCAACAGTTTACATGAATCTTTTATGAGAAAATGCCAAACCAGGATGCCCAACCTGTTTAAATCTGCCACAGCAACGCAAATATAGCGGTGTTTGATGTCCCATCCAACTGATTTTATTTTGTCTATCATGCATTTAGGTCATCATTTTGTTTTGCTCTTAAATTGAATATTTCTTTATCAATTAGCTATATCAATTTTATGTGATACTGATCAGTTAATTATTTTTCTTGTTTTTTAATTAATATAAACTTTGCTTAAGGGGGTACTACACCTCTGCCCAATTTTGTGCCTATTTTTGCATTTTTCTCAAAAATTATAGCGCATTGGTGACAAGTACGATATGTATATTATAGGGGCAAGGACTACAGCTACTGCACTGAAAATTCAGCAACTCAAGGCAAGTAGTTATTGATTTATTGATCAAATATTGGTTTTCCCTCATTTTTGACTGTAACTCCACAACTGTTGTCTGTGCTGAAATAAAATTTTCAGTGCAATAGTTGTAGTCCTTGCCCCTATAATATACATATCTTACTTGTCACCAATGCGCTATAATTTTTGAGAAAAATGCAAAAATAGGCACAAAATTGGCCAGGGGTGTAGTACACCCTTAACTCCATGTATGAAAAAACTTAAAAGTGAAAATTCCATAACAATGTATCATTATACAATTTGCATATTACAACAATGGAGAAAGAGTATTGGAGATGTATACAGACAGACAGAGACAAAGGGACAGAAAGAGAGAGAGAAAGAAAAGAGGGAAAATTAATTCTCTGCATGCAAGGCATCGTAAGAAGGCCAAGTTTTGAGATATTTCTCAAAATATCAAGAGGTATCTTAAGAACCACTGAACCAATACTAGGCTTGTTTGTACTCATTTTACTGCATTTTTCATGCTGATTCCAAATATGGTAATGAAAAAATCTGAAATTAGTTATCTGCATTTGAGTTTAAGTTTTACTATTAATGGTTAGCAGTATATACACTATGCACAGTTTGCTATCTACAGTAGATAGCATGAAGTTGGCAAGTGAAATTTTTGAAAATTTGAAACTCTGCAGTTGACACTTGCACGGAGAAGGCAAAAGACAAATATTGAGAGGTGAGAGAGAGGCACACACACAGAAAGAGACATATACAGACAGAGAAAGCCACAGTTATCCTGACATGAGCATCCTATTCTTGGCTTAGAGATGTACAGAGAATACTAGCCTTGTGTTTTATGCAAAGGGGTCATCGACTCCAGTATACGATTCCCAGCAGATGGTCTAATCATTGCTAGTCTATTACGCAGACTTTGATCAAGAAATTGAATGGTATGTGACGCTGTATATACATTGGTGGAGACTAATCTCAACCTATAAAACTCCAGCCGGACAGGGTTGTGAGATAGTGAAATCTGCCTTATTTGAATTATCAAATGATGAATGAGTAATAACGAGTCTATTATGCAGCAAACTTGTTGTAAGGTCATTGATACCATACTCAACCTACATAACACCTGAGGCAACAAGTCATTTCAAAGGCACATTTATTATAACTAAGTTATGAATTAAAGTCAAGCTGGACGTTTTCCATATAAAAGGGAAACAATTTTGCAATTTAGAATACTAGAACTTTGAACTGCAGGACAAATGTCGCAGACATTGCAACTTAATCAACAATGATTGGATGCTGCAAAATGCAATATAAAAAAGGCTGCTTTACCGATTACTACATCATTTTTATTGATTTTTCTCATGAGATACCTGGTATACATATTCGAGTGAATGGTCATACGTGTTGGTACTTAAAACAGCAATTAAGGTTTAAACAGTCATTCAACACAAAAAATAATAGAGACTAACCTCAATATTTCGACGTGAAGACACACATCCTCGTCCTGGTGTAATTTCTTATTAGGGACGGACAATAACTTGTTTAATTGTTAAACATGTTATTAGCTTTTAATGTAAAATTATGAAACATAAACTTCATCCATGGCGTTGTCTTTTTTAAAGACATTTCTTGTTTTACCTTATGACACATACAGACTTACCGATGCAAGCAATACAACTGTGGCCATCGCGTAAACATGCAAGCAAACCAATGCGTCCAATGCAATTGTGTGTGTAAAGCATGCGCAAATCACACGCAATAACAGAGTCTGACAGAATTCCTTAGCAACGAATCTTCAAATCCCCCAGTGACTGTCCAATCATGCAAAAGGTCCTCACTGCATACATCTCACACACTGCACATCTCAAAGTTTGTGTGGTGTTTTACCAATCATTTGTTATAACAAAACAAACTGAGGGACAAGAGCATTGCTTGAGCTGGCTTCGCCACTAAAACACATTAAGGTAAAGTTAAGGATATGTCATTGACCTAAAACATGATGTCATTTGCCTCAATTTAAAAATCAATTTCAGATGACAAATGACAAACTACAATGTAATCAATTTATGACAAATGTAATTGAATCTTTTACACCAATGCTGTACAAAATAAATTAAGCATGAAATGATGTGGTTTTATTATGCCATAGAGTCATGTGATGGATGATCAATTATCAACAGTGACATGTTTTTGGAAGTATGTCATGCCATCTGGCTCTATAATGTGTCGATAATTCTGTGATAATGTAGTATTTTGAGTCTATATCCAATCCATTACATTTAGTCATTATTACACATGATTTCCCTGACATCTGTCAAATATTTTAAGTCAATCTCTATTAAAAAATGACAAAGTAATTCACTTAACTTACGTTCACAAAATGTGTTTGAGTAATGCTTAGATCATTGTTACAGACATTTTGCAACAGATTGAGAAAAGATTTGAGTTTGTTTTTATTAAAATGAAACAAAATTTGCAATATTTTTCATTTCTTCATTTAATTTCTTAATTTGATTTTTTAATCATTCATTTTCATTATTTACACCTCTACTCCAACGACTTAGACCCCAGAACTTGGCAAAACTGATATTTTCATAGTTAAATTTTTGATTATTTCTGTCTCATTTATGTCACATAATTGACTTTTCCATGAAAATAATGAAAGTTTTGGGCAAAGTGATATGGGCAGGACACCGGCCGGTGACTGGAAACTTAGAATCAACTTTCATTAGCCTAGGTTAAAAATAAATTTTTGGCAGAAACGCCCAATTTGCCTTATCACTGTGGTATAGTATAAATCTACCAAAAAACGTTGACAACGTAAAGAAAGCAGCAAGTTTAAAAAGCCCCACCTCGGCTCACTTTTTGAAACTTGGTCCCATTTGTAAAACGTACTGATTTCCTGGGACTGATTTAAACTTTATCATAATATTATCAACTTCAAACATTTCCAGATGTGTTATGTATCTTTAATGTGCCGATGCGATATTAATTTGCATGGTAAGCCAACATCCTATATATGTTTTGTTTTGTTTTATAATATTAATTTCATGATTAATGATTGCATTAAATGAATAACAAGTAGGCATATAATGCCAGTCATGCTATTATTAAAACGTTATAACTTGTTGGAAACGCTGTATTCTGTTTTAAAAAATAAAATAAAAACGTTGATGTTCAAAATGGGACCAAGTTTCAAAAAGTGAGCCGAGGTGGGGCTTTTTAAACTTGCTGCTTTCTTTACGTTGTCAACGTTTTTTTGGTAGATTTCCTTTCTTTTTATGAATGAAGCCGAGTAGCTCCAAGCTTGAAAAGTCATCCAGTTACGAAGTACTCCATAAGACAAATAAAAAAAAAAATAGAAGTTTGAATAATATTATTCTTGATTTATGACAATAAAAATACGAGTATATGTAGCTAGACCTATAACAAAAATGTACGTGGTTCTATGTAGCCCTGGGACAATCTAGTTGGTATCCAAATTTCGCCGTTTGTGGTTCTTTGTAGCCCTGCAGGCAATCTAGTTGGATATCTGTATTGAGCGGCGGTTGTTGGCGGTCTTTCGCGGTTCGTGGTATTCTTCAAGCCCTATCCTCTATCGATGCTAATTTATTGTTTAAGCTTGTTGGATATCCATATTTCGCGGTGTGTGGTTCTTTGTAGCCCTGCAGGCAATCTAGTTGGATATCTCTATTGAGCGGCGGTTGTTGGAGGTCTTTCGCGGTTCGTGGTTATAATTTTCCTTATCCTTCAAGCCTTGCCCTCTATCGAGGGCTAATTTATAGTTAAAACTTGTTGGACATCCATATTTCGCGGTGTGTGGTTCTTTATAGCCCTGCGGGACAATCTAGTTGGATATCCAAATGTCGCGGTTTGTGGTTCTTTGTAGTCCTGCGGGGCAATCTAGTTGGATATTTCTATTGAGCGGCAGTTGTTCGATGTTTTTCGCTGTTTGTGGTTTTAATTTGTAGGATATCCATATTTCAAGATTTGTGGTTCCTGAGTCCTGCGCGGCAATCTAGCTGGATATCCAAATTTCGCGGTTTGTGGTTCTTTGCAGCCCTGCGGGGCAATCTAGTTGGATATCCCTATTGAGCGGCGGTTGTCGGCGGTCTTTTGAGATTTGTGGTTTTAATTTTCCCTTTAATTTCGGGCCGCCTCCTCCTCTACATCCCGAGGATGCTTTTCAATAATTTAAATTATACGGTGTAAAAAATTACTATTACTTGGTATGATAATTTATCTTACCATGTTGACTTATATTGTTTGTTAAGGCAACTTTCGCGGTTCGTGGTTATAATTTCACTTATCCTTCAAGCCTTGCCCTCTATCGAGGGCTAATTTATATTTAAAATCCAAATTTCGCCGTTTGTGGTTCTTTGTAGCCCTGCAGGCAATCTAGTTGGATATCTGTATTGAGCGGCGGTTGTTGGCGGTCTTTCGCGGTTCGTGGTATTCTTCAAGCCCTATCCTCTATCGGGGCTAATTTATTGTTTAAGCTTGTTGGATATCCATATTTCGCGGTGTGTGGTTCTTTGTAGCCCTGCAGGCAATCTAGTTGGATATCTCTATTGAGCGGCGGTTGTTGGAGGTCTTTCGCGGTTCGTGGTTATAATTTTCCTTATCCTTCAAGCCTTGCCCTCTATCGAGGGCTAATTTATAGTTAAAACTTGTTGGACATCCATATTTCGCGGTGTGTGGTTCTTTATAGCCCTGCGGGGCAATCTAGTTGGATATCCAAATGTCGCGGTTTGTGGTTCTTTGTAGCCCTGCGGGGCAATCTAGTTGGATATTTCTATTGAGCGGCAGTTGTTCGCTGTTTTTCGCTGTTTGTGGTTTTAATTTGTAGGATATCCATATTTCAAGATTTGTGGTTCATGAGTCCTGCGCGGCAATCTAGCTGGATATCCAAATTTCGCGGTTTGTGGTTCTTTGCAGCCCTGCGGGGCAATCTAGTTGGATATCCCTATTGAGCGGCGGTTGTCGGCGGTCTTTTGAGATTTGTGGTTTTAATTTTCCCTTTAATTTCGGGCCGCCCCCCTCCACTACATCCCGAGGATGCTTTTCAATAATTTAAATTATACGGTGTAAAAAATTACTATTACTTGGTATGATAATTTATCTTACCATGTTGACTTATATTGTTTGTTAAGGCAACTTTCGCGGTTCGTGGTTATAATTTCACTTATCCTTCAAGCCTTGCCCTCTATCGAGGGCTAATTTATAGTTAAAACTTGTTGGACATCCATATTTCGCGGTGTGTGGTTCTTTATAGCCCTGCGGGGCAATCTAGTTGGATATCCAAATTTCGCGGTTGGTGGCTCTTTGTAGCCCGCGGGGCAATATAGTTGGATATTTCTATTGAGCAGCAGTTGTTGGCGGTTTTTCGTGGTTTTAATTTGTAGGATATCCATATTTCAAGATTTGTGGTTCCTGAGTCCTGCGGGGCAATCTAGCTGGATATCCAAATTTCGCGGTTTGTGGTTCTTTGTAGCCCTGCGGGGCAATCTAGTTGGATATCCCTATTGAGCGGCGGTTGTCTGCGGTCTTTTGAGATTTAATTTTTCCTTTAATTTCGGGCCGCCCCCTCCTCTACATCCCGAGGATGCTTTTCAATAATTTAAATCATACGGTGTCAAAAATTACTATTCCTAGATATGCAGTGGACTTCGGGTATATATATAAATGCGCACGTGACATCTACAAGTCGCCATACCGTGTTCAACGATGTAAGGTACTCGGATGTGCACAAATTCCACACGCAAAAGTATAGGCGAAAATGACAGGTTACAAGGAAAATTGGTTTTGAAAAATAGTGGCATTGATTGCAAAGGGCAAAATAATTTGACCCGAAACATAAACTCTTTATTTGGATTTTCCATCACGGAAAAAAAAAATGTATGACGGAAATGCTAGATATAGCTGATTTAAAAAGTTATATTTCATTATTTCCGTGCTAAATGGGCGTGGCAATATTGGACATATTGATGACGAAATGTGATTCTTACTGGCATTAAGGTCAGAACTGGGTAGCTGCCGATGATGTTATTTGATAATGTTTGCACGTAGGGACCTTAGGGGGCTGTCATTTTCTTCGGAAGGAAGGGGTCATGGATTTATTTATTTGGGAGTCAAGATAAGTATCCCCCCCCCCCCCGTAGCGACGCCAATGAACATAACTCTGACCATAATTTTAACTCTAATTCAATTATAACGTAAATTGAGGAAACTATAACTTTAGCCCTTTTCGGTATAATGACCCTCTCAAACTAATAGGCTAGATGTCCCCGCCCGACCTCCTCAATTCTAATTTACTCATTCGCTCGCAAATGGACAAAAAATGTGTGTTTAAGCACCTTTTTGTGTCCCCCATGCTAAACCAGTAATCTGTACACCCGTGGTCACCATTGGACGGACAAACTAGCGCACAAACACGTAGATGACTGTACACGATCTAATCATCCCGGCTGGAAGATCTTGAGGAAGACTCGTATACTATACATCACGCTCATACGTTATATGACAATATGACGTACAATCACGTATGTGATGCATGGTTCGAGGTTTATTCAGCTAGTAAGATAGATCTCGTTATAAACATTATTGTCATGGTATATTGTAATTGTATACGCCAATTTTGTTCAGTTTGATTCAACCGCCTTATAAATTTTTACTTTACACGGAAGGGAAAAAAAAAAAAAAAACAATTCATTTATGAGTGTAAAAAGGGGGAGGGTGGTTTTGGGGGAAGGGGGGACAAATAATATTTATAAAATTATAAGTAAGGCGAGAAAGAGAGAAGGGGGGTGTTATGGGGGAACGGACCTTTCAAGTAGGGTCGGTCGGTCGGTTGGTATTTTTTTTAAATTTTGTTAAATAACCCAAAAAATCACAAAAATCTGTAAATAAATTTCAATTTGAGAAATACAAAAAAAAATTGTCCTGAAATTTCCGAAATTTGGGGTCGGCATTCATTTGTACAGGAAAAATGTGTTTCCCAATTTGTTCAAAATAGAACAGGGTTTTCGTTTATAAATAAATAAATAAATAAATAAATAAATAAATAAATAAATAAATAAATAAATAAATAAATAAATAAATAAATAAATAAATAAATAAATAAATAAATAAATAAATAAATAAATAAATAAATAAATAAATAAATAAATAAATAAATAAAAAAATAAATAAACATTAGTTATGTTTGTACATGGGGGGTGCTGTGCAATAATCATGATCCTTTGATATCCATGATTTATCCTAAGGCTTGCAAATTTATAGCATCGAACCTCCAGCCAATGTTCCTTGCCAGTGCTAGCCACGAAACAAGGTCACAACTGTAGCCACTCCTTCAATGGTCGCCATTTCAGTGATTGACAGTGATGTAATGCAAATATGGCGCTGGCCATCTGGTCACGTGCGCATTTATAAAAGCGCATTTATATATACAACCGAAGTCTACTGATATGATAATTTATCTTACCATGTTGACTTATATTGTTTGTCAACTTGACGTGACAAAATATCCTGCTATGTAGACATTAATTTGCTGCTAAATTCACTTGGCATAATAATTTATTTCGCGAAGACGACATCCATTTTTGGTATGTCGACTTAGCATGATAATTTATCTTGCCATGTTGACTTGTTTGTTCAGTTGTCTTGGCGAGATATTTTATATCGTCATGTTGACATCATGCTGATAATAAGTCGACATGGCAAGATAATTATCTTGACAAGTTGTGTCACATAGACGCTTCCGTACTATATATGCTTGATAAATGTTATTTGGATTTTTTTTCCTGCTGGCCTTCCGTACTAGCGGAACAATTTTCCACACCTACAGAGTGTTTGTAAGGCTGCGTTCACATAGAAGTATACTATTCGGGTATACGGTGCACGTTTTGCAGGTTCACGCGTATAGCTTAAATCGAGCAAGGCAATTTCATAGTACCGGGTCACATAAGGCTACGATCGCATAGAAGTATACTATTCGGGTATACGATGCACGTTTTGCAGGTGGACGCGTATAGCTTAAATCGAGCAAGGTAATTTCATAGTACCGGGTCACATAAGAGCTAAGGCCGTATACCTGCGTTTAGTATAGTATAGTGGGAATCGCGCGTGTTCGATTTTAGTGCAGGGTATACCGTCCAAATTTAAAAAACGTAAACCATATGTGGGTAAATTCATTTTTTTAATAGATGCACTATCTAATTCTGCACATTATGACACCTCATTGAATGCAATGTGACCTCATGAAGTAAAGTTACAAGCATTTGATAAGACGAAGAAAATGGGTAAACTGACATATAAGCTGTTAAGCTATCTGAAATTATCGCTCATTCGATCAGGCTGAGTTCACATAGTATACTCCTAAATGAACTCAGCCTGATCGAATGAGCGTATTTCGTATAGCGAATACCGTATACCGTATACTTCTATGTGAACTCAGCCTAATCAACCTACCGGGACGGTATGACAATTGTCATGTTCTACGATAGCTGAAGATGACAGAGAGTCAGGTCTCTAAATCGATTCAACAACCATTCATACATATCACAATCATGTTTTATTGTTCTATTATCATCTTGTGTTATTCAGATTTCTTTTGATCCTTGATGGTGTTGTATCACACTATGCTGTGTTTTTAAATAGGCCCTTAACACAATAAACAATTTCCCTGAGAATCAAACAACTTGCTTTAATTTAAAAAAATAATATCACAATAGCACTGGATGTTTAAAATTATGTTATCCTTGATTAATGACAATAAATTGTTTAATAAAACATTGAAAAAAAAATCAGTGGGTCACCGGGTTTCGAACTCGGGATAGCGTATCTTGCGTCAAGCGCTCTAACCATTAGGCCACGGGCCTCTGCTGTAAATTACTGTGTCGAAATACAGCATTTATTATATAAATAGATGCGTCGTCCGATAAGAACAAAAGAATTGTGAAAAACTTGATTTTTTGGCGAATGGGGCTCAGAATTTGTATGTAGGGTATCTCAGAAACTGCTAGGGTATATTTGGAAGTGAATCTGAAAAAGTAGTGTGAAGGTGATAACCAGGTAGACCTGTAGCAGTGTCTAAAAGTTCTGGATCAGTATAATTTGCCACTAATTTTCGCTATGAAATACCGCGTGAAATGGAAGCAAAAATATTTGTTTATTGCGAACAATGATTGACTGTAGGATTGGTGGCCCTTTTGAATTAATGAGTTGTCAAGATATTACACCTGGGACTGTAAATAACATTTAGCATGGTTTTAGATACATTTGGTACCCAGCGAAAAATAACATCGAACAATAGAAGTCAAGTGTTTTAATGTTAGGTGTAAATATAGTCTCATGCAGGGAGCATCTGTTATTAGTCTTCTTTATCAGTCTTTTTTTTTTTAAACTTGCTGGTCACGGCTACCGCGTGACTCTAATTCATACCAAAGAATGTTTATGCAACCAGTGTTTTAAGGGGTACTACACCCTGTGGTAAATTGTGACTATTTTTGCATTTTCTCAAAAAATAATAACACACTGGTAACAAAAGTTACGCATATTATTGGGGCAAGGAATCCAATTACTACACTGAAATTTCAGTGACTCAAAACACTCGGTTCAGTATATATGATGGGAAATGAGGTACATCCTAGCTGTACCTCATTTCTTATCATAAATAATGAACCGCTTGCCTTGGGTCACTGAAATGTCAGTGTAGTAATTGAATTCCTTGCCCCTATAATATACATAACTTTTGTTACCACTGTGTTATTAGTTTTTGAGAAAAATGAAAAAAAACTCATAAATTTATGGAGGGTGTAGTACCCTTAACCATACTTTTGTACGTTTTTAAGACCCTTAAAGATGAATAATGCAATATTTAAGGAATAAAGGGTGCAGCATTATCCTTTACATGCAAATAATGTGTCCGAGGCAGTTAAAATGTCAATAATGGGTGAGGCGCAGCCGAACCCATTATTTAAACGTTATTACTGCCGAGGACACATTATTTGCATGTAAAGGATAATGCTGCACCCTTTATTTCTATTCTATTACCACAAAATAGTGTGATTTAAAGAGAAAATATCACATTTTTTGCCTAAATATTTCAAGTTGTTTACTTAAAGGTGGAGCGCCTACGCGTAGTCAAAGCGTAAGTGATAGTGAGTATTGCAGAACGCGTAACCAAGCGTACTGCTTTGCGTAGAATGCGTAACAACACTAATATACTGCATCACGCTTTGCTGTGCGCTGTGATGCGAGAAGAACATAAAGTTTGTTGCCCTGGCCACTTTATTGCTAATTAATGGTCTTTCACATGACGCGTTTCAACAAATCACAGTGCACGATTTTGAATAATGGCTCGCGGGGGTAATAGAATATCATATTAGGGCTGCTACAGACTTTGAGTATTCAACAGAGAATATTTGATGTAACATATCTATGTTATTAAATCTAGTCTCATTCTGTTTCCAGTAATGTATAAGTTCTAATGAATCTTTGATGATGTAAAATCGATAATATGTTACATAGAATACCTAGTAGAAATATATTATCGATTTTACATCATCAAACATTCGTAACAACTTTACATTACTAGAAATATAATGGGAATAGATTAAATACAGTAGACATGTTACATCTAATATTCTACATCTAATATAAAATCTGTAGTGCCACTTAGGTGGTAATATGATTTTCAGCATGAGCGCACAAATAAATAAAAAAATTATTTTGATCAACAAACGACTTGTTCCATTTGATCGCATCACGTAGGAGCATTTCGCTATGTATATTTATAATCTCTATAATTTCATTATATCAACTGTGCTATAAATACCGTGGCCTTTAATCACTGTATACACACTGATGGCCAATCACTAACTCATGGAAATGAGACTGGTGCCAGAGATGATGCTGTACTGTGGCTCCTCATGGTATTAGGCACGTCCACACGGAGGACTTTGTGCTTAAGGTATGCGGTTCTCAAGTAAAAACTTGGGGAAATCTGCTGTGTGCACTAACTTGAGGATTCCAATCCCCAAGTTTGCCCCAAAATGTATCTTCAATATTTATGGGATTTCCTGATATCCCTGAGTGGTCCTCGATAGCTACCACTGTGTGGACGATACATTTTGCGATTCTCGAGTGTTGAACTTAACCTATGACCTTGGTTTAATTACATTTAATACGGCTCAATTTTGGCGCACTATTTGATGGGTCACAGTAAGCTTCCACTTGTTATCCAGAGCTGACGTCAGCAGGCATTGCGGAACTTGTGGATTAAAGGCTTCAATTGAGTTGTGTGAACATCAGTCATGGGATTGACTCAGGAATCGCAATTCTTGAGAATGCCAATCATTAGAATTCTATGACCGTCTGAACACGACTAATGTCAGTTGAGATGGGGGAAGGATGGTGCTGGTATACATGATATAGACATATCATGTTATAGCTTCAACACTCTGGTTACAGTTTCTACACCTGTTTTCAACCAGTCTGGTAGTTGTAAGGGCGGAATGTAGTTAAGGGTGAGATTTGTCCTGGTCAGGATTGGGAAGTTGTAGAGCTACTAGCTAGTACTAATTCCATATCCTAAAATCTGGCTCCAACTTCTAATAGTTTTAAGGGGGCAGAACCATAGATTATCTAAGTACTATCTATGGCAGAACGTAGTTAAGGGTGAGAGTTGTCCCGGTCAGGGCTGGGAAGTTGTAGAGCTACTATATAATACTGACTCCATATCCTAAAATCTGGATCCAACTTATGATAGTCAACTGCTTTGGACAGCGGTCTTGAAGAACTGATTTGTGATAAACAGAGGGAAGCAAAAGGAAATGGATGCTTAGAAAACCAATTTCTAGAACAATTTCATTTCTGTCCTTTTCACCTTCTGTCAATGACCGTTTACATTACATCATTACTATACATTACACACCTGACACACAGTCCCAATCAATTCAGCTGCCCATTCAGTGTAATAGGGCTATTAACAAGCGCTTCAAATTGCAAAGTCTTTGCTTGTTAAGTGCCCTGGACTACTGACCTGCTACTGAGGTGCGTAAGGTATGTGTAGCGCTGGGAGTAACCAAAGATACTCAGTACTTGAGTAACTGATCTTAATGTAATTTGAAGGTCTAGACTTCTTGGAAGGATTTTAATTTGTGTGATTAAAAGATGATTTAAGTGGGTGACAAGAATATTGCTGTTTGCTGGTGGATTTTACAATATCTGCAAGAGTACCATTAAGCTAGAAATATTAATCTTCATATTAAGAATAATATAATGCTGTGCTGCCCTCCACGACTGACCCAAATTTGAAAACTGGGGTAAAAAGTTTTGCTGTACAAATCTAAAGTCAAAATCATAATCTAAATTGGGAGGTTTAGAAGGTTATTTTATTAAGATATTTTATGGAATTTAGTCGTAGGGATATATAAACTTGAAAATTCACTCTTTTCTGGTATATGAAACAAATAAGCACTTTTGGAAATTATGGAAGAAAAAACCCTTTTACCGGGCCTTTCACCAATAGCACTGACTCTGTGTTCTGTGTGGTAGCTCAATGGAGTAGCTGAGCTTTGTGCTCGCTGTTCAAGGGGATTCCCAATACTAGTAGTTTATTCCAGTTGAAATTTATACACACCCTGTAAAAGACATAACTTTAATCTTCCACACAGGGAGTGTGAATTTCAAATGAGTTACCTGAATGGGTGACTCCATTTTAAATAAATATATACCCACTGTGTGGTAGATTATGGTTGTGTCTTCCATTAAGGGTATATGGATTGAATCAGAGAATTGAGCCAATTCTGCAAGGAGATGCTTATCCCTTCATGAACGTCATAAGCATACACATGTACCAATCCTTCTTTTGCACGGTTCCTATTTTGTTCAATGTTAAGCTTTCTGTGAAAATTTTCTCCCAACAAAATAAACACACCTATCCCTTCTTGCACATGCCAACGATCCATATTTCTTCCAGTCTTCATCATGCTCAATGATAAACTTTCCTGTGAAAATATGACTCCCAACATGCAGTCAGCCAGGACACTACTAGAGTCCCATGGATCATTTACAATTACATAACCACCCCAGTATTTCCTACTAATGAAGCACAGCGCCGATTTGTCTGGCTCAGCTCGTAATCCAAACACCTCGCTGTGTAACATTAGCACAAACGCCAACATTTGTTGTAGGCAGTGCTCAACCTGTAGGCATCCGTGGTATCCCAGCTATGACGAGAAGTCGGCGGATCAGCTATTCCGGTTAACATCCATACACCCCCTATGGAAGACATGGCCTTAATCATCCACACAGGGGGTGTAGATTTCATATGGAGTCAGCCATTCAGGTAAACTCCATTTGAAATTCATACTCCCTGTGTGGATGATTAAGGTCATGTCTTCCATAGGGGGTGATGTGCTTCAACTGGAATAGCCATTAATGAGAGCAAGATGACATGATGCATAATGACCTCATACCCAATGGCATGGCTCAGTGACCCTCACTGAACAACCAAAGTTTAAATTTTGACCTCAAGTTGTGGAATATGATTTTGTATACCCAACATATCCAAAGGTCATTCTTTGAATGTATAAACATATTGGAGTACAGGAACTTAATCTAGAGAGATGAGGTTGTTTGTGATCCTTGTGACATGAGATGGTCTGTCTCGGCCCAGTAAGCAAGGTTGCGACATACAAGATGATATACATGGAGTGTTGACAGTGAAGTAATGAACACAGTGATGACAACAAACTGAAATAAGCGCATCAAAAAAAAGTCTGCACTACTAGTAGTTTGAGTCATCCTAACTTCGAGCGCAAATTATTAAAAGCAATAAAACAAACTAATGAACGTGTGAAGAATTTTGACAACTACGGTACAATATCATACTTGTGTAAATTTAAATCCGAAATGGAGAAATTAATGAATAAACAATATTTGGTGCAATTTGAAAAGTTGGTAATTAAACAGATTACGCAGCATGGAATCGCATAACCTTAACATCTTCTCTCACCCAAAGTGAGAGGCGGTCAGGGTGTTTCATCTATCAGGCGCTTCGCAAGCAGGCGCCCCACTTTCCTTTCACTTTTTGTGCACTTTTTTGCATCTTTGCGTAACTTTGGGCATCCCTTTTTTACCCCCAATAATTTAAGATAAAATTCATAATTTCAGGGTAGAATTCATAATTTTAGGGTATACGGTAATTCATAATGTAAAGTATTCATCTAAAAATGGTTCGCGCTGGAGAGGATCCACCCCTTCACCATTGCATGCCTCAGAGCAGGCCCCATATTGATGGGCTGCCCTATATTGATGGGCTGCCCCCCCAATATTACAAATCTGCTGGAGCCTAGCCTATTGTACATGTAGGACTGCATCCCCCTATAAAGGCCTCATCTCATCAATGCCAAAAAAAACATGCTAATTACAACATCTCAACATTAAGAAAGGCAATAGAAAAAGCATCAATATTTTAAAATTGTATCAATCTTTAGCCGACAGGGTTTAAATGAATGATAATTCCAATTTCACAGAATTTGGATGTTAAGATGTTGATCACCATTTCCATCTTGTTATTTGGTTATTTATTTCTATCCAATTATAAGCATCCTTTTAGAAAGCGTGTCATGAAATCAAAATGAAAATCCCACTTCGACCGTAACATCAAAACGCTGTTGTGTGTGTATGAACCGGTCCCATGTGACACCGACAAAAAAACTTGTCCATCAACACGGATTAGCATGTCACATATAGCGCTCGTAACTCGTGAATATTTCAAAACGAGATTTGCGGTAAAATGGATTGAGACCGGCACGGTAATCATGATGACGAGTCTCAAGTTTGTATTCATTGTAAAGACAGCAGTACAACATTTGGCTGTTACATTATAAATCCACAACCCTATGGAAAACTAACTGTTTTCATTTCTATACAGGGCAAATAACCTACCAAAATCAATTTTGAATCAATCTATTTAACTGACTTAATTAATCAAGCTCCCATTGAAGAGACTCAGCAAAATTTATCTAATAAACAGTGATTTTCAAGTAATTTATAAATATCTACAAATGATAGATGATCTTAATGAGAAAATTTGATATTCAGCATCACAACCAAGCCACATCAATTTGTACCAAATCTTTTCAACTCAAAGATTATTATTCAAATTGCTGTTCAACCTTCACTAAAATATACTCAACACTCAGGACATAGTTCATGACCTCCAATGCATTTGTACACTCATTGAATGACCTCTTTATGAATTGGGAACAAAAACTCATAGCCACAACTTGAAGCCAACTACCAAGTTATGATCGTTGAATGGAGATTATTGAACTATTGGGCTATTCCAGTTGAAATCTATACACCCCCTATAGAAGACATGATCTTACTCTCCCACAAAAGGGAGTGTGAATTTCAAATGGAACTACCTAAATTGGTGACTCCATTTGAAATCCACACCCCCTGTGTGGGAGATTAAGGCCATGTCTTCCATAGGGGGTGTGTGGATCTCAACTGGAATAGCCAATATAGAAATGAGGCCATGCTAAAAAGACCTCAGGTAGGTATGAAGATCCCTTTGATGAACATTATGACAAAAAAACATAACCTCAATGAACATTACAGATATGGAAAAAAACTGCATGCACTAAAAAATCTGGAATTATAAGAATACTTGATGACCTATATATCATAGATGATGCTAATGAGAAGATAGGATTAGCAATCTGATTAATATCAATAGGTATTATTCCGTTTGACTTGGGGTAAGATTCCATCCGGTTGTTCCAATTCTAATTCAATGTGCTAAACATTATCTTTGAAGATCGGTTGAGTATTATAAGGGCATGCTTTCGTAAAGGGTGCTCTATTTCATGAAGTAAAGAACATACATGATTTGATATTCGGCTTCTAACAATTGTTGATTGTGGAAGAGGTTTTACTATTTGGTTAATTTTGAAAATAAGGACTTTCTGCTTAACTTGTCAAAATTTTGGGTAATCCAATATAAATGATACCTTCTTTTTTATTTAGCTTACGAAAGTCACAATTACAGAGGAAACCAATTTTTATTGATCCTCCTTATCAAAAAAAGATTTTAAAAAAGATAAAAAAAGAGGGGAAATTCATTCAAAAAGTATAACCCACTTTCATCCAATCTGACTCCAAGTCCTACTTCACCATTGAAGGCTATCAATAAATGCAAACATAGCATTCCACTTCTAGCTTTTGTTTTATTCCTACTAAGCTGTGAAAATTCTCATTTCTCCAAGCTTAGGATAGAATAAGCAGTCATCAGGGTTCTGCTTTTTACAATAGTTGGTTGGTTGAATACAAGGAAGTAAGCGCATGCTATTCAGAGCAAATAACTCACTCCACTCGGGTGTCAACTGCAGACGACGAGTTTCAAATCTTGTTTAACAATTCAAAAATTTCAGAATTGTACATTTTCATGACCATATTTGGAAAGAGCATGAAATATGTACAAACAAGCCATGTATTGACTCAGTGGTTCTTCAGATAGCTCTTGATATTTTGAGAAAATATCTCAAAACTTATGATGTTGAAGGCTGTGGCTAGCACACAGAGCATTACGGCCTTCTTGCCATCGACCGGCAACCTCTGAATCCTTCTCTTATCAATTCACATTATATCTTCAAGCGTCAGAAAAAAACCAGAATATCAACTGAAATCAGTCTGTGTTATGTGGCAATATATGGTTGGTCCGATAATGCCTAAATTTTGAAGTGGATTTGACAGAATTTGAATCAGTGACTTCGGGTTGATAGGATATACAATGTATGTGAAATTCATGCAGAATTGTAATGAGGGCATGCAGAGAACAGGCAGGCTTAATGGCTCTACTTATGTTGTTTATGCTATGGCATATTTGGAAGCTGATTCCTGGTGTATTTTTCTGTTTCATTTTCAACTTCAATCACTTATCCTATTACACCATTACACCTAAGAATGCATTGTGACATGACCCCACCCCATCACCCCAGGGTGGGAATGGGGAATGGTACATACAATCACCCCCCCCCAATTCTCTTGGTAGGGCTGATGTCACAAAGGGGAAATAGCCTTGTAAAACCAGTGTGTGCATGTGCAGTTCCCTTTCTCGAGCTGGTTGTTATCGTGGCGCTTGTGCAAAGGGGACAATGTTCCCGGATGTCCGACGGAGTGAATGTTGAAGCCTGATGTATGTGGGATTCTGACAAAATTAGCCTCATATTTGGCCATTTTAGCCTAACAAGTGCAACTTTGTTGCACTTTTTGCACAAATTTGTTCCACGTATGCACCATATTTGACTATGTTAGCTTCACTGTGTGCCATAAATTTATTCTGTCGCCAAAAGGTGCTGGATTCACTATTTTTACAATCACTGATCTGCCACCCCCTGTCAAAAAGAAATGTACCTCACTGGCATATAGATTTGTTATTGTTAACAGTTATGACACAACTATGATGCATACGTTAATTAATTGATTGGACAGTACATACTCTCCATTACAACATAATTACGCTAACCAGCATTATGGTCAACCAAAACAAATCGGTAGAAAACCTAACCAATGATATATCGTCATCTTTTCCTAACCTGATGTAGATTTATTATCATTACGAGTTGTGACGAGTTCTGGTGTCAATCAAATTATATGATGCGCTCTATTAATTGATTAGACACGGTATATTACAACGTAATTGAACTGATAGTGGTGTTATGGTGATTCGTCAAGCTTGTGGTTGATTTATTTATCATATCATTTTGCACATGTCGGACATAATAGCTTTACTTAACCATAATTGGATAGTTTAGGCTGGGACGTAAATCATAATTATGCGTTTATAATTGCTTCAATCAAATTTGAAGGGTTTTAATAATAAATATGCGTGACATTTTCTAAACAAACTTCTATATTGATGTGTGATATACCGCTAATGACACAGAATGGTTTCTTTGAATTATTTGGTTTGAAAATGTGAGTGTTGATAACCAGTTTTAACTTGTACTTTTGATATATTACAGAGCTTGCGATTTTCAAATGTAGGTATCAAATGCCCGTGCATCTATTCAAAACCCCATCACAGGAGAATTTTTATTTGTTTAATTTTGCTAAAATAATATAAAATGAGACGTTTTTTGCCCAAAAATTATTAATTTTGGCTGAACATTTTATGAAAATATGTTTGCAAAAAACTTCAGATTTTTTTTCAGTTTGTTCAGATTTTGATGAAATTTTAGGGTTATTTCAACCTCCAGAAAATAAATGCCAGACCGATTGACCCTATTTGAAAGATCTGTCCACCCGTAGAACAGGGTTTTTTTTCCATCACCTTAGAAACAGCTATCTCCATTGCAGACACCACAACCATATAGGCTTGGGTCAGGGGAAGAGGAATATGCAACAAAAGGTCCTTTTTTTCCAATTACAAAATCAAATTATGCCCGATGTTAAAAATTTGAAACATTAACAAAAATTCATCTTTCTAATAAATGAAAAACTTAATAATGCAGAGCAAAAATTTGCCTGCGGATTACAATTTTAGAACATCTATCTTGGGAAAAAAATCTTTTGAAACCTTGTAATTTTCCTTTTCCATTTGCATAGCCTAAGTTCAATGACTGCCAATTGTTTGATTTGCTAGGGATGTGAATCTCATGTAATACAATTACCATATTGCTACAATCTGTGCAAAAATCCTGGTAGAAATAAGACTGAAAATGACAATTTAGTTCAAAAGGTGCCTGCCCTAAACAAGTGTTAATCATGCTTTGCCTATAATAGTAAAGGGGCATTTTGTAATCCACAGCCTCATCCCCCACTTGCCAACAAAAAGATTCTATACTACTGGAAACCTCTGGCTACATAATGTTTGTGTGCAAACATTTTCTTGCCGATTCATTCGCTTGGCAAAAAATCATCAAATTTGTTCTGTTAATACACCAAAATTACAACACAGTGACCGTGGATTAACGTAATATATCATGCAAAATTGGAATCAACTGCAATTTTGTGAATATATTTTTTTCATGGATATCTACTGAAATACACCATAAAAAGAGGATGCTAGAATCAGAAAATACTCCTTTAATCTTAGAGGGAGTTTATTGCCCATCTTTTTTATTATGGTAATAATTGTGAATTGCATGTATCAAATTGACAGGGGGTGATCACATTAGACAGAATAGATGATGCACTTTTCAAGTATAAAGGGAAAATTTGGCAAAAAAATTATAATTTTTTGCAAACATATTTTGAAAATGTTCAGAATTTTTTTCACAAATTTTCTGTCAAAAAATCATAAATGCTTAATCAGAATTTAAAAAAAATCAAGGCTTCTTTTCAGTCAAAATAAAAAAACAACTGTCTGACTTTACATGCATACATCAATAAAATAAAACAAATCGAGACCCATAGAACAAGTTTCCTGGATATATCTGGGTGGATGGATGGGATGGTTCACTGACTGCCTTTCCTGGATTATAGGGAAAAGATTGTATGAATTGCAAATGAACAGAGAAGTGAAAAAAGACAACAATCGTGTCAAGCCAGCAAACGTACATATTCAGAGATTACTACTGATGATGACACTGCGAAAGGTGTCATAGCTGCCTTCTGTACTTGGTCCCAATGGGCTATTCCATTTGAAATCCACACTACCCCTGTGGAAGATTTAGCAAAAGTCTTCCACAGATGGAGTATGAGTTAGATAGAATAGAATAGACAATTGGGTAGCTTCCAATTGAAATACTTATTACTCCAGTTGTGGAAGATACAGGTAAAAATATAATACAAGGGGCGTATGGGTTTCAAAATAATTCACCCTGACCGACTACATTTGAAGAAGTCTGAAGACCTGCTATTCAGAAAACCCATTATTCAGAAGGCCCTCTAGTCAGAATTTTCTGGGTAGCGGGCCTTTTGCTATAATACAAGGGGCGTATGGGTTTCAAAATAATTCACCCTGACCGACTACATTTGAAGAAGTCTGAAGACCTGCTATTCAGAAAACCCATTATTCAGAAGGCCCTCTAGTCAGAATTTTCTGGGTAGCAGGCCTTCTGAATAACAGACTTTCAGGATAGTGGGCTTTTTGTTGTATTTTATGTAAAAGTCCCGCTACTCAGAATTTTTTTCTGACTAGCGGGATTTATGGCTAGCTGGCTGTATCCGTTAACCAGAAGACCCACTACTCAGAATGGCCACTATTCAGAATTCTGACTAGTGGGCTGTTTTAATCATTTGAAAGAACTGAGTTAGCCCTAACCCTAGCCCTAACCCTAACCATGAGAACTGGGTTTTCTGAGTGGCGGGTTGTCTGAATAGTGGGTGTGATTCTAATTAGCCTGTCTTCTGGTTAGCGGGTCATTTTAAATGAAAACAAACCCACTATTCAGAATTCTGAATAGCGGACCTTCTGGGCGACAGGTTTTCTGAATAGTGGGCCTTCTGAGTAACGGGTCTTTTGAGAGACGGTTGCCCCCACATAATCCCAACCCTAAGCTGAACCACATTCTATTTATATTTGTCATATGACATGAAAATCCAAGTATCCAGCATGCAGCACAGTGGGGCATGGGGGGGCAAATGCCCCCCCCAGTCAGAAGTCTTGCCCCCTGTTGCCCCCCCCCCCAGAAAAAACCAAAAATTACGAAAAATTTCACTTTTTGCGGTAATTTTGCATAAAATTTGTTGATTTTGCCCCCCTTGAAATTCACTTCCCCCCCCCATGCCCCCCCCCCCAAAAAAAAATTTCCTGGTGCCGCCACTGATGCAGCAGCAATCCAACATACGACCTTATTGCTGCACTATAACAGTGGCTTTGAGTTTGAATCTATCAACAGACTTAGAGGTGCGCTTCCCAAAACAGATATCTCTTGAATCTCTGATTCATTTACCAACCATGCTGATCCTCCTTTACGCATATTTTCCTCTTTGACTCACAGATTAGGATTGTTTCTCCAGAATGACACATAATAATGAATATTGATTCAAACATGCACTTCTTTTGAGGAAGGGAAATGTTTTTAATGTTTAAACATGATTTACTCCAACTTTTAAGGACAACATTGATTATACAACTAATCTTTAATTGAAAACTCAAGTAGTCTTGCATTGCCAATGTATGGCTGCTTTTGTATATTTACTTCTGACATTCTAAGCAATGTTTACTGTCATAACTTCATCAGACAGCTTAAACATCAGTTGAAAAGCCTTTTGGATATTTTGATATTATCAGGTATATGTATAAATTTACTTGTTAATAAATAATTCCCATGTGTCAGCTATATTTAAATACATAATATAAACACGGCTAAACATGATCATGTGATAACAATTTGTTTGATATAATCAAATGCAGAATCTTTTTTTTTCTCCAGTTTGATACCACATACCAAAATGTTTGAATTAACAAAGATGGATACTTGTATTCACTGGCATAATGCATGTCAGAATATAGCCTGACCGTTGCTTGGTTAACTATCTCATGCTTTCTTTGTTATGAACCACTGATCGAAATGATCACAACACAAAGCCTATTGCTAATAAAATTAGGTGTATGAGCCTAGACTTGAACCAGGAACCAATGGATACTAACGTGCACTACATCAGCGAATTGAAATTTGGTGCATTTTCAAAAGTTGCAAATCATTAGTTATACATACCTATTGTTGCAATGAGGATGACAATCAGCAGTAAACCCATCAAAGAATGAGAAAATATATGAAAAGGAAAATAGAAACAAGAGTCATTAGTATACTGAATTTTACATATATTTTAATAGCAATGAAACAAGTAATACAATTCCATCTAGAAGTATATGTGCCTCTAAATGGAACCAGCCCCCCCCCCCATAATTTTGGTGTGTGGGAGGCTAAGTCAAGTACAACAAACCCCCAGTAGACCTTATATGGATGGCCCTCCGATATTTCATATTTGCCGGAGCCTATACGTAACCTACATCATCCATTATCATATCTAAGATGACAAAAATGAACAGAAAACTAGTAATTCTTAGTTTATTTTTTTACAGAACTTTGTTACTTAGGTTTGCTGTGGTACCATTGAAATTGTTGCAAGCTGACTACTGGCTTAATTATACATTAATTAAGGAGGCCAACTCAGTTGTATGTTGTCTGATATATCGCCATTATGAGACCCAAGGATGGGCGGTACTTTTATTAATACGATACTCAACTATCAGGACTGGGCAATAAAAGAAACAGAATTATGGAAAATCCTATTCTAGAACTGTTGATGTGGAAATTTCAATATGAAAATACAATTTAGTGAAAAAATACTCAAATTGGTAAAAAATGCTTGAAATGGAAAGGAAAAACTGATGAAATAAATCTCTGATTTTTCAACAAAAAAAAGAAGAAAAGAAGTCAGTAAAACTGGGTCGTCCACATTACTAGTACTTTGTCACTGTATACCCAGGGGTACATTAGAGCTGAAATAAGATAAAATCCCCATCCTAAATCAAATGAGGAATCCATATAGTAGAAAAGATCCATACTGATGCGCATCAAAGAGGTCCTTCCATGATCTACATTGCATCCATATACTGTGCAACTGCACTGTGCAGTGAATGTGTAAAAGCAATGCACTGAGTGACTTTACCTCCGTCTTGTCAGATGGGGTGCCTCTATGTCATGCGCATATTTTTTGGGGGGCTTTGGGTGCACGAGCCCCGGGGGTAAAGCAGGGGCGGCAAAAACGAAGGGGAGGAGGAAGCAGAAGGGGCGGAAAAAGAAGGGGCGGTGGAAGAAGAAGGGAGGCAAAAAGAATTAGTAAAGAAAAAGGGCGGAAAAAAATTTGAAAAAGTATTAAAAATTGTGAAAAAATTGTACTATACATCAAAATGTGTTCTTTTAGGGCGCTAGTGCTTATAATCCTTTTTTTTTTCCACTTTTTCAAACCACCGAAAAAAAATTGGGTCAACCTTTTCGGCTGTTGAGGAAGGGCGGCAAATTGAATTTTCTTCAGTCCCCCGGGGTAGGAGCGGCCACGGTACGCCACTGTATGTGTTGCTGACATTTCTGCTATACCCCTCTCCCTTAGTGTTAAAGTGCAGCTTACTGGTCGATACTACAGGGGGCAGATTTACACACCACAACTTTTTTCCACTGTTGCAATTTGCACGCTGTTGACAGCAGTCCATAAGTAATTATGTCAGGACTCTGGCATAATAATTGTCCCAATTTTGGAATAAAAATGGGCCATTGTTTTCAAATTAAAACCATCATTTTTACTTAACTAGCCCACATTTCACAATTCTGGGCATCAGGAATAGAAAAACAAATATTTTTGGAAAAGTAATATAAATATGGGGCCACTTTCAGATTATTGGCAGCATATCCCTATCCAAACCAAACTTTATCCACCCTCCTTGTCTGTAAGTCTGCAATAATCTAGATTTGAGATAAATCACATTGATGTGGATCTGTTCTCCCATGTAGCTTACCCCAAAATGATTCACCTTCTTGAATTGTACAAAATGATACCAATGAATTATGCATGTACATCCTGATTTTCTTTTTCTCTCAAATTTTCCCTCTAATACCCCAATTTCAGTAAGAAAATACTGATTTTATTTGCCAAAAATTTGGGCTATTCCAGCTAAAAACTTTATACACCTATGGAAGACACAACCTTAATCTTCAACACACTGAGTGTGAATTTCAAATGGGGTAACTGAATGGGTGACTCCATTTGAAATTCACACTCCCTGTGTGGAAGATTAAGGTCATGTCTTCCATAAGGGGGTGTATGGATTTCAACTTGCATAGCCTAATGTTATACTGCTTTCAGGTACATCATGTTACACTTATCAATTATTAATTGGGCTCTATTATCTTAATACATTTTGTAGCATCTAAATGTAGCAAATGTCTTCAATATTAGCATCAAATTTGTAATTTTATCCTCAAACTTGCTGCCAATTGTAGGCCCTAAGTAGGCTTTTAATAGACCAACAGTACGCACATGCAATGTATATCTGTCAGTCACCCCCCTGAATGATATCAACAACCACTGTGTGGAAAATTAAGGAGATGTCTTCCATTGGATGTGTGAATTTCAACTGGAATAGCCCATTCGCATGGCCCAAATAAATACCTCTATACTTCACAACAAGAGTTATTGGACACAGCCACTCAAGAGAGTATCCCATCGGGTTTTTTTTTCATTTTACCACAGATTGTTTTTCTTTTTTTTCCAATATTTCATGATTTCTTTGTTTTTCATTTTCTACTTGTGATTTCCCTATCACAGAGGAATGGAAGCTTTAGTCTATATCTCCGATGCTGTATCTAACTAATATATAACACTAACTTTCATTCAATTTAACAATATTTCCGGTGGGACATGAAAATCTAAGATGTAGCAATTGATAACAGTGGTGTAGTATTTCATGATAAAAAGAAGTGTGTCTTACGATTTTTGTTGTCTGAGAGAAAAGTTCTCGGAAAGTAGGGCAAACATTGGCTTCCCTATGGAAGACATGACCTTTATCTCCCACACAGGGGTGTAGATTTGGAGTCACCTATTCAAGTAACCAATCTCAATCTGAAATTCTCACTCTCTTAAGGTCATGTCTTCCATAGGGGTGTGTGGATTTCAACTGCAATAGTCCATTCATTAAGATTTCTTTGATGAATGAAAAATAAAAATAAATAAAAAATAAAAACAAATATCATTATTCTACATTTCTATTGCTGAGTTGAAAATACTTGCAATCTTGTGCAAATTAAGTGTAACACTTGCTATTTTGAAGGTCCTGTGTGCAAAATTGGAAATTAATACTGTGTTTTCATAGTTTAAGACTTAGTGCTTCCCCCCCATTCCAAGCAATGTTCGGGTGTACAATTGTACATATTGCACTATCATCCGCCACTCCATTCATCACTCATACACTCTTAGATAGCAAGAACTATTCAGAAAACAAAAATCATGCCATTTTTTTCACATAGGTAAATGTGTATCATTTGTTGCTCAAGAAATTGTACAAAATAATACACACATACTAAAATGTCGATGCGTCTAATGCATGAGCCCCACAGGAGGAGTGCATTAGACGCATCAACATCTCAATACACATTATTTTGTACAATTTCACTCCCAACAAGTGATACACAATCACATTTATTAAAACCTACAACTGTTACAGGAAGCAGAGATCTGGAAAATGTATAAAGTATCCTAACATTTTACTCATAATTGTGGATAATAAATTTCTGCAATGACTGAAAGCACTGATTCATGGTTTTGAGAGATATGCTTCATTTTTAGGGAACAAAATGTTTCATAGAATGAAACTAAAAGCAACACCACATCACACAGCGACATCACACATGCTTCTCTTCAAACTGCAATGTTCCGTAGCTCCAGTGATACACGATTCTTAAATGTTAACTTTGCATATTTTGAGAATAAAATCTCATACCCAGAAACCTAAGGTGAAAGGTCATAGTAACTCTCTGCACAATCTAAGTGAACTATGCCACATGGTATGGAGCTATTTTAACCAAAATATGGCAAGCAGGGACAAAGACCACTTGATAGGGCAGCTGAGTGTAACACAAATTCCCAGATGATTTGATGCATTGAATCTGGACCATTTAGCAACAAAAGACATTGGATTCATGAGTGGTGAATAACTTGTTCATTACGTTTAAAATGCGTTGATTTTGTGGTCTCAAGTTGCGTTTTATGGGCTCATGGTGGAGGTTGAATTTGATTTAGGGCTTTAAGTACTTGTGAAGTGCGGTAGGGTCCATCTACTTAGGATAAATATGATACTGATTTGGATGCAGCTTTGCCGATGCAAATCGGTAATTATTTGAGGGAAAAGTCAAGAAGTTTCTGTCTGAGGTTTAACCATGGCCAACAGACAAAGGGCATTAATCAACCAGACTCTGCAAACAGTAAGTCATGGGAATGTTGCTTGTAACATTATGTTACAACAGCAAACTTTAAAATGCATTAAAATTCGTTTTTGGCAAGCACACAAAGGGTATAAATCAAACTGACTCTGCAAACAGTAAAACATTGCATGAATGTTGCTTGTAACATTTATGTTACAACAGCAAACTTTAAAATGCATTTTTTCTAACATTATGTTGACAGCAAAATTGAAATAAAATTCCCTTTCTGGCAAGCAGACAAAGGGCATAAATCAAACTGACTCTGCAAACAGTAAGTCATGAATGTTGCTTGTAACGTTATGTTTCAACAGCAAACTTTAAAATGCATTTTTTGTAACATTATGTTGACAGCAAAATTGAAATAAAAATCCCTTTTTGGCGAGCACTCAAAGGGCATAAATCAACCAGACTCTGCAAACAGCAAGACATTATGTTACAATGGCAAATTTGAACATGCATTTTTGTAACATTATGTTGACAGCAAAAGTTAAGAAAAAGAAACTTTTTTTTGCTTCCTAAAGACATAAATTGACAGAGAAAAAATAAAAATATTGCAAAATTGACTGCTTCTTATAAGATCTTCTCTAGTCTGAGATATTTTTAAAAGACTTGACAGTGAAAAATACTCATTAGCGCCACCTGTAAAGAAAGTAAACATACTTATGAGACCATTTGTGGACCATAATGTACATAAGGACCTGTGATTACACTGACAAAATTTCATCGGTATAGCTCTTTCACTTCTGGGTGATGTCAAAAACTTTTGGATGTACCCCCTCGTACATTGCTATCTTCAGTAGACAGCTTTATTTGTGTTCACCCGATACCATCTTGCAGTACAGATACAATGCACACACTGCCGGAATATTTAATCCAGTTCTATTATCTTGTCTGTTTGCAACATTTATTGTACTTTTTTACTCTTATACATACAACCAATTTAACCATCTGCAGTGTCTAGACATCGTACTTTCCCTTCTTTTCTCATGTTAAGTTTTTTCTTTTCTCACGTTAAGTTTGTCGCTCGGATGACATAACGTAAAACCTCGTCTAGAAGCATATAAAGTGTTTTTGATTAAAGCTAAATTAATACGAGACAGCAATAAATATGCCAATACAGTAGATTGGTCTTACAATAGTATTTGTTTGTATATGCTTGTATCGGTAATTAATTTGCTCCAACTAAAAAATATTATAATTTTGTCGATGGATGGTGTCTGGATTAATTTAGCTTTTATCAAAAGCACTCTATATGCTTGTAGACAAGGTTTTACGGTAGTGACTTCTCACAAATATGACCAATTTGAGATAAATCTATTTGATTTTTTTGTTGCAATTTTTACTAGTTTGTCAGCATTACCATGATTAAAATGTCTGCATTTGAATGTGTAAGAAAAATATATAATCAAGTTACATTTAATGAACTAAAACGTTGTTGTCATTCACCAATTAGTTTAAACTTATACTGATTTTGCTTGATCACACCACATAATTTAGATCCCATTGACTCCTTATAAGGTGATAAACCATCAATCTTTCCACTAATTTAACACATGATGGAAGTCACAACTTTACCTAATGAAAAAAGAAGAAGAAAGAAGCAACATTTTACATTCCCCAATACCCTCCAAACTTCCACACACACATACCCAAAACACCTTGAGGCCTTTATTCAACATGACGACAATTACTTCAGTAAACCAAGTACATCGCAAACAACAAGACAAAAAATACCTGTCAGACTTCCCTTCTGGCAAATAAAGTTGACAAAATGGTTTTAATTATTCATACTGAGTTACTGACACAAATCTCATGGAGTGTTTCATCTTCATAAACATCTAAACCAAGAAAATCTCAAGTTTGATATCCATATCATCAATAAAACATGACAAGACGCAATACAACATGACAAAAAATTGAACAAAATCTTCTTTCAGTTCTCTCAATCATCTTCCCAGTCAATCAATTTTCACAAATTTTTAACCCCTGAGCACTACCTGCCGATCTAACATTGCCTCTGATTGGTCAATTACATGATATCTTCACTTTAATCACCAATCAGAATGGAGCTTTGCAAATAATTCACCCCAATTTTTTGTGTGGTGAACTCATTCTAACAATGTTGCTGATTGGTACAATTGATAATGAAAACTTCTTTTTGGCCAATCGGCAGGTAGTTCTCATGGGGTTATCATGGCATGCATTGGGGAGGATATTGAACTAGCGACTGGCTGGTTTATTATTTTGTTGCTGTTTTATTATGAGCTAAATTTATTACAAAAATTCAGCCTTAGGTGTATAATGTCTGTGTGTTATTTATCTTTTAATGAGCTGGGAAGTACTGTAAAGTGGTAATATTCATGCAGCAAACACAAAAATGTTGTTAAAACGTGTTATAAACACGGTATGGTTTGGGTCAAGACGGGAATAATATTTAAAAATGTCAGATTATATAAAGATCATGTAAAATTTTTTAAATGTTTGACAAGAGAAAACATTACGACAACATTTTAAAAATGTTATTGCAAAATATTGTTTGGCGAACACTTACGCTAAATATTTTGTGAACGCTTAATAATGTTTTAAGATAGCTGTATTACAGGATATATAATATTGCTGTCTACTGAAGATAGCTGTATTACAGAATATATAACATATTGCTGTCTACTGAAGATAGCTGTATTACAGAATATATAACATATTGCTGTCTACTGAAGATAGCTGTATTACATGATATATAACATATTGCTGTCTACTAAAGATAGCTGTATTACATGATATATAACATATTGCTGTCTATTGAAGATAGCTGTATTACAGGATATATAACATATTGTTGTCTACTGAAGATAGCAATATATTATATATCCTGTAATACAGCTATCTACTGAAGATAACAGTACAGTTGCATGCTACATTACAGTATATATCGTCGGTCGCAACACATAGTGGTGTACGTGCAGGACAAACGCAAAATACATTTCCGAGAAAAACGTGTTTGAAGGATATGCTACAAATAACATAGTCAGAACTCCTCCAATATTATCTCTCAGTGGACAGATTACATTTGAAATTGAAGTTAAAGGATTACACTATTAAACTGTAACTTAAAAAGTTAAAAAGGAATAACTTTTGCATGATATATCTAGCTCTAAACTTATACGCCACTATGTGAAACGGAAGATTTGGGTGTTTGCGGATTTTTGAAGCGTAAGTCGCACGTACGCCACTATGTGAAACGGAAGATTGGGAGGTTCAGCAGGTTTTTGAAGCGTAAGTCGCACATACGCCACTATGTGAAACAGAAGATTTTGGGTTTTCGGCTGGTTTCTGAAGGGTACGCCACATTATTGACGGATGATGTGCCTAAATGTCATCAAATCCGATTTTCGCCGTTTCACATAATGGCGTATGATAATCGTACATCAGTTTGTGAAACGGAAGATATTGGATTTTTACGGGATTCTTAACATAAGTCAATTAATTAATTAACGTTATTCATTAATTAAGTATAGTTGAGCTTTCTAACTTGGTATACTTGAAAAACTTGATATATAAAGCCGTTGGGCCAAATTTTATAAAACTGACCAAAATCACCGTACGCCACTATGTGTTGCGACCGACGATATAATTATATTGCTGTCTACTGAAGATAGCTGTATTACATGATATATAACATATTGCTGTCTACTGAAGATAGCTATATTACAGGATATATAATATATTGCTGTCTACTGAAGATAGCAATATATTATATATCCTGTAATACAGCTATCTACTGAAGATAACAGTACAGTTGCATGCCATAAGGTGGCATCTATAGTAGACAGAACCATAAATACATGACATAGCTATCTACTGATGATAGCTATATATATTGCTGTCTTCTGAAGATTGCTATATTACAGGATATATAATATATTGCTATCTACCGAAGATAACAGTAGTTATATGTCATAAGTTGGTATCTACAGTATAGATAGAACCATAAATACATGTCGTAGCTATCTACTGATGATAGCACAACTTGTGCAAGCAATCAAATATCATCTACCAAAGATAGCAGTACAGTTATATGTTATAAGCTGACATATACTAAAGCACTACAGACTTAAATACATATCTATTATAAATGGTTACAAGCTTATCAAACTATATGACTGTTCAGAATGATACACTATACCAACTCCAATCAAGCAGAGAGTACCATATTTTACCTAGTACATAACACAGACAGAATGCATGCATGATATACAGCATGTGAAACACAAGGTGTCAGCCAATTTGTTAAAATAATCAAATATTTTGACAAACTGCCAATTTAATTTAACCCGTTTATGCCTATATATGTTACACTTCAACTAAATCTACTGCCATAGCACTAAACACTCAGTGCCAATTACTGTATAACATGTGTGTCAACTACCTACTTATTCCCCGACACTAAATTTTGGTGTGTGGGAAATTTACCAAGCGTACAGGTATGAAAATGTTCGATTAGATTCAATCACAGTGGCTGTATGTTGTGTGATAAGCTCTACTTGGCTATTCCAGTTGAAATCCATGCTCCCCCTATGTAAGACATGGCCTTAATCTTCCACACAGTGGCAGATTTAGCTATTAATAGTGAGGTAAAATTTGGTTATTTTCCGGGAAAAAATATCGATATTTTTTACAAAAGGACCATACATATACCAAAATTGGCCCATTGGAATTCCATAAAATCTCTATAAATAAAATCTCCACAATAAGATCTCTGTGAGGGAAAAAATAAGATTTGAAAGATTTCCCAAAATTAGGAAACCTCTGAAAATCGCTTTCAATCAAACCAACCTTGCCTTTATAAAAACATTATGAAACAAAAAACACATCAACCAAAGCAAAAGAAACATTTGAAATGTGCTATTCAAGTTGAAATCCATACTTGGAAGACTTGATCTTGATCTTCCACACAGGGAGTGTGAATTGAATGTTAGCTGAATGGGTGACTCCATTTGAAGTCTACATCCCTTGTGTGTGAGAGTAAGGTCATGTCTTCCACAGAGGGTGTATGTTGAAGTGGAATAACCCAATGCAAGTCCAGAAAATCTCTTGAATTAGAACTCTGTATTACTTGAGGAAATTAAAGATTTGCAAGATTTCCCAACATTAACAAACCAAACTTGGATTTATATAAACAAATTATGAAATGGAGAACACATCAACCAAAGTAAAAGAAACATTTGAAATTTCGAGTCATGGTACACCCTTTTTGTCCTGATACTGTAAACGGGAAATGTTCACGAGGTTTTTATTTGCGGTAAAGTTCAGAACCACAAACTTAAAAGAAAATATTTTTACCCAGTAAGCTTTAATGTGTTACTGTTTGTAATCGCTAATATAAGAAACCGCAAACTCTTCCGAACAGTTCATATCGCGAAAAAACATCACGCTTTTCAGTAATAACATCAATTTGATAAAACACTAGTCAAACTGCACCATATACACCAGCACCAATCCCCCGAGTCTTGCTAACATTTAAGAGTAAGACAACAACTACCCCATTGCAATATACGCATCTACGAAAACGACACGTACCTGAACCCCTCGTGGAATTGTTACTCGATGTACGGGGAATAAATTAAGATGGTGTGTAAAATGTCGGTGTACTCAACAAGCCACAATGAGTTTATTGATATTTATCGCCATTCACATCCTCTCCAACTTGTCTTGCATACTATCTCGATAGTTCAATGACCCATATGCTATTATAGTAATTTTTGCATCCAAGAAAATTTCGCTAATTTTGCACCTGTACTCAAATCGCCAATTTTCATGCACATAAATATTTTTTTCTTCTGATAACCAAAGAAAATGTACAAATTTGCGAACATTTGATGTGGCAGAAACATGGGTTCTCTCCAAAATGCGAAATTTTAAGGCAGCGAAAATATCATGTTTAACATTATGCAGATAGGTTTGAACACAAAATACCCAGATGGTAAATTTTAAATAACAACATTTGCAAGTTTATCAAGAGCAAGGGAAATGTATATCTTAATGAGAACAAACAAGCATAATATTCTATTGAGTTCATTGACCCCAACTAGGTTTGTTACACAATTACATGAATTAAATAAACAAAACGACCACATTTTCAGCAAAAGTCCAGGCGCATAAGTGGACTTAAGTTTATATAAAGAAAGCAATTATCATGAGCTAGAACTACCTCATTTCAAATGGCTAAAGTTCAAAAACCTACATCTAACATTAATGCTCTGCATGCTAGCCATAGGCTTCAACATCAAGTCCAAGTTTTGAGATATTTTCTCAAAATATCAAGAGCTATCTTAAGAATCACTGAACCAATACTAGGCGTGTTTGTACTCATTTTGATACATTTTTCATGCTGATTCCAAATATGGTCATGAAAATTTACAATTCTGACATTTTTGAATTTTGTTAAAATTTTTTGAAACTTGTCGTCTGCAGTTGAGCTAAACTTGACCTCATGTTGTGGAGTATGAGTTTTTGTACTCAATATGTCCAAAGTTCATTCAATGAGTGTGCAAGCATATAGAGATGAATGAACTGTGCCCTGACACATTGTCATGTATGAGAATCTGGTGCAAACAAATAAGCAGTGGACGCTATGTGGGCGGGTAATAGATGGGAGTGTGGGCAGAATCGGCCAGATCTGTGACTTTTTTACACGGACGTGACCTGTGAATCTTGACTGATAACTAGAATTCATGTGAATTGTAATTCAATGACTTGTGAAAATATTCAAGCACTTTCCACAATACAATAAAAAAAGCATGGGATTCCTTTCAACAACAGAAGAAAAAAGCAAGCAACAAAATGATGACTGGAGGAGGGAGGGTGTCGACTACAGATAACAAGTTTGACATTTCCTTTAAAAATTCAAAAATTTCAGAATTGTACGTGGTCATGAATATATTTGGAATCAGCATGAAAAATTAATTAAAATGAGTACAAACAAGCCCAGTATTGGTTCATTGGTTTTTGAGATAACTCATGATATTTTAGAAATATCTCACAACTAATTTTTTTTATGTTGAAGCCTATGGCTAGCACACAGATCATTAAGGTCACACTCATGTCTGCCATAATCTTTTTTACTTTTGGTTCTTTAAACCTTATTGCCCAGGATAACCCAAGAAAGCTAATATGAAGTTTATTTCCATTGGGGTTTTTGGGTGGGGTGTACAAACAGCCAGGCATCACCCTGATCAGAACTGGCTGCGAGATCTTTGTCATTCACAGCCTCTTTCACAACTGAAATGCAGTAATGGAGCAGTACGGACGTTTGCTTCAATCGGGAATTGAACCAAGTGGTTTCTTGCACCAGAGTTAAAAACGTTAATCGCCGGGCTACACAGTAACAAACATAATAAATTCTGTTCACATCAATAATGGCAAAGGAATTTGAGTGTCACACCTTAAAAATATTCTCGATTGTATTATGGTTCTTAAAGGAGTATTTTGAGATTTTAACATCCTCTTTTAGGGTATGGCTTAAAAGATATTACGAAAAAGTTTCACTTGATTCGACCATTAAATCTGCGAGTTGCGCATAATTACACGTATTACAGCGATTTATAAACCACTGTATTGTAATTTCAGGCTGTGGACAACCGGAAAAATACAAATTATGATATCTTTTTCAATTTGGGGGTTAGGTTGTGGATCACAAAGTGCCACTTTAAGGTTGAAGCGCCACAACAAGTTTTTTTCATCATGACCATTCTGTCAAGAACCACACATCCCATTAAGCCAAAAAGACAATGTTTGAATTCCGTCAAATTTCTTAAAGAGCGATCCATGTTTTACTTCTCACACTGCCACAATGAAGTTTGAGTCTCGCCTGCTTTCGCCACCGCCTGCTTTTGCGATTACTTTTGGTAGAAGTAAATGAACCTGCAACAACCCATGGCGATTTTCTTGTTCAATTTGAGCTTGATTGGACCAATATTGAAATTTGACCTTTGACCCTAAATTTTGGTGGGTCTCGGCTGGAAGTTTGAAGTAAAAAAACTATTTAGTCCTATATGGAAAGGAAAGTGAGAAACAGATTTGAAGAAAGTTGAGGGGGGGGGTTGAAGCTGTGAATCACTATAGTGCCTGTTTTAGATTGAAGCGCCACAATGAGTTTTTTTCATCATGACCATTCTGTCAAGAACCACACATCCCATTAAGCCAAAAAGGCAATATTTGAAATCCATCAAATTTCTTAAGAACAATCCATGTTTTACTTCTCACACTGTGAAGTTTGAAGTAAAAACTATTTAGTAAAACACATTCTATATAAGTCTTATACCGCTGCACTGCCTCAAGTTGTAATAATCCTACACAATTTATTACAGACAAGGTGCTGTATCCTTTTCTCCTAGAGAAGCGAGCTGCTATCCCCTCTAGGCATACAGCTCTTTTTTTAGTAGTTTACCGATAGAATCTTTGCAAATATTCTGCTTGTTATATCTGATAACATGACATCAAGATATAGCTTGCTACTCGGGCTATGCATGCTACAATGGTAATAATGCTTGATATGAAGATGTAGAAAGACTGAGGTAATTTTGTGATATGAGATTTAAGTTAGTAACAGGTGGAATCCAACCTGTGCATGGTTATATTGGTAATAATGCCTTTATATGACTTGGTTGGCAAGTTTGCTTTTGCTTTGATGATGATGATGATGATGATGATGATGATGATGAGGAGGATGAGGATGAGGATGAGGATGAGGATGAGGAGGATGAGGAGGAGGAGGAGGAGGAGGAGGAGGAGGAGGAGGAGGAGGAAAACACTGATGAGGATGACAATGATGTTATTGGTGATGGAGATGCTCCTGCTGCTGACGATGATGATGATGATGATGATGATGATGATGATGATGAAAAAGACAAAGAAGAAGGCAATGATGATGATGATGATGACAATGATGATCATGATGCAGACGAGGGGAGGAGGAAGAGGAAGAGAAGAAGGAAATGGATGAGGAAAAGGAGGAGGAGGATAGTTATGGTAATGATGATGATGGTGGTGGTGATGTTGGTGATGATGATAAAAATAATGATGATGAGGAGGAGGATGATGAGGAGGAGGAGGAGGAGGAGGAAGATGGCAATTACCATGATAAAGATGAGGACGATGCTATTCAAATTATTTTTCATGAATTGAGCTTGTTTTAGATGATAAGAGTAGATAATTTAGTACTTTAATTACCAAGTGAACAAGTCTTTAAACAATGTTCATAAATATATGTCATTTAGTAAGTCTGATGTATTGTCTCTTTAAAAATTTAAGAACTGATAAAATTGTGTCGTAACTCTTTACTGAGCAGAGGCGAGTGGATAATGGCCTTGCCAGACAGCGGTGGACACAGACGGACAGACTATCTGCAGCATTATCAATGATTCAAAATTGTTAATTGAAGGAGAAGTGCATTACACTGTCACTGGTCAAAGCCCCAAGATATTTTTGCGGGAGTAATTGTTCACAAATGAATGCTTTTTAATATTTTGTAGGGTCCTAATGCTGAAGATTCATCAAATAAAATAATATGCTTTCCATGTTAAAGCTATGGGACCGAATATAATATGTGGGTCCATTGGTGCTTAGATATTCATTTATTGAAAGTGTAAAATAAAATCTTGTGAAAAATTCCCACCATTCCATAATCCAGGGTGGCTACAATTTTAAAAGACTTGTCGTGGACATTACATCAGATGGCTTACAAGTAAAACATTCCAAAAATAATTTAAAAGAAGAGAGAACCCAGTATCCTAAACTTATGGTGCCTTTATGAAAGACTGATAAAATAGATCAAATACCCTTTTATCTTAGTGGCCAGTCAATTCAGCCAATCAACTATCACCACCAGCAAAGCCCAGCAAAGACAATTTTGCAATCAAACATCAAACTTTGGAAATTGGCACAACAGAAGAAACTAGCACCGTATAAGTCTGAAAATGTGTCAACTGCACAATATTGTATTCATCAACATACATTTTGGACAACAGTAAATTTGTTCATGGAGCCCAATTGGATGAAAAAGGGGAACTAATGGCAACCCAGTATAAATCTGCATCAAGATGGTATTACTCTGAGTTTGATAATAATCCATGGTCAATCTAGCCTTCGCTAATATACATTTCAGTAAGTGGACATATAGAAGCTTCACATGGAATTTTAATGAGCTTTAAAAGTGTCGTCAATTAGTACTTAAAGGTTCATCTTCATTCATTCTGATTAACAATATATAGGTTCTCATACATGCTTGTTTTTAACCCCATGAGAACTACCTGCCTATTGGTCAAAAAGAAGTTTTCATTATCAATTGCACCAATCAGCAACATTGTTAGAATAATTTCACCATGCAAAAATAAAATTGGGGTGAATTATTTGCAAAGCTCCGTTCTGATTGGTGAGTAAATTAAAGATATCATGCAATTGACCAATCAGAGGCAATGTTAGATCGGCACATAGTGCTCAGGGGGTTAACCCAATCTATGGGCACATTCAAGCCCGGGCATTGTGGCTGGTTTGAACATCACTCAGGGAAACGCATCACAAAGAGTCACACCAATGTGTGTTTGTCACAAAATGATCATTTAGACAGAAGATGTTTGTGCCATCTACTCATTGGGTGCATTCAAGTCCAAGCGTTGTGGCAGGTTCAAGCATCGTCATAAGGCATCAAGTTATCATGTGTGTAGGTCATGAGTTTATAATCATAATTCTGAAGTAAGATTTGCATATTTTGGTTGACAACTTTTCTTCTGTCTGTCGGTAAAATGACTCATGGGGTAATTATGGCTTCAGATGACCAAAACGAACATCATGAATGTGCTATGTACTATGCCCTATCATAACCAGAAATATCACACAAATTGGGCTATTTCAGATGAAATCCAGACACCCCCATGACCTTAATATCCCACACAGGAGGTGAATTTCAAATGGGGTTACTGAATAGATGACTCCATTTGAAAGCTACACCCCCTGTGTAGGAGAATACAGCCATGTTGTCCATAGCGGGTGTATGGATTTCAACTGGAATAGCTCAGACAAGATAAATCCCTATTGGTGACTACAAGGAGGAATTATATTTCAGCAATAGAGAGTTCCCGTGTTTTCAAGCGGAACGGACTACAATAGTGTTTATAACGTGATTCGCACCGCCGTATTCCTCATTCCTTTGATTTGGTCAATGACCCTATTGGTACTACATTCTACAAAATAACATTTGACGAATTATTGGGCGAGTGTTGGTATTCTGAAAATTGTAAACGGAGTTTAGGTTTCCCTCCAAGATGGCGGGTAACCCAAAACACGGGAACTCTCTATGGTCATTATAGAGAGAATGTGCTGCTTGCTCTTAAGGTGGCAATGTGCTTGGTGAATATTCTTGATAGAATAATAATTTTGTAAACTAATTTGTGCATCTGAGTAACTCAAAGTGGCATCAATCACTGTTCCTGCGGGGGGCTCAGAGGAGCTTTCAGAGTTATGCAGGGGGCTTGATGGCTAAAATTGCCAAAAAACGGCTGATTTTACATGATTTTTAACAAAGTGTGGAGGCTTCAGCCCCCAAAGCACCCCTCCATGGACACGCCACTGTCAATATAGCATTTATTACACAGACATTTTGAGATCTCTCAATCTCACATATTTTTTTGTTGCACCTTAAACTGGGAATGAGTTTTATTTCAGTTTTTAATCTTAGGCCTACATACCATTTTTTTCATTCAAAATCTGCCTGCAATAAACGCCCTCACTCCCTTTCGAGAAATCGCACATATCCGGGCATTTATTACAGACAATAACATCCCTTCTGTTGTGTGATATGGTTCTTTTGTGGTCATTGTACATGTAATAAAAATGTTGACAGAGTATACAAATAACTATTTATGAGCAGGGAGGCGTACAACAAGCAGTTTGCCGGTATTCAACTATCAAATATGACTAATCAATTGGCGTAATCAATAACCCAATAGCCACATGGTCAATTGATGTGCCGTTGATGTTACTTAGATTGTTTTAACACCTATGTTAGCCAAAGTACACCAACCTTCTGCAATGTTGTGACCCAGACAGTTATAATAATATCATGCATTGCGGTTTTATCTTCACCGAGCATAAAAATTACTGAATCGGGCAATAACTCGTAAAAATTACAACACACACATGTGGTATGTACGTACATGCACATACAGAGATTTTAAAAGCATTTTAATGATTTGAAAATCTCTGGCTGCTTTAAAAAGCAATAGAGTATGATAATACAATATAGAAAATTGGTAAATTTTTGTTCAAACCTGATTTTTTGGGGCATATTTACAATGTTTATAAATGTCCCAACTTACAAACAGCCAACTTTTGTTTGTTTGTCTGTCTGTCAGGGAAACAGAACAATGTTGACATAATGTCATAATTATGTCCCCAAGACCTCAGTGTTTCTTTCACCTTACCTCATTATTTCTGCTTAAAATGGACATGACTGCTATACGTAATATTATTTCAGCATTTTGAGTAAAGAATAACAAAATTAAAATTTGATGGAAATCGTACAGTAAGACACTAAACAGGATTTGCCCTTTTGAACAAAAACACCCGTAAACAGAAATTTAGCACAGCAATTTAAACTAATAAACAGTTTTTTATCATGTTGCCAAACAAAATTTGAAAACTTTTGAAGGCGATGTCCTCATTTTGCTTATTGGGCCAGAAATTAATTCCCATGAAACTAAACAATGTGCTTACATCCAGTATTGATTGTGAGAGCAGCGTTTCTTGTTCCGAGCGGCTTCGATAAAGGGATACCGGAAAATACTACAAATAGATTTGCGTTAAAATATTGAACATGAATGTGTCAAGTCGGCAATAAAAAATATTGAAAATGTGTTGCCTATGAACTGGCATGAAATTTAAGCAATATATGCAGTATCCTATGTTGTATATACTATTGATTGTAAGAGCACTGTTTTTACTTTGAGAGGCTTTTGGTTATATTGCAAGTTTGCATATGTTTTCATACATGTTATATTGAACTCACTGTGAGAAAAAAGCAATGTTGATAATAATATGATTTTGTAAATGCAATTCTACATTACAGCAATAGTGAAGAATTTATTCAGAGAGCCTCAATTTTTCATAAAATTCTCATTTTTACACTAGTGTTATGAGCTAAATACACACAGTATTTGTTACGAAATCCTAGATTATCTAATAAATCCCTGGATTTAACCAGCCAATCAGATTAACCGATATACAAATTCACAATCTAGGCGCTGTAATGATACAGCTATTTTCTTTCATTTGACTTCCGCTCAAAATGAAAACGGTACATATGTGATCGTGAAAACTAATATCACTGTATCATTTAGTGAAAAGAATTCTAAATTTGTCCAAAATCTAGCAATCTTGCTTCAGGCAATGTATCAGTTTTTTGTTATCAATACATACTAATTAGTATTGATTACAAAAGCAACAACTATGAGTCCAAATAGTCTCACTCCCTATGGCAAAGTCCAATCACCCCCATCAACAATAATAACTAAAAATGTGACCTCAAGATGTTGGAAATGAGTTTTTGTATCCAAATATTCAAAGGTCATTCTATGAATGTACAAATATATTGAAGTTACAGAACTTTGTTCTGATGGGTGAGCATGTTTTAAATCCTAATGTTAATGCACTTTTTATTTTGAGCAAATTTCGATTCAGAAACAAAAAAAATGTGAAGCAAAATGAAATGAAAACCATATTTTGCCTTTTCTGTATATGTGTATGCCATATTGATTACAATCATTAAGCTTGTAGTTTTAAACAGCTCAAATGTTGTATAGAATCTGTATACAATACATGAATATCACATTTTAAAAATTGGGATCAGAGAATTATAGAAGAACAAGACAAAATAACATTGTGACAGGGCAGGGTAAGTTTTGACGAAATTTCAGTTTTGCAATGTATGTGGAATCGATTGGGCTATTCTATTTAAAATCCACACTCCACCTTTAGAAGATTTTGGTAATATCTTCCACAAGGGGAGTATGAATTTCAAATGGAATGAACATTATCACCTCCCTCAGTGGAAGATTGAAGTTGAATCTTTCTCAGAGGGTGTATGAAATTCAAATGGCGCTGCCTAATGTGTTCATTCCATTTGAAATTCATACTCCCCCTGTGGAAGATATTTCCAGAATCTTGCACAGGGGGAGTGTTGATTTTGAATGGAATAGCCCATTGCTATTGCTCTTGTGTATTTTAACCATGTTCTGGTGCAACAGAAAGGTGTGAAATGAAAGTGAACAAATGGTTAATGTCTTTATAACAATGTTTCTTGGTATAACAGGTTTCACAATTACCTCAACACCCAACTAGCTTTGAAATTCACTGTCTATTGCGTTAAGGTGGTAGAGTGGTTTAATTAAATTTCCCACACAGGCTGCCAACCATACATATATCAACATTCACGAATGCAAAGTTTAACCAATTTCTCACAACATTCACATTCAACATTCACAGTTGGAGTCCTCAAACTACATACAATGGCCCTCCATAACTTTCTCAATGTCCAGAGTCTCAAAATCTAGAGCCTTGCCTTAGGATGTCATAATAGGATAACCCATACTTTCCTGGTTTTAAGATCCAGTACACAAGCTTATAGATACATTCAACCTTCCAGCACTGACCAGTGAACCATGTCCTTCTTTCTCAGGTTGTGTCTTTAGCTCTGAAATGGAAGATCTCCATTCTTTATTTGGGAAGTTGTTTCCAGTAGATGTTATACACATTGACCTCAGCCAATCTAGCTTATAGTTATCTAATTTAGTAGCCAATTTTGGGGTGACTGTCCATGTCAGAATCCCATATAGAGCAGTACATTCTACAATTTCACATTATCATTAAAAAAATCCTTATTTCAAGTTCCCTCCAAATTGCAAAAAGCTTATGTTATGTCTCAGCTTAGGCCTTCAAGCCGAGGTCTCACCTTAACCCCCTGAGCACTACCTGCTGATCTAACATTGCCTCTGATTGGTCAATTACATGATATCTTCATTTTAATCATCAATCAGAATGAAGCGTTGCAAAAAATTCACCTCCATTTTTTAGGGGGGGTGGTGTAATTGATCTAACAATGTTCTGATTGGTCCAATTGATAATGAAAACTTCTTTTTGACCAATCGGAAGGTAGTTCTCATGGGGTTAATTTTCCTAGCAAGTCAATCCAGAAAGCTTAAGTTGTGTCTCAGTGACTGAGAAGGTCTCACCTTAAATTTTCCTAGCAAGTCAATACAGGTAAACTTCGGTCAGTAGAACGTTAAAATAGATACAATGTTATTGCACTGGACAAGTGGGTATTAATGGATTTTGGTACTCAGAATGAAGTAAAGCAGTTAACAAGTATCGCTTCACTGAATAGTAATTACCACAATATCACTATCAGTTTCAGCCTGTTGTAGTACTGTAATGCTTCGGTAATACAAGTACCCCCCTTCGGGGTAAATATGCTCCTTCTCAGGAGTGGTGCCAAGGGAGAGGGGGTAGGGCGAGGCGAGCTGCCCTATTATTTTTGAACAACAGAAAAAGGCATGTCTTTCCGAACATCAGACCCCTCGCATACCATGCAGAAGATCACCAGCCAATAACCACGGCGGTTACGCTGGCCTGGCCAGCAATTCCTTGGGTGTATGACTTAGGCTGGTTGCGTCATCGCATCATGTGGAATGCATGCACAAGCTTTAGTGAGCTCTGGTTGGGTTAGGGTTATTGTCCAAATCAACTGAAATTTAGGAAATAGTTTTAATCATGGATATCTATTGAACCATGCAATGCAAAGAGGAAACTAGAATCACAAAATGCCCCTTTAAAAACTCTGGCCACTAATTAAATGTTTAAAATGCATCTTCACAAATTGAAAAGCAACATTTAATCATTACAAGGCCAACAATTACTTGAATAATGCATGTGTAATACCCTTCAAAGGATTGCATACTGGGAGCATAATAGACTCAATAAAACCTATAGTTATGTTTGATTGAGTTTGACAAGTCAAGTTCATAATACAAATGGAGAAACACCTGAATAAATACATTGGCAAAGTTTGGTTTTGTAATACAGTGGTTGAACAACCTCACAGAAGATATCTTACACTTCCCACAATGCTTTTCTCCCATTTTAATTGTCTGTACTGATTTGCTATATAGCGCAACATTGGTCGATGATGACAAAATGTACCTCAGTGAACAGAGGTCATCCAGATCTCGCAAAATATGTTTATTTCTTGACTATCAACCAATGTTTAGACAGTCTATTCTTAACTTGAAAACAAAAGAGTAAGTACAAAGTAATGGGAGTGTCATTTGATGAGATGAGGTGATGTATTATGTTGCAAAGGATTCTGGGAACGGTAATATATCTTCTCTGGAACAGCCTCATATTAACACAATTGCCTGGACTGTCTGTGTGTGTATATTACAGCAAAAATGGAACTCAAATATGCAGGTATATACCTGTTTAAGATAAATTGTGTTAAGTGCAAGAAAGTTGTACAATGAGAAGCTGCTGTATGTCACATGTTAAGATTAGTGTACATGTACAAGCTATATCAAAATTATTGGGGACTTGAAATTACTTGGCACGCTAGGTCGGTTAACATGAGTAAGATTAAATCTTTCCCTAAAGAAGTCCTTTTCAGAGGACTGAGCTTTCGGAACTCTAGCGAGTGCCATCTTCAGAGAAAAAGCTATATCAAAATGATTGGTACCCATCAGTTTTCATTGATAGTGGATGAGTCTGATACATCAAAAGTCAACATAAGATCCAAAAAGTGTGTATTTTTGTGTACATTAATTGTATAACAAGTCATAAACTGTACATTCTGGACAATTCAAGAGTATCCAATATTCCCGGGACACCACATCGATTTAAAATTTAAGATCCTCAACCAAGTACAACCAAAATATTTTGAAAAGGATTTGAAGGAGGCCATATTATATCAGTGTACCCCAACCACCATTCAACAGTTGGGGCAAAACCATTTACCAAGAGCATAAGACATAATTCGCATCTTCATCACAAGACAGAAAGCAAGGACTCACTACCTTAATATATTCTGTGACATTTTCTCAAAATATCAAGAGCTATCAATAGCTGAACCAATACTAGGCTTGTTTGTACTCATTTTAATGCATTTTTCAAGCCGATTCCAAATATGATCATGAAAATGAACATTTCTGAATTTTGTGGAGATCTAAAAAAATAATTCGTCTGCATGGAGAGAGTTAATAATCAAATAAAAGTAGCATACGGCAGCTATAGATGATAGGAGTTGCTTGCACTCGCATGCTGAAACAGACTTTGACTGAATGTTTGCTCAGGCAATCCATTCTCATGGGCAAGTCAGCATTTCCCTAACGTTGTATACACTATTGGATGGCCAACACAGGCTGAAAATGTCTATAATTGAAGGTCTTCTTTCTTACATTTGGTAATCATATATCTTGTTTCTCGGTGCGATCAGTCTACAATTGTATTACTCCTAAAATGTAGATTTAAACATAACAGAGCAATGTTTTATGCATGACTGATAGATAGCTACCTTGTTGAGATTCTATATACTCCTATTTAAAGCAGGATTTTCTGATTCGTTTGATATGCCAAATGTTCTTGTGTGTGAAGCATGATTCTTTCTCCATTTTGTACATGTCAAATAGTTGTAAATCATGTTTTCTTTTGTTTGGATTTAAGGGTGGTCTTAACCCTGGAATTATGGAAACTTTCGGGCTTCAAAATTATTAGTCTAAAGAATATAAAAGTATACATTTTTAGACTGTAAATGACTTGCTGGATTCATCTGTGAGGTCCAATTTGGGCCAAAATGCTCATTTTTGGAGAAAATCCCAAAAAACGGGTTTTTTGGCCCAAATTTTTTTGTGCAACGTAATTTATTAATTTTTAAAAACTAGATAAAAATATCTAGGGACCGTTTTTTATTTTTTGAATTTTGACCAACTTTGAGAAATTTGCACCAAAATGGTCAAAAATGCAAAATTTTCAAAAAATCATAAAAAGCCTGATTTTCGCCCAAATTTCAAATATTTTTGGTGAAGTTGGTCAAAATTCAAAAAAATGAAAAACGGTCCCTAGATATTTTTATCTAGTTTTTAAAAATTAATAAAAAACCCTGTTTTTTGGATTTTCTCTAAAATGAGCATTTTGGCCCAAATTGGACCTCACAGATGAATTCATCAAGTCATTTCCATTCTAAAATGTATACTTTTATATTCTTTAGACTAATAATTTAGCAGTTATGAGGCCCGAAAGTTTTCATAATTCCAGGGTTCAGACCAACCTTAATGAGCAAAAACGTATGCAGTCCATGGTAGACCTATTCATTATCACATAATATTTTTAAGTTGCGTATGATCATACATTGCATTTATAGAACACCCTTGACAATTTGAAATTAGAGAATAAACTATATGAATTTTTGTTTTTACTATCCTATATCGTGTGATCGACAACAGGCAGGTCCAATATTTTGAGTAGTGGATGACAGCACAACCAGTTTTCACTAAAGTAAAATATTGGAAATGCTTATCCTCTATCATATGATAGAGGTTAGTAAAGGCTGAAATTCGTTTCATTTAATGCTTAGTCTTAGTCAGTTGATATTATTTTAATAACTTAGCCAGGACTCATGTAGCATAAAAAGAAATATGACATGGTTTGACGTTTGACTAAGGTTTTGCAGCCAAAAGTGTGAAAATCATATTTAGGAGTGAAAATAAACACTGAACATCTTGAATTGTGACATTTCTATGGTAAAAGTGTCTGTTTTTTTATGAATTTGATGGCCAAAAAGCTCTGTTAAGGGGCAGAAATGCATTTTTTGGACAATTTGGTCAAAAAACAACCAATTTTTATAATTGTAAATATCAAATAATACAACATGCACCGACTTATTCCATCATATCAGGAAAATGGTTGCATCTTTTGCATTTCCAACTTCAAATTCAGATTCACCCTAGAAAAAGTATTGTTTATCATTGAAAAAGCAACTTCCATTTTGGGGCATTTTGTCCGCGAAACTGTGGTCAAACTTCAAACCTTGTCTTAAGAGGAGGCAAGACTTCTCCCAGGGGTAGCTGCCCTTCACTATGCCACAGAAACCACACCCACTAAGAATTTCTTATAGATACTGCATTGTACTTTAACCACCTGGACACTACTGGTCATCTAACAGCATTTCTGATTGGTTGATAACTTGAAATGCTCATTTCAATTGCCAATTATGATTGGGTTTTAAACCATTTACGGTCAAATTTGCATTTGCAGATGATCTTATTAATACCCTCCTTGATTGGTTCAAAATTGGACATAATATTCATTTTGACCAATTACCTGTCTCTGAAGTACCTGCTCTATAATTACCTTACACATACTGTGTTTTATCTTGGCAATACAGGATTCATATTGAGCATGTTGTTATTGAGCATGTTGAATAACCTATATAGTACAACACATGTCTGTGTGCATTACAGAGAGAAACGGAGCATCAATGTGTGTGAAACTGCAATATAAATATATAGACTTTGCAGCATGTATATTTGATCGAACAAGCCGCTCTTGTGGGTCTTATACTTTTATGTTTAACCAATCTAAAAAGCAAATAAAGGCTAATAGTAATTTTCATATCTAGGGGTTTTTCTAGGCCAAATCATGGATAATAATGAATAGTATTGAAACAAAATCTTTGTTATATGCTTTTCATATAATGAACTTGCTGTTTATAAGATGTTTCATCCAGGGGCAAATGCACTGGTTGCAGAGGTGCATGCACACACCCCAGGACCATGCCCAAATTAAGACACAATTGCTATCTACTGAAGATATGACTATTCATTAAATACCGTAAAATTCCGTCTACAAGCATATATATGCCTCTAAACGGGGTTTTTTTGACACAAGAGACAAGAGGCAGATACTCTCAACAAAAACGTTATTTGGAGTTTGAACAACTATTACTGATAAAGGCGGCTGTACAAACATGTATATTTGTAAGACCAATCTAATGCAATGTTCTTGAGAAGGGTATTGGCCTTTCATAT